>NW_004444070.1:2007908-2044561 GCF_000243295.1 Trichechus manatus latirostris | reverse complement strand
AGTGAACTTTATTTGGCGGTTGCATAAGGTGGCCCATACTCGTGTTTGTCTGATGACACAGAGCAGGGTGTATTATTTTGATTTACATAATTTCTGAAGGTCCATTGGCTTTAGCATTATGAATGTCCCATAACCATTATTTTTGAACTGTTAATTTGATGCCTTTAGCAACAGCCTCTCAGACTGCCTGGCTTTAAATATCAGATGAATCACCTACCCCATGGGATTGAAGGGCTTAGAACAGGTGCTAGTATACGGTTAGCTAATGCAAGTGTGAGCTCTTGTTCCCATCCATGCATTCATGCATTCATTCATTCAGTAATCATGTACTGAGCAAGCTCTATGTGCTGGGCACCAGGACGGCAGAGATGAGTCCACCCCTGCTGCCGTGTTTGAGGGTCTCACTGTTAAGTGGGGAAGATGGTCATATAATTAGGTGTCAGGGTCCCTGCATGGCACAAACGGTTTACACTCAGTTTCTAACCTAACGATTGGTGGCTGGAACCCGCCCAGCAGCACCATGGAAGAAAGGCCTGGCAATCTACCTCCAGAAAGACGACAGCCAAGAAAACCTTACGGAGCTCAGTTCTAGTCTGTAACATGTAGGGGCACCATGAGTCAGAATCGGTGGGGCAGGAATGGGTTTGGGTTTTTTTAGTTCACTGAAGCGTCATAATACTGATGGTTCTGTGAGGAGTCTTAGAAGGATCACGGAGAGCATTATTAATTCTCCCGGGAAGTGACGTGGCGTTTAGGATGCACCTGGAAAGATCAGCTGAGTTTGCCTGGATCTTCGCCCTGGACTCAGCCTGCTTAGATGGCCCAGGTGGGATTTCTGTCAGCCCGACAGCTCAAGTAGCTTATAGAGTCCATGGAGCCATTGAAGAAGGAGACTCCGTGTTCCTTCGTTTCTCCACCCCTGACCCGCAGGAAAGAAGACAGGCTGGTAACAAAACACCCCGAGGGCTGACAAAACCAGCCTGTCTGAATTCCATTATCGATTACTAGATTCTGCACCATTCAAGTCTGATAAGCACACAGCCACGAAGATACCAGTCCCCTCAATCCCTGCATTTTACGCCTCACTTGAAATGGCTTTCCCCAAATCTCACAGACAGGGGAAATTGTGCTCTAAAGAATAAAAAAGGGCTTCTTTAGCCAACACTTGAGAAAATCCTCCAAACTTACTTTCATGTCAGGCCAAGCAATGAGTCTGTACATTTTTTTTATTTTTTTTGGTAGCAGAAAACAAAGTTCAAACAAAACAAAACATAACAAGAAAAAATGCCACGCACGTCTGTGCCAGTGAATGCAGACACCTTTGGATTTAGTCAGAGAATGTATTCCTTTTTTTTTTTTTTTTAAGATGAAGCCAACAAGCCAGCACAAAGCGCAGGCTGACTGTGGGGTAGACGCCGCACAGGCCTGTTCTGAGCAGGCTTCAGGGCTGCGCTTGTCAAAGCGGCCGAAAGGTCAGGCTCTCAGCGAGAACACGGTCTCTGATCCTTCTCTTCCTCACACCTGCTTCTTTTTCGGTGTTTGCTTTTCCCACAGAGAAAGAAATTCCTGATTGAGGTAGTCGGCAAGGGACAGTCAGTGAGTCATCCACCACAAGCAGTCACGTCGGGGAGAGAGACAGGGAGATTCGTCAGGAGTTTAGAGGAGGGCACAATTCCTGCGGATGCGGAGTGAGGGAGCCATCAGGAGCCTTCAAGAAACAGGATAATTACGTTTGTTGGTTTGTGTTTTAATTAAAACTACCTAATCGATGAGCTCGTTCCTAGGGTCGCTGTGAGCCGGCACCTAACAACAACAATCAGCCAGCTATGAGTCAGAATTGACTCAGCGGCAATGGCTTTTTCATCAACCAGCCACAGCCCTGGTGGTGCAGCGGTGCAGAACTTGGCTGCTCACCAAAAGGTCGGCAGTTCGAATCCACCAGCCGCTCCTTGGAAACCCTATGAGGCAGTTCCACTCTGTCCTAGAGGGTCACTATGAGTTGGTATCAGCTCGATGGTAGCGGTTTTTTGTTTTTAAATCAACTAGCCAAGGAGCCTTGGTGGCACGACAGTTAAGCACTCTGCTGCTAACCGAAAGGTCGGTGGCTCAAATCCCACCCCCCCTCCGAAGCTTAGTGGAAGAAAGACCTGGCAACCTGCTTCCATAAAGATTACAGCCTGGGAAACTCTATGGGGCAGTTCTCTGTCACATGGGGTCGCCATGAGTCAAAATCAGCTCAATGGCATCTAACAACGATCCACCAGCCAACTCAACAAACAACCTGACGAATTCCAGAGTGTCACCGTCGTATCTTTTGTACGGAGGAAACCATCGAGAATCTGGTTTGGATGACCGCTCAGGGTCTTTGATCTTTGTACCCTTAAATCTAAACAGGAGTTGTGGGGTGGCGCAAGTGGTGAACACATTTGGCTACTAACCAGAAGGTTGGAAGTTTGAGTCACCCCGAGGTACCTCAGAAGAAAGGCCTGGTGATAATTAAAGTATGGGCTTTCAGTACGTCTGTAATTGAATTGGTCTGTAGGTGATTGGGGTTGTTTGGGAGCACGGAAGATTTCCTGAAGCCAATTAGGTAAGCACCTGGTACAGGTAAGACCAAACGCGATTCTGTCTAGTCTAAGTAAAAGAAAAACATGAATCAAACTGAGCCAATCATTTGACACAAATGAAGGGTCAGTACTTTTAAGTGTTACTTCTCCAAAGTTGCCCGTTAAGACCTGTTGTGTGCCGTCAAGTCAATTTCAATTCATAGCGACCCCAAGTGACAGAGTAGAACTGCCCACCGGGTTTGCTAGGCTGTAATCTTTAAGGGAGCAGATCGCCAGGTCTTTTCTCCTGCATCGTTGCTGGGTGGGTTCGAACCACCAACCTTTCAGTTAGCAGCCAAGCGCTTAAGTGTTGTGTCACCAGGGCCCCTTCATTAAGACCTACTGCTGGCATTTTCCTAGTATTTCGTTTCGGATTATTCTCTTAAAAAAATGTATGATCTAATCAATGACATGCACGTTGTATGTCTCTGTGTTCCAGTATAATATTTCTTTGTTTCCCATTTGAAGGACATTAGTTCTGTCTTGGAGCTCTGGTGGTGCAGTGGGTCAGAGCTACGGCTGCTAATCAACAGCCGGAAACCCTACGGGGCAGTTCTACTCTGTCTATAGGGCCTGTTTGGGATTTGAATTCCCTTCCCTCGGTTGCCTAGAGGGTCAATCCGTGCCTGTTATTCTCCGACACAGAACCAGGCATGGTCTCTGCGTGTGTTCACATTCATGGTAAAGAGCAAGAGCCTGGTCATTCAGTTATGACGCATTTCTTCCCACCAGTGATTCGCTCACGAGTCTGCTATAGCTAAATGAAGCCCAAGTGGACGCTCACTGCGGAAGAAATCGACCTCATGCTTGGCCGTGTGTGTGTGTGTGTGTGTGACGGATTGGGTCCAGTCGTCTCCCTCGGACCGAGCAGTTGCCTGCAGAGTGTGGCCACTGCAGAGTTACTGTCAAAGTGCCGAGTCAGACAGCGGTGCCCAAACTGGCCCACGGAGCTGGGGGTCCTCTCCAGTGAAGACGTTTGTCATTGCAGACACAATCTAATCACAGAAAGGGGGCATTTGAGCAATGCAGAGTCTTGGGACAGCCCCGAAAAGCCTGCGCATGCCCCCCAACACACACTCATACATTGACTCACACACTCACACACTCATACACTCACAAACACGCACCTTTTCTTTATTGTGGTAAAAATATACCCAACGAAGCATTCACCAGTTCAACAATTTCTACATGTGTAAGTGGAGGACATTGATAACATTCTTCTAGTCGTGCAGCTATACTACAGTGATGCTGATTACATTCAAGCTGTGCAGACATTCTCTCTCTCCTTTTCCAAATCATTCCACCATCATTAATGTAAACTCAGTGCCCCTGAAGCAGTGACTTCACTGTCCCCCTCCCACGTCTGCTAGCCACTATGACTTTGGTCTCTGTACATTCGCCTACTTCATATAATGGGATTATACAGTATTTGTCCTTTTGCGACTGACTTATTTCACTCAGGAGCCCTGGTAGCACACTGATTGAGAGCTTGGCTGCAAACCAAGGTGTCTGCAGTTCGAATCCACCAGCCGCTCCTTGGAAACCCTAGGGGGCAGTTCTACTTTGTCCTATAGGATCACTATGAGTCAGAATCGACTCGGTGGCAACAGGTTTGGTTTTTGGTTTTTGTTACCTATACTTATTCTGAAAAATCTCTTGCTCCTTAGAAGCAAGGATGAAGAGACTTTGCCTCACACACTTGGGAAATGTTATCAGGAGGGACCGGTCCCTGGAGAAGGACATCATGCTTAGTAAAGTAGAGGCTCAGAGGAAAAGAGGAAGACCCTCAATGAGATGGATTGACATAGTGGCTGCAACAGTGGGCTCAAACACAGGGATGATTGTGATGATGGTGCAGGATTGGGCAACATTTCTTTGTTATCCATAAGGTCGTTATGAGTTGGAACGGACTCAGCAGCACCTAACAAGAACAACATTGTGATATCCAGTTCTCTAGGTGGTGCCAACCATTCACCCTCTACTACTAACCTAAAGGTTGGTGATGCAGTGGAAGAAAGGCCTGGAGATCGGCTTCCATAAAGATTAAAGCCTAGATAACACAGGGCTTCACCATGAGTCAGAATTGACTTGACAGCAATGGGCACTGTGATGTCCAAGCTCTAGACAGAAAATTAAAATGCAGAAGGATGCTACCCATTACCTGTTGCTGTCAAATCGATTCCGACTCATAGTGACCCTATAGAAAGATGCTAGGCAGAGTATTACTGATTTATGCTTCCTGTAGGTTCTTTGGAAACCCTGGTGGTATAGTGGTTAAGAGCTACGGCTGCTAACCAAAAGGTTGGCAGTTGGAATCCACCAGGTACTCCTTGGAAACTCTATGGGCAGTTCTACTCTGTCCTACAGGGTTGCTATGAGTTGGAATTGACTCGTTGGCAGTGGGTTTGTTTTTCTTTTTGGTGGGTTCTTTAGGAGCCCTGGTGGCGCCATGGTTCAGAGATTGGCTGCTAACCAAAAGGTCGGCAGTTCAAATCCACCAGCCGCTATTTGGAAACTATGGGGCAGTTCTACTCTGTTCTGTAGGGTCACTATGAGTCAATTGACTCAACAGCAACGAGTTTTTGTTTCTTTTGATAGGTTGTTTATCCACACTCAGATTTTTCTTTTTCTCTTTTTTTTTTCTGGGATAGATCTTTGACTAGCAAGGCTTGATTTACTAGAGAACACCAGTCTGTTGATATAATAGTATAAATAGTACAACAGCAATATTTATAAAATAAAACATATAAAAATGATTTCACCCTGATTTATTCTGTTTTATTAAGTACTAAAAAATTAGTTACTAAAACATTAGCCATCTGTCTATGCTCATTTCATTGTACCGTAATATTATTTTCCCTTACACCTTGACATCATTTTGTAACATCATGTTATACTCTAACATCATTTTACCTTTACATTATTTCTGATTTGATAAATGTTTAAAGTAGACCATGCTTGTTTTGAAGAACCGTCCATCCCAATGGTCCTGTGGAGATTTTCCTTCGTATATCTCCGTCTAAAGAAACCGCACTCAGCTATCCAAAATCATTTCATACTTGGTAATGGATTGAACAGAAGCCAGAGGAACAGATTGATCTAGAATGATCTGGCCTCTGCAGTCTGACATATGTTTGTTATATGTCTAAAGATAATGAAAAAGTAGTTCTGGGAAGAAACAGACATTTCTCTCTCTCTCTCTAGTGGTGGGGGGAGCGGGAAAGATGGTACTTATTTAACATCCTCAGATACATGGCGCCATATATTTTCTCTGGTAAGAAGAGAAAGAAAACAAAGATGATTAGGATACAGTTTGCAAGTTTTTGAGAAACAATCTAATACAGCATATACTTTGTCAAGTCTGTTACTGTGAAATACTTTTGGAAACAGAGCTGGCTGTATTTTATGTGCGCTCAGTTGAAAAATGGAGTGCGTTTCCTTGAAATATGATCCCCGAGTTTCGAAGTCATTATGCGTGAGTGCCCTCCATTCTCACTCAAAATGCCATCCAAGGAGGAAATTGATAGGCGGAAGATGGAGACCTTCGCATGGCTTTCTTACCTTGTCCATATTCTTCAGTGGGCTACATAAGGACACCATTTCATGAACCTGAATGACAATTTTTAAGGTCAGTTTTTTTACAGAATGGTTTTTCTTCTCTATTTCCTTTTCCTTTATAAAGTGACCTTAAGAAACCACGATTCCCTTTTCCTTTTGCAGTTCCCAAGTTCTTGGCATTAAAAATTAAATTTTCATTTTTTTCCCTTCATTTTGAATACCTTTTTTAGATAGTTTGGTGGTTAAAAGCATATGCTGCCGACTCAGATGACCTGATTACTAATCTTTATCCTGCACTTACTAAATGTATGATCTGAATGTTGTACATCATCACACATTTACAATATAGGAAGCATTCTATTACCAGTCCCTACCCCTCAAAAAAATCCCTTTATAGTGAACCCCACCTCATCCTCAGGCGATCACTTGCTATTTGCGAGAATGTCATACAAATGGAATTATACAGGATTTAGTCTTTGTGTGTCGCTGCTTTCAATGGCATTGCCTGTATCAATAGTGCATTCCTCTTCCTTGCTGAGTAGTATTCCATTGTATAGATGTACCACAGTCTTTCCCAGCTGAGGGACATATGTATTGTCTCCTCTTCTTTTTTCTGTCCGTTACATTTAGCTACAAAAAATGTTATTGCAAACTGAGCTAAACTCAGTCAAACTCCTATTTAATTCCACTCTGATTATATTCTGTTTCACTTATGATCTGTTCTGTTCAAATTCTGACACCAGCTGCCTATGCAGCACTTCTTCCTCTGGCCGTAACCACCCAGAGTGAGGTCGGACCTCACAAATTAAAGGACACGCTCCCCCAGACTGCCAAGTGTTCCCAAGACCTCAGATGCCAGCTGTAAATTTAGGGGGGTCCGAGGACCCCCTCAGTTCTAATCTGCTTGCTATATTGGAAGGTTTCCCATAACCCCCTTGGGATACCAGCTGTAAGTGTGTGAGTCCCCAGCTCCCCCTCACTTCTGACCTGCTGCTCCCGCTGTTCCTCCAGGTTTGGTAACTGACCAGAATGATGTGTAGATGTCAGGAATGTGCTACACTTGCAGTTTAATTAAAGCAAAAAGGATACAAATGGAGAGAGACAGGGTGAGATGTGGGAGGATTTCTAATGCAGAGCTTCCATTTCCCAAAACGGGACTAGCTACCTTCCCACGTGCATCTGTGTCTATCACCAGCCAGGAAGCCCCGGGAGCTCCAATGGCCAGTCTTTGTTGAGGGCCTCTTTATATAGTCATTAATGATTGAGTTATGCCCTTCTCCCCTGACATCTGCTGATGGGTCTTTCTAGCATGGCCAGCCCTCACCTGTCAGGAGCATCACCTGTCAGACAGGTGTGGTCTGCAGCTCTTATGGATAACATCCAGCCTCGATGGATCCAGAAAGTCTGGATTCTGTGATAATTTGGAATTCTGTTCTGCATTTTCTCCCTTTTGATCAGGATCTTTCTACAGAGTCTTTGATCAAAATATTCAGTAATGGTAGTCGTGCACCATCCAGTTCTAGTCTCATGTTAAAGGAAACAGTGGTTTGTGGTGGCTGTTGGTCCTGTAGTTCAGTGGCTTCTCTGATTCTTGGGTTTCCATCTTCCTCTGTTGCTCCATGAAAATAGAGACCCTTCGTTGTATCTTAGATAGCTGCTCGCAAGCTTTTAAGACCTCAGTCACTACTCATCGAACTGGCAGGTAGAATAGAAGCTTTAAAAACAGTATTATGCCAATTGATGGGGACAAATTTGACTCCACCATTTTCTAGCTGCATGAGATTGGGTAAGTTGCTTTGCCCCTTGTTCCTCAAAGTGTGTCCGTGGACCAGCACCATCAGCATCAATCACCTGGTTAGAAATGCAGAAGCTCAGGCTTCACTCAGACCTACTGAATCACCATCTACATTGGAACCAGATACCCAGGTGGTGCGTGTACACATTGAATTTTGAGAAGCCCTGGCCTGGGCTCTCTGAAATTTAGTTTCCTCAACTATAAAATAAGGAAAAAAATTATTTACCTTCAGAGAGATATGAGGGCTACAAAAAATACATGCAAAATGCCTCCCACATAGTAGTTACACAAAATTAAAAGCTATTAATAGCAGCAAGAATAACAATAAAATAACAACAGTGGGCACCTTAGATGTTGGAGGTGAACAGGATCAAAACAAAAAACAATCGCTCACTCTTCTCTTTCGCTCACTGTCTGCTAAACTGTGGCAGTAAAAACCAAAGCAGGGTGCGATCAAGTCCACTCCAACTCATGGCGACCTCGTGTTCAGAGTAGAACTGCTCCATGGGGTTTTCAGTGGCTGTGATCTTTTGTAAACAGATTGCCAGGCCTTTCTTCTGAGGTGCCTTTGGGTAGACGCAAACTTCTGACATTTCAGTTAGTAGTGGAGCGTTAACTGTTTGTGCCCCTCAGGGACTCCATGTGTGCCAGTGGAGTCTCAAGATTTTGTTGAACTTCACTCATGGCAGTGGTTCTGAACCAGGAACCCTTTTGCCTCCAGGGGCCATTTGACAATGTCTGGAGACATTTCTGGTTGTTGGTTGTGAGGATAGGGTGGGTGATGTTACTGCTGTCTAGTGGGCGGAGGCCAAGGATGCTGCTAAATATCCTCCAGTACACAGAACAGCCCCCTACAACAAAGAATTACCCAGTCCCAATGACAAGAGTGAGAAATTCTGAATTATGGTAACCTAGACTCACATCTCTACAACCTGTCTGTCCGTGTGTTTTACTGTGGTGGCTTGTGTGTGGCTGTGATGCTGGAAGCTATGCCCCCAGGATTTCACATACCAGGAGGGTCACCCGTGGTGGACACAGTTTTCAGTGAAGCTTCCAGACTAAAGATAGACTAGGAAGAAAGGCCTGGCGATCTGCTTCCAAAAATCTGCCAGTGAAAACCCTATGAATCACTACAGAATATTGTCTGACTCACTTGCTTTGGGCATGTCATCAGGAGGGATCAGTTGCTGGAGGAAGAACTCAATGTTTGGTGAAGCAGAGGGCCAGTGAGGGCAAGGTAGACGCTCAGTGAGGTGGATTGGCACAAGAGCCAGAACGATGGACTCGAACATGCTGGTGATCGTGAGCATGATGCAGGATCAGGCAAAGTTTTACTGTGTTGTACATGAGGTCATCATCAGTGGGAGTCAATTCGACCACAGCTAACAACAACATCTATTTTTAGAAATGATACATTTTGCAAGTGAAGGTCTTCCAATAGGGACACAAATGAAAAATATACAAAAAACTCGTTGCTGTCAAGTTGATTCCTACTCATAGTGACCCTATAAGACAGAGTGAAACTGCCCCATAGAGTTTCGAAGGAGCGCCTGGTGGATTCCAACTGCTGATCTTTTGGTTAGCAGCCATAGCTCTCAACCACTGTGCCACCAGGGTTTCTAGAGGCACTCAAAGCATTGTCTTTGAGTAGGATCATGCAAATGACTTGGGAAGGGGCACCCAAGCATGAATCGAAAACTTTATCAAAGATCCTTTTTCCCCATCTCGAAGTATGTGGTGTTCTACTAGTCCCTTGACCAAGGAAGTTAAATTGCTAGAGTTCTTGCCTGCTAAGAGATTATAGTAAAAGCTGGGGGATGAATATTGTCATGGATTGAATTGGGTCCCCCCAAAATATCTGTCAACTTGGCTAGGTCATGATTCCCAGTATTGTATGATTGTGTACCATTTTATCATCTGATGTGATTTCCTTATGTGTTGTAAACTCTATCACTATGATGTAATAAGATGGACTAGTGGCAGTTATACTGATGAGGTCTACAAGATTAGATAGAGTCTTAAGCGAATTTCTTGATAAAAGAGAGAAGCGAGCAGAGACACATGGGAATCTCACACCACCAAGAAAGCAGTACCAGGAGCAGAGCGTGTCCTTTGGACCTGAGGTTCTTGTGCAGAGAAGCTCCCAGACCAAGGGAACACTGATGTATCACAAAGACCTTCCTCCAGAGGTGACAAAGAGAGAAAGCCTTCTCCCGGAGCTGATGCCTTGAATGTGGACCTGTGGCCTACTAGACTGTGAGAGAATAAACTTCTCTTTGTTACAGCCATCCATTTGTGGTATTTCTGTTAGAGCAGCCCTGGATGACTAAGACAAATATGAAGGCATGGGACGCTGCAGATGTAATACACTGTGATGTAAAACGCAAGATAATGTCAACCGAGCACTGAACAAACATTTGAAGCAAAGGCTTATTCCCTTTAGGCACAAAAAGCTGTTAATGATTTTAATGCTCAACTTTGTCTTGCCCAAGTACCTGGTGGGTGAATAGCAACCAGAGAATAATTCCGTTTACAACAAATGGTCGCATTAGTTCTCTGTAATAAAGCACAGTCTGGGTCATAAAAACATATGTCAAAAAGAAAATTTACCTTAATTTATTACCTCAATTTCCTGTCCAAACTTCCCTTGCCATTCCTCTTTCTATTAATTTTATGATTTTGATGGTTTATTTATAAGCAGAACGCTGTCCCAGAATGGATGAACCTGTTTACTAGTAAATCAGTAAAATGTAAACATTGCCATAAAATAATGTTTGCGATAAATCAAAAGCAAAGCATTCTAGGTACCCCAGGAGAGCGTTTTCGGCAGGTTACATCAGCCCGCTCGGATCTTGCACCCATGAATCAGGGTTGGCTGCTGTTTTACGAGCCTTGCAAAGCACAAATATCCTCCTTTTTCCTGCTCAGCACATCTCTGTAGTAGTACACAGGTAATTGGTTTTGTCCTATTACACTCTGTCTATATTATGCTTTGCAGTAATCACATATAAATCCCTAGGCTTATGGTTTCCTTTACTATAAATTTTTCATTATTTTAACTCCTCATTCTTCCTTCTTAGTTGTGTTGTTATTCAAGAATAATAACAGCAGTCAAACAGCGCAGATCTCTCTGCATCTTGTATGCAAATTATTATATTTACTGCCATTAATTATTTCTTGAATGCTATTACTGTGCTTACCATCTAAAAAAATCTATTATGTCTCCTCCTATAGATGACCCCCTAGGGAATCCCCAAGGCAGAGGACCAACTCCCCCTTAAGGCACCACATCAAAGGTGACGCTGCCATATGCTATTAGGAAACTGTTCTTCATAAAGCTTGAAAAAGGGCCTTGTAAAAATAATTTAGATACTAGGAGCCCTGGTGGAACCGTAGTTAAGAGCTCGGCTGGTAACCAAAAGGTCAGCAGTTCGAATCCACCAGGTGCTCCTTGGAAACCCTATGGGTCTCTATGAGTTGGAATCGACTCAACAGCAATGGGTTTTTTAATGCTAAAATACTGATAAAAATATCATTTTATTATAGAAAAAGGAATACTAAGTATATACTAAAATTAAGATTAAAAGGAACTACAGATTTTTAGGTAAAATTGTGTTGTACTTTTACAATGCTCAAGATATAAGTAAACAAATGTTCTACCATCCTTAGAAGTCTCCATTGGTCAGATCATCACAAACATACATGCAGTTACACACACTTACATGCACACACACGCACACACACTGTGCATAAAGATACTTACACACACAGGCCCAGCAGGAGGCTGTAAGCGCCAGGGGAAGCTCTGCAGGGGATACTGGCTTGTTATTTTCCAGGGTTTCAGGGCTGAAAAGCAGCCGTGTTTCCGAGGGCAGTAGAGTTGTCACCCGATTCCATTATGCCCCGCGTTGTATGATACAGCTCCTGTGTAGGGCATGGTATATGCCCCAGTTAGGAGATTATTCCAAAACCCACCTGCTGTCGAGTCGATTCCAAATCATAGCGACCCTAGAGGACAGAGTAGAACTGCCCCATAGGGTTTCCAAGGAGTGCCTGGTGGATTTGAACTGCCGACCTCTTGGTTAGCAGCTGAGCTCTTAACCACTGTGCCACCAGGGCTCCTTCTTTCCTCATAGAAGAGGCCAAATGAACAATCTTTTTATTATAACAAAACTCACATTTGTTATTGGGATTGCAGTAATAGCTATGAAAGTTTGGCGTCCGAAGCGGAAAGTCTTTATTAATACGGGTTCTTCCATGGAATGAGTCACAGCAGTGGGAGTTGGAAAAATTGCCATTGAACAGTTGGGCTCCATTTTGTGTGAGAAAACAGCTGTGGTTATGAACACTATTAGTTTTCGCAGTCTCCAAGGCACCCCCATGGAGATGAGGCGGAGCTGGGTATTAATTCAGAGTCAGAAAAAGGGACCATCTAGTAACGTGAAGGACGGGAATGATGAAGGGGCAAACTCATTGTGACATGTTGTAAATGAGGCCATCCTGAGCCAGACCAGAGCTGATGGGGCCGTAACCACTGGTTGGAATTGAATTAGAAAACCCCCGGGTGTGCATAGATCACCATGTGGTCAGGAATTAAGAAAGGAGACCCGTGATTGATTAAGCTTATAAATGGCCCGTGACAACTGATCTCTGTGCAAAGCAATGTCATGACAGCTGAGTAAATGGAATTGATTGATCCTTGGGGCTGTTGTACCCTGAGGGGTCCACTGGATGTCATTCCCAGTCTTTGATCTTAGGCTACGATTTTTCCCCCAAATCTTTGGAAGGTTAGGCCTTCTGGATTTGCTCATCTCATTTAGAGCTGGACCGACAGACGACACGTGTGTTGGTGAGAAATGAGCCCGGTAAACTGCAATTCTTTGAGGTCACAATTTGTAACCTGGACTAAACACCAGCCTTCTTTTGTGAATGCGTTAACAATTACAGAGGGAAAACTTCTTACCTTCATCTCGTCAGCTCTGCCTCTGTGAGTAATGGCCAGAGAAGAAATTCGGAAGAACTGTCTGGGCAGGCATCAGAAGAAAACAAGCAAACAGAACACCGTTGCCGTAGAGTTGATTCCCACTCACAGCAACCACAGCTCACAGCGCAGAAGTGCCCCACAGGGTTTCCAAGGCTGTACATCTTTACGGAAGCAGACCGCCACATCTTTCTCCCTCCAGGCGGCTGGTGGGTTCCAACCATCGACCATTTGGTTAGCAGCTGAGCGCTGTAACCACTGCCCCACCAGGGTTCCTTAACCCTCAGGGGAAATCGGGATAAAATCTAAGAATTATAGAATGTTCAGTTTTAAACCAAATCATTCTCCTCTTGAATGCAGATGCCTTGGATCATCTGGAAGAAATCATTTTAGTGATGTCCAGTGGCAGTGAAATCACCAGTCATCAATGGCCACGGAAAAAGCGCAGTCGACTGCTTATTTTGATCATTAGCTGTTGACTAATTGGTGATAATGACACTTGGGCCGCAGAAGTGATCTGACTTTGTTTGAGCACACAGCCTGCAGATGCGTATTCCCCTGCAATCTCCCGTTTTCTGTTGCTCAGGTGAAGGAATTCCTTTGGCAGAGCTGGTCACTTTCCCAAGTCAATACTGCAAGGAGCAGTTTAGGTCAATGGTGAAAAAACATCTCTGACTAGGCAAGTGTTCACTTTAGAAAATTAACCTCAGCTGACATTTTTTGTCGCCCTATATTTTGTAGTTGCCTAGGGTTCAATCTGAGGAGCCCTGGTAGTGCAATGGTGAAGTGCTCAGCTGCTAACTGAAAGGTTGGTGGTTCAAACCCACCCAACTGCTCTGTGGAAGAAAGGCCTGGAGATCTGCTCTTGTAAAGAATACAGCTTAGAAAATCCTACAGGGCAGTTCTACTTTATCAAATAGGGTCCCTATGAGTCAGAATAAACTCTGCAGCACCTAACAGCAACAACAGGGTGAAAGCTAAAATTTCTTCAGATCTTTGTACCAATGGAAACCAATGTCTCACTATGTAATATTTATTTAACTGCTGTATTCGTGACTCATATGTATTACAAATCTGTTTGCTTGCGTTTCCTCAGACTGACATGGAAATTTCCTTGATTAATAAACCAAAAACCAAACCTTTTGCTGTCAAGTTGATTCTGACTCACAGGAGTCCTAGAGGTCAGAGTAGAACTACCCCATAGGGTTTCCAAGCAGCAGCTGGTGGATTTGAACCACTGGCCTTTTGGGTAGCAGCTGAGCTCTTAACCACTACACCACCAGGGCTCTCTCCCCCGAGGGCTCTGATTAGTGTTAACAGCGTCTATTGTCTTCAGACTGTCATGTTTATATAAATCACCTGGGGATCTTGTGAAACTATACCTACTCCAGTTGTAGCCCGCTTGCCATCAAGTCTACTCCGACTCATGGAGACCTCCTGTGTTACGAAGTAGCACTGTGCTCCACAGGGTTTTTGATGGCTGATTTTTTGGAAGCAGATCTCCAGGCCTTTCTTCCGAGGCACCTCTGGGTGAACTCGAATCTCCAACCTTTAGGTTAGCAGCCGGGTGCTTTCACCCTTTGCAGCATCTGGGGACTCTTGTTAAAATACAGATTGTAAGTTGGTAGTTCTGGGGCAGGACCTGAGCTTCTGTATGTCACACCTGCTCCCAGGTGGCACCGATGCTGCAGGTCTTTGGAGTAGCAAGCTTCTTCTGTAAGCAGTGTGATAGTAGAGATGTCAGGCTTTGTGGTCCAGATGACCTGTGTCACAGACAATCAACTCTGCCCTTGTAACCCCAGAGCAGCCATAAACCAAACCAAACCAAGCCTGTTGCTGTCGAGTAGGGTTCAACTGATGGCGGGCCCCATGTGATACAGAGTGGAACTGCTCCATAAGGTTTTCTTGGCTGTAATATTTACAGAAGCGGACTGCCAGACCTTTCTTCCTAGGAGCCTCACGGTGGGTTTGAACCACCAACTTTTGGGTTAGTAGTCGAGCTCTTAATGGTTTGTACCACCTTGTTCCTAAAACAGCCATAGATGATTCAGAAGCTGTGGGGATATATGCCATTTAAACATGGCTGCACTATTGACAACTGCAGCCCCCACAGGCCTCTGTGCTGTATACGACATGTGGGAGACTTGTCAGCGATAAGAAAGAGATTAGGCTCAACTTGTTT
The DNA here is from genome assembly GCF_000243295.1 of Trichechus manatus latirostris. Taxonomy (NCBI): domain Eukaryota; kingdom Metazoa; phylum Chordata; class Mammalia; order Sirenia; family Trichechidae; genus Trichechus; species Trichechus manatus. Next base: position 2,029,439 of record NW_004444070.1, on the reverse strand, counting down.
TCCCAAACTGATTGTCCTGTTACTGATTGGCTTGTTTACCTAAATTCCTCCTCCCTTGCCCGAAACTTATTGTTATTCACCAAAGCCCATTGTTCTGTTATTTGCTTCACTGCTTGCTGTATTGACTATAAAAGAAACTCCTGGGACTGAAGCCAGGGGTCGACTCCTCAGAGTGACTCTCCTGGCCCCACTTCTCTGTAAGAGTTGTGTTTGGTTACTGTCTCCGCTGCCCCGACATTCGCCGCCGCAAGAAGCAAATGGATATGGCTGTGATGCATTAAAATTTACTCAAAACCAAACAATGGTTTAGCTTAACTAGTAAAGCATGTCTGCCTTGAGCATTGTGCTTTTTTAAGAACTACCTATATGGGATCAAACTGACAACAGCAACTCGAAAAGTTAGATAGGAAGCTTAGGGGGCAGTGAGTTTATGTTGATGGCTGTCTTAGTCATCTAGTGCTGCTATAACAGAAATAACCACAAGTGGATGGCTTTAACAAAGAGAAATTTATTCTCTCACAGTCTAGGAGGCTACAAGTCCAAATTCAGGGCATCAGCTCCAGGGGAAGGCTTTCTCTGTCCACTCTGGAGGAAGGTCCATGTCATCCATCCTCCCTTGGTCTAGGATCTTGTCTGCACAGGATCCTCAGGGCCAAAGGACACGCTCTGCTCCCGGCACTGCTTTCTTGGTGGTATAAGGCTCCCCATCTCTGCTCACTTCCCTTTCCTCTTTATCTCTTGAGAGAAAAAAGGTAGTGCAGGCCACACTCCAGGGAAACTTCCTTTACACTGGATCAGGTGTTACAATATCCCACCCTAATCCTCTGTAACATAAAATTACAATCACAAAATGGAGGGCAATCACACACTACTGGGAATCATGGTCCAGCCAAATCGATACACACATTTTTTGGGGGACATAATTCAATCCATGATAATGGGGGAGGAACAATTCGGAAAAGGAGGGCGAGAATGGTTGCACAGTTCAAAGAATGTAATCAGTGTCGCTAAATGGCACGTGTAGAAATTGTCGAACTGGTGTGTGTTTTGCTGTGTATATTCTCAAAACAACCAAAAAATAAAGGAAATTGAAAAAAATATACCTGTAGACATTAAAATTTAAATTTCATGTGGTGTCCACGTCATCAACGATTATTTATTTATTTTTAAACATTTAAAAATGTGAGCAACATTTTTAGCTGACAAGCTGTATGAACATAGGAAGTGGGCTGGGTGTGGCCTGGACTATTCCTGCTCTATATCACCTGTGGGAATTCAGTTGCGTTCTCTGCTAGAAGTGGCACAGGCCTGAATAACAACCATTGCTTTAGGCTCCATCCTGAGTTACCCCAAGTCATCTAGAACAGTCCTCTGAATCAGCTGAAGAACTGAAAGGCTTTATGTCCGTTTTGTGAGGATCTCATCCTGTACTCTCCTGACTTCTATCCTGGGAGATTAGGTACGGGGACACTTTTGTTTTCTCACACATATTTTAATTTCTAGAAATTATGTTGATGGCAGATACCAACCATCTGTTGAATTGTTGTGTATTTACTAGTGTGCAATGGCTCAGGGGGGCATATAAAATACATTAAGCAGGATTTATAGAGATTCCTCATTGTCTAATTAGGGCTTATTGGAGCTGTAGGGGATGACTGTAATTTCCCCCTATTTACTGTTTCCATATGTCCATACTGTTCCCACCAGGACAAGAGTAAACCTCTTTGTAGCCATTCTGTGAAGGTTTTGAGGCTCAGGGATTCTACAGAGCAGAGTAAAACCACAAAGCCTCGCAGGCACTGTGACATGCAGGCAAAGTCTCACCTCCCCAGACATGGAACTGTGACTACATGTCAAAGACTGCATGAACATTTGAGCTGAACTTTAACTTCCCGCTTGGCCTTGACTGTGTAAGAGCCTAGCTTTTGGGAGTAACAGCCTGGCAGGCTCAGGAGAACGGCTGCCTAGCCCTGGAGGAGCAGAAACTGCATGGCAATCATGACTCCAGAATCCAACGTACAGCATGGATCTAATCTTTATCAAATCTAAGATGCCAGAGATCGAGAGTTGTACCTTTCTTTGACATACCACTAACAAATAAAGCCACCACCTGCCTATCAGTTTGTCATACTGTGGTGGCGTGTGTGTACCTATGATGCTGGAAGCTATGCTGCTGGCACTTTGTGTATCAACAGGAACATGCATGGTGGACAGGTTTCATGCAGCTTCCAGGCTGAGACTAGGAAGAAAGGCCTGGTTATCGACTTCTGAAAATCAGCCATTGAAAACCCTATGGATCACAACAGAACATCGTCTGATAGAGTGCTGGAAGATGAGCCTCCTAGCTTGGAAGGCGCTCAAGACACCCAGTGGCCACAACAGCAGACTCAGGCATACTGGTGCTTGTGAAGATGGCACAAGATCTGGCAACGTTTCCTTCTGTTGTACATGAAGTCACCGTGAGTCAGCGCCAACTCGAGGGCAACTAACGACAAGAAAAAAATTTTTAAATATCATTTTAATTATGTCAGTCCATCAACTGTAAGACACATGCTAATTTCAGATCCGAAAATAATGAAGTAAGGTATTTAAATCTCCGGTACATATTGAGATGAGAATTATCTAATTTTACATCTGTGTGAGATGATGATTATCATAATACTGTTTATAATACTGATTATGGCATACAAACATTTTTATTTCCTTTGCTTCATTTCCTCCTAGACAGACTAACATGATTATTTTCTGATAAGAAAATGGAGTCTCAGACATGTGTAATGGCTTATGTGAGGTTACGAGCCTACTGCATAATTTAGGGAATTCTAGCTGCTAAAATAGGAGTCCCTGGGTGTTGTAAACAGTTCAGATGTTCAGCTGCTAACCGAAAGATCAGAGATTTGAGTCCACCCAGAGGTGCCTTAGAAGAAAGGCCTGGTGATCTGCTTCTGAAACATCAGCCATTGAAAACCCTGCGGAGCACAGTTCTACTCTGACATACATGGGGACGCCATAGGTCTGAGACAACTCAGGGCAAGTGGTTGGTTATTGGTTAGCTGCTGTCTTAGTTATCTAGTGCTACTATAATAGGAATGCCACAAGTGGATGACTTTAACAAACAGAAATTTATTCTCTCACAGTCCAGGAGGCTAGAAGATGAAATTAAGGGTGCCAGCTCCGGGGGAAGGCTTTCTCTGTCGGCTCTGGGGGAAGGTCCTTGTCATCCATCTTTCCCTAGTCTAGGAGTTTCTCTGCCCAGGGACCCTGGGTTCAAAGGACACACTATTCTCCTGGCTCTTGTTTCTTGGTGGTATGATGCCCCCATGTCTCTCTGCTTTCTTCTCTCTTTTATATCTCAAAAGAAATTGGCTTAACATACAACCTAATCTTGTAATTGAATCCTGCCTCATTACCATAACTGCCGCTAATCTTACCTCATTAACATAGAGATAGGATGTACAACACATAGGAAAATCACATCAGATGATAAAATGGTGAACAATCACACAATACTGGGAATCATGGCCCAGCCAAGTTGACACCCATTTTTGAGGGACACAATTTAATCCATTATAGCTGCTACAACAAATGAATCCAAACAGGTATAACGGCTCCAACAGGATAAAAGTTCATCTCTGACTTCTATGAAGACTAAAACAGGTGTGCTTGGTGACAGAAAGCTTTCCTCCAAGCAGCCATTGGGACCCAGAGCCCTTGCCTCCACGGCGCCACCATCTTCCACATGTAGCTCCCAAGTTGCCCGCGCTTGTGGCTTCCAGTCCGTGGGAGTGGAAAGAGTATGAGGAAGCACACGCGAGAGGTGTTCCTGGTATCCTCCAACACTTCTACTTCTGCTCTCATTCCTTTGGCCGGAATGCAGTCACATGACACTCAACTGCAAGGAATGCTGGGAAATGGAGTCCAGCATTGTCCCAAGGAAGCAACAACAACAAAAAACCCAACCAGTTGCCCTTGAGCCGATTCTGACTCATGGCGACCCCATGTGTGTGACAGTAGAACTGTGCTCCATGGAGTTTTCAAGGCTGTAACCTTTTGGAAGCAGGTGACCAGGACTTTCTCTTGAAGTGCCTCTGAGTGGACTCAAACTGCCAACCTTTTGGTTAGTAGTTGAGCCCTTAAAACTACCCAGGACTCTGCCAGGAAGAAGAGTTTGGTAACTTGCTGCTCACAGTAGAATCCTGACCCTGTCTTTAGGGTTGCTGTTCTCCGCTCCATGTCTAATTTTTTTAATATCTTCTTGTTTTTTTCATGGAGACCCCACGCACAACAGAACAAACCACCCCCTGGTCCTGCGCCACCCCCACGATCGCTTGTGGATTCCATCTTTGTGATTCATCCAGTTTTCAGCAACTGATTTTCAGACGTCGATCACCAGGCCTTTCTTCCTAGTCTGTCTTAGTCTGGAAGCTCTGCTGAAACCTGTTGAGCATCACAGCAACACACAGGCCTCCACTGACAAGACAGGTGGTGGCTGCTCATGATGTGCATTGGCCGGGAATCGAACCCCGGTCTCCTGCACAGAAGGCAAGAATTCTACCACCGAGCTACTACCACTTCCTGATTTTTGATGTCTCCATTCTCCCAGAGGAAGAAGATTCCAAGAACAAGGCTTCAGGAGATCATGATCATTTCCCGCCTCTCCACACTCCTCTTTCCCTCAGAGGCTCCTTATAATGTCAGTGCCACGAGATCAGCAATTGTGAATTTTATTTCCCGCGAGTTTATTACGGCACTCTTTAAATTATTCAGCATAATATTTCTTCCCATGCTGGGGATATTATCTTTGTGTTCCTCACCCAGCCTATTGTATCCGCTACTGGAACTTGGAATAGTTTAGCTTCTGGAAAATTTAGTGTAATGATCGGGATGGTGGTTTCAATTGGCCTGAGCGGGAGGAGCCGCTAGGGTCTATCCACAAGTCCCTGCAGCCCTCCGCACTGCAGGTTAAAATCCAGGAGAGAGGTAGGAAACACCAAGCTGTAAGTCGCCGGCGCTAGAAGAAAATTGACTCGTTTCAACCACTGACTTGTACAGTAGAGGAGACTGCCGGCGTTTCTGGAATGTCTTTGCCTCCTCTTTTCTCCGTGGTACCTTCTGAGCACATCGTATGTTTCTGAGCCTGGGATGGGAATACAAAGCCTGTCACGGCCAGGCGGTGGGGAGTCTGCCAGGCACACAGGCAGCAGGAGATGGTCTCCTGGCTCTGCTTCCTTAGTGAAACGTCCCAGTGAAAGGCTGGGGAACCTCAGCCATCCAACAGCGTGTGTCTGTGCTAATCACACCCGCCTGTTGCTGTGCCTTTTAACAAGAGGTCCATATCTGGATGCCTTTCTCAGGCGCTGCACAGCAGAGGTCATGTCTTCCCAGGGGCCAAGGGGACAATTGCAGGAATACAAAGATGAGGGATGGGAAATGTAAATGGTGAGGTCGTGGGCTTGGTTATGATGCGTCACATACTGAGTCCGGGATTCTGGGTCCACTCATCGGTGTTCTCAACAACAGCAACAAATGATTCCAGCTGAACCGCTCCCCTTCCAGTGAGTAGCTGAGTGCTTAACCACTGCACCACCAGGGCTCCTTATTGGCTTGCTGGTCTCTAAAAGTGTGTGATTCTGGGGACTGTAGCACTCACTCCTCTTTAAAGTCTACCAACAATGCAAATTGGTTGACTTTTATTGAAAGTACCAAGACATGCCAATTGAAAATTTTTACTTTTGACTCTCTTTTTCATGAGAATGAGTCATAAATCACGCTCACAAATAACTTTGGTATCACTCAGTCTTTTACTACACAGCTTCCAGAGACACAATTCCTTTAACCCTACCCAGGGTAACGATACAAACTACTAAATAATAAGACGGAGGTGATGACACATCATATATTTTAAAGCAACTACGGATTCATACCTACGAATCTTGGTTGGCCTGTGATTGTGGCGCCTTGCTTTCATTTCTGAAATAATATGCAGGGCATTTTTCTTTCCTGGATATTTCCTGGTTTTTCTTCATTGATTTTCAGTTGAGAAAACCAAAACAATGAAAGACGGTGGCTCGTGGAGGAAGGAGCTCTGACTTTGTGTCTTGATAAGTTTCAGCTGGAGCCCTTGGGTGGCACAAATGGTTAAGATCTCAACTGTTGCCTGAAACGTGGGTGGTTTGAGTCTATCCAGAGGTGTCTGGGAAGAAAGGCCTGGAGATCTCCTTCTGAGAAATCAGCCATTGAAAACCCTGTGGAGCCCAGTTCTACTCTGACACACATGGGGTCGCCATGAGTGGGAGTTGACTCAGTGGCAACTGCTTATTTTTGTTTTTTAAGTTTGAGTTGGGAAAGGCGCCGAATGTCTTTGTTTTGAGCTGTGCAAAATAAAAATAGTAAAACCTAGAGCATATGGATGCGCTAAGGGTAAACAACAATTTGGTGTTTGAACGTAGATAAACTAAAACACTGAACCTGATTCCAACTCATGGAGGCCCTGTGTGTTACCGAGTAGAACTGAGCTCCATATGGTTTTCTTGGCTATAAACTTTACAGAAGCAGATCTCCAGGCCTTTTTTCTACGGTGCCCCCAACCTTTTGGTTAGTAATCCAGTGCAGGTGCTCACAACCCAGGACCGTGTAGGTAGATACTGCACAGATAAAAGCGCGTCAGAGCCAGACTTAGGGGCTAAATCCTGCAGGGCATTGTCATATTATTTCCAAGTGGGCTCTCTCATCTTTTCACTCATGCTGAGTAAGACAAATAGACGGATAAAGAAGCAAACAAACCAAGTGTCTTGGGCCATGTTGTCTAGAAAACCAGTCTTAGCCAATCAGTATGCGGGTTTATTGGAAGCAGCTGTTCCAGGTGAGTGAGAGAGCAGCTGCAAGGAAGAGAGGCCGTGAAGAAGGGGGCACAAGCTCACTGAGATGCTCCGACAACACTCGCCACTGCTCCAGGGGTACCAGGAGACAAAGCTGGGGGCTGGGAGGGACCACTCACTGGACACACAGCACATCCCACGGTGGACAATATGGCGGCACGGTTGTGCTTTGCATCAGGGAGCGGAGGGTTTTGTCTCATCTGCTGACCTACTCCTACCTCCTTTCTTCTAATAGTCCAACTCACCCCACAGGAGGTGAAGTCCCTGCAGGTCTACGTGGCCTCACCTGGCCTCTTCCCCAGCTGACGTCTTCCCATCTCCTGTCTCCCAAAGACCCAAGTCACCCCGTAAGAGGTGACATCTCTGCAGGTCTTCATGGCCTCACTCGCCCCTTCAACAGCCGACCCCTCCCAGCTCCTGTCTCCCAGTGGTCCGTGTCACCCCACAGGAGCTGATATCTCTACAGGTCTACGTGGCCTCACCTGGTACCTTCAGCAGCTCCTGGGGCCTGATGCTTTATCCAATCTGGAAACGATAGGAGTGACAGAGACTTGGACAGAGACTCCATTGGTGAAATTGTCTGTACCTACGTGTGGGTAGAAAGGTCTGGGAGGAAGGAAAGGCCTAGAGGGTCTGGAAGAGTGTCTACAGTAGTCGTATGCTTCCAGCAACTACAAAGGTTTTCTTCCTATACAAGGAGCCCTGGTGGTGCAGTGGTTAAACTCAGCTGCTAATCAAAACGTCCGCGGTTCAAACCTGCCAGCCAGTCCGTGAGAGAAAGACCCGTTGATCTGCTCCTGTAAAGATTAACAGCTTTGGAAACCCTATGGGGCAGTTCTACTCTGTCCTATAGGGTTGCTAGGAGTTGGAATCAACTTGACGGCACACACATAACCCAACAACACAGTAATTGTACCTTGCAATGTAATTGCAATGTGTTGAAAATTGAGGGTCTTTTGACGTGGATTTAGGTTCTTCTGCTCAAGCTCTCTTGTAGGTTTTCTTTGCAATCAATTATTGCCAGTAATACATGGCTGCTTGCCATGGAAAGGATTAACCAGTGGGGTTATGTACAGGAGACAAAGCAGGCCCAGTATGTAAAGCAAGGCAAAGTACCATTTGCTTCTGTTTTTAGGGTAAAGAAAATACAACACATTGGAGACACTTTCAGAAAACAGCAAAAATGATCAGCAGGTATAATCCTGCCGTAAGATAAATATTTTCATTTTAGTAGATCATTTTTTATGCTAGTAGTAAAGTTGAAATGTGCTTCTCAAGTGTTTACCAGTTTTTTTTTTTAAATAGTCTAAAAGAGTTCTCAATCTGCTTTGGAACTTCTCCTACCGAAAGCAACGAATGTTGTTGTTGTCGTTATGTGCCGTTCGTTAAGTGGATTCTGACTCATAACAACCCTGTACGACAGAGTAGAACTGCCCCATAAACTGTAATCTGTAAAGGAGCAGATCGCCAGCTCTTTTCTCCCGTAGAGCTGCTAGGTGGGTTCCAACCACCAATCTTTTAGTTAGCAGCCGAGTGTTAAATCACTGTGCCACCAGGGCTCCTGAAAGCAATGATAGGGGCTTAAATTTTCCAGTCAAAGCTTTTGTACCAATTACAACAATCTTTCAGGTTGATTCACTCTCTTTGGTAAGACCTAGGTCTTTCAGAATATATTTCCTCCCCCTCTTTTACTAGGTAACATAATATCTGAATGTTTATTAAACAATGATTGATGTCAGTTATTTGTCTTGATCCCCCTTTTTTTACTACAATATATAATTCTCCCATGAACATTTCCATTTGCTAGTTATTTATTAAGGCATTAAAATGATTCCTTATAACGAGACAACTTTCTTACGGAAATTATCTAGGATGTGGGTTTGCTTGTTAAATTACATTTTCCTGATAAACACTTAGCACTTTGGTTTGTAAAAAGCATGATGATTTTATCTAGCATGATGTAGCCTGGTATATCTTCCTGCCATCAGTGGCATTAAAAGTACTTCTGGGGGTTAGTGTTGTCCATTGGGAAAGCTTTGCTCGTGGCTTTCTCTGTGACTGCCTCCTAGGTGTTGGCCAGGGAGTCACACGCCACCCACTTATGCATCCAAACAATAAATCAGAGAGAGTTGCATCGTTGTTGTTTGGTGCTGTCAAGTCAGCTCCAACCTATGGCAACCATATGTATAACAGAACAAAATGCTGCGCAACCCTAAACCATGCTCACCGTCATTGCTATGTTTCAGCTCATTGTTGCAGCCGCTGTGTTAATCCATCTCGTTGAGGGTCTTCCTCTTTTTCGCTGACCCTCTGCTTTACCAAGCGTGATGTTCTTCTCCAGGGACTGGTCCCTCCTGATAACATGTCCGAAGTACATGAGGCAAAGTCTCACCATCCTCACTTCTGAGGAGCATTCTGGCTGCACTTCTTCCAAGACAGATTTGTTTGTTCTTCTGGCAGTCCATGGTATATTTAATATTCTTCACCAACACCACGATTTGAATACATCAGTTCTTCTTCGGTCTTCCTTTATCATTGTCCAGCTTTCGCATGCATACGAAGGCTCTTGTATCAATTTATTGAACTCAGTTTTTCCTACCATTAAATAGGTATTTGGGAACCCGTTCAGAATATACTTTCTGGCCTCTAGAGAAATCTGAACAAGAGACCATAAACACACCTGACCACACCTGACATATTCATCCTGTCCTGTGGCCGTGCTAACCTACACCCTCTTCAAGTGCACATTCCAGCAAGCCCAAAGGAGCTCATGGAGGAATTACCAGAGTAAGCACAGCACCTGGCTATGTGCCTGAATAATCATAACCCTGACTTCTCTCTTACTTTACAGTTTACAAAGTACTTTCACCGTGCATATGGGTGAGCATATGTCTCCCGATTCTCTCTAACAATCCTACTTTCTAATACGCTGCCCTGCTGTCAGATCCCATGAGCGCGTGTGCCACCGTATTTTGAGGTTAGAGAATTTGTTTCATTATTGAATCCTCACATGCGCCCTCGGATAAGTATCTGAGATAAGGACGCTCATCACTGAATCATCATGTGGACCCTATAAGAGCATGTATCCTCGGTAAGGATTCTAAGTTCCACGAAGTTAGGCCATTTGTCCAAGTTCACCTTGCTCATAAGTGCTCAGTCTGGGAGTCAAACCTAGTTTATCTGCCCCCAAATGTGGTCATTTCTACATTACTAACCTATGCTCCACCACCCGTCTGTCAGTTTGCCCTTCTGTGGTGGCTTGTGGTGCTGTGATGCTGGAAGCTATGCCACCGATATTTCAAATACCAGCAGGGTCACCCATGGCGGACAGTTTTCAGTGGAGCTTCCAAATTAAGACAGACTAGGAAGAAGGACCTGGAGATCTACTTCTGAAAATTAGCCAGTAAAAACCTTATGGATCACAGCAGAACATTGTCCAACTCACTTGCTTTGGCCACATCATCAAGAGGGATCAATCACTGGAACAGGGCATCATGTTTGGTGAAGTAGAGGGCCAGCGAGGGTGAGAGAGACCCTCTGTGGACTTCAACATGCTGGCCATCATGAGGATGGCGCAGGACCAAGCAACAGTTTGTCCTGCTGTACATAAGGTCACCAGGAGTCGGAGTCAACTCGATGGCAGTTCAGCTGTCTGTCTTTCTGTCTCTCTGTCTGTCTATCTGTCCATCTATCAACCACCCATCCATCCACCCATCCACCCACCCATCCATCCATCCATGCATCCATCCATCTAACTTATACTAGTGAAATATGATGCATACTTTAAAAAAAAATGCCATACCTATTAGGAATTGAACTGTACCAATGCACCAGAACATCTCTGATGGTGGATTAAGTGAAGATGGATTCTAACAGCAGAGTGTTCTTTGAGGTGATGGTGGGGAAGTATGACTATCCGGTGTAAGGCTGTCAATCAGCATGGAACCATAAATTTCCAATATTCTATTAAGATTGAATTTGTACCTGCTGTCAATGCTTCTGGTCCCCAGGGCAGTTCAACTGAGCTTTAAATTAAATTTGATCTAAAGGGATGAAGAGTTAACGGAAAACATACGTTTGGATGCACCATGAAATGCTTCACTCTGGTGAGTAATCCTAGATGTTAACAGTTCTCTTGCACTAAAATGTAATAGCCCTCCGAGCCAGTCAGTGCTTGGAGGATGTCTGAAGACTAATTTTCCAGTAGTAATGGTGGGTCAGTGGTAGAATTCGTGCCCTCTGTGTGGGATACCTGGGTTCAATTCTTGGCCAGTGCACCTCATACGTAGCTACCACCCATCTGTCATTGCAGGCTTGTGTGCTGCCGTGATGCTTGTCTTAGTTATAACAGAAATATCACAAGTGGATGGCTTTAACAAAGAGAAGTTTATTCTCTCACAGTCTAGTAGGCTAGAAGTCCGAATTCAGGGTGCCAGCTCTGGGGGAAGGCTTTCTCTCTCTGTTGGCTCTGGGGGTAGGTCCTTATAATCAATCTTCCCCTGGTTTAGGAGCTTCTCAGCTCAGGGACCCTGGGTCCAAAGGACACTGTCCACTCCAGGTGCGACTTTCTTGGTGGTATGAGGTCCCCCTGTCTCTCTGCTTGCTTCTCTTTTTTGTATCTTAAAAGAGGTTGATTTAAGACACAACCTAATCTTGTAGATTGAGTCCTGCCTCATTAACATCAGAGAGGTTGGATTTGCAACACATAGGAAAATCACATCAGATGACTAAATGGCAGGCAATCATAATACTGGGAATCAGGGACTAGCCAAGTAGACACGCATTTTTGCGGGGGACAAAATTCAATCCATAACAATGCTGAACAGGTTTCAGAGAAACTTCCAGACTAAGACAATCTAGGAAGAAAGGCCTAGCAATCTACTTCCAAAAATCAGCCAGTGAAAACTCTGTGGATCACAAGGGTCTGATCCACAACTGATCATGGGGATGGCACAGGACCGGGCAGGGTTTCCTTCCATTGTGCATGAGGTCGCCATGAGCCAGGGCCGCATCCACAGTAGCTAACAACAACAACTTGGTAAAGCTGTGATGCTGCTTGAACCAGCATACCAGCATAGTCAACAATCAGATATAGATGTAGGCTGACCCAAATCTAAGAGGCAGGTCCAAAGCGGTGGCCATCATTCTCCAAAATGCTGTCATCATGAGCCTGAGACCAGAAGAACTAGATGGTGCCCAGCTACCACCAATGACCGCCCTGACAGGGAACACAACAGAGAGCCCCTGATGGAGCAGGGGAAAGGTGGGGTGCAGAACTCAAATTCTAGTAAAAAGACCAGACTTAATGGTTTGTTTGAGACTGGACGGACCTGGGAAGACATGGCCCCCAGACTCTCTGTTAGCCCAAAACTAAAACCATTCCCGAGGCCAACTCTTCAGACAAAGATTAGACTGGACTATGGGACATAAAATGATACTTGTGAAGAGTGTGCTTCTTAGCTCAAGTAGATACATGAGACTAAATGGGCAGCTCCTGTCTGGAGGTGAGATGAGAAGGCAGAGAGGGGCAGGAGCTGGTTGAATGGATACGGGAAATTGGGTGGAAAGGAGGAGTGTGCTATCACAGTGTAGGGAGAGCGATTAGGGTCACATAACTATGTATAAATTTTTGTATGAATGACTAACTTGAATTGTAAACTTTCACTTAAAGTACAACAATAAAATAAAATTTTAAAAAGCAAAATGCTGTCCACAAGGCTGTGTCCTCACACACACTGCCCACGAAAGAACTCTCCCCTCACAGGGGTGGGCATCAACAGTGGGGTAGGATGCTCTGTGAGGCTTTTAATTTTCAAAATATTTTCCATTAAATGCAATATTCTCATTTGACAGAAGTAAAAATCAAGAAATCACAGTCAAGCTTATCCCTCCATATAGCAGGTTTCTTTATAACAGTTATTATACACATATATATAATAAAATGGACACTAGCTCTTTAAAAGAGTCATGAGCAGGTTGTCACTGTAAAAAGAACAGCCAAGACGTCTTGAAAGAACTGTAACTAAAATATGGCACATTTTCAGCCTTGTGGAAGCAGAGAGCAATACTGGAAAACTGGAGAATGAGTGGCTGGGGACATGCCTTGAGGCTTCTCCTTCACACTGGGGGCTGGCCACCTGCTGAATCAGCCCAGTCTCCCTGCGTGTGTCCCTTGTGGCCGAAGAAGCCAGGATATGATGCCAGCCCTAATGGAGGAGAAACTACAGAGGCAAGGAGGAAAGTGGCAGGAGTTAAGTCACCCCAGCCTGCAGATTAAATCCCTGTCCACAGAGGGAGTTGTGGTCATGTGCCAATTTGTGTGATGAGTGCAAGCCAGTTGACGGAGATGTATTTTCCTTTCTTTTCTTCTCTTTTTCTTTCATTTCTTTCTCTCTTTTCTTTTTTCCTCTTTTTTTTTTTTGTTCCTTTTCTTTTGTTTTTTTTCAAGCACTGGTGATGTAGTGGTTAAGCGCTCAGCTGCTAACCAAAAAGGTCAGCTGTTCAAATCCACCAGCTGCTCCTTGGAAACCCTATGGGGCAGCTCTACTCTGTCCTATAGGGTGGCTATGAGTCAGAATCAACTTGACGGCAACGGGTTTGGTTTTGGTTCTGGGTGGTGCCCAGAAGTCCCTGGGTGCTGCAAACACTGTTTGCTAGGCTACTAACCTAAAGGTTGGTGATTCAAACCTAACCAGCAGTGTGAGAGAAGAAAGGCCTGGTGATCTGCTTCCCTAAAGATGACAGCCAAGAAAACCCTATGGAGCACAGTTCTACTCTGTAACACATGGGGTCTCCATGAGTCAAGAGTCAACTGGAAGGCAATGGAGTAGGGGAGTGAGGCAAACGCTACTAACTGAAACATTGGAGGTTCAAGTCCACCCAGAGGCACCTCGGAAGAAAGGTCTGGTGATCTACTTCTGAAACACCAGCCACTGGAAACCCTATGGAGCACAAGCCCACTCTGACACACATGGGGTCACCATGAGTCAGAGTCACCTTGAAGGCGCTGGTTTGGTTTTTTGGTTTAGCATCTATTTCCCTTTCTTGGTGAGGTATCATGCCGATCTCCTCTGGAGAACTACACGGATGGGAGACACCACGACCTCCTGCCACAGGCACTTCCAGGAGCCGCCCGCGCCTTCTCATTTCTGCCCTGGAGTTTTGGTTGTTCTTTGAATTCCCTAAACTACACTGATTTCTTTTCAAAGAGTCCACCACTGCCCCACCTCCCATACAGCACCCCATGGGGCATTTAAAAATCGTAGAAGTTCATTGGAAATTTAATTTTCTGAATGGTTATTTCTTGAAGAGGGAACTATTCGCAATTCCATCTATTCGCAATTCCTCCTCTGGCAGAAGTGAGTATCTTTGTCTTTGCACTTCTTTGGAGCTTTTATTTTATCCACAACATTCTAAAATGAAGATATGTACAGGGGGAAGCTGAAATAATGTCAGCTAAGGGCAGTCATCTCTAAATGAATAAATAAGTTTATTTTGACCTTGACAGAAGTAACATCTGAACATTATAGGTAGGGATTATTAGGAGAATTTACAAGGCTGGATGGCATATTTTTAAATTATCAGAAGATCAGGATAAGTTTTACATGTATATGTAAGTATATACATATAAGCATATATATGTATGTATATGTGTGTGTGTATATGTATATATATATGTATGTATGTATAAACCAAACCCATTGCCGTCAAGTCAATCCTGACTCACAGCAACCCTATAGGACAGAGTAGAACTGCCCCATAGGGTCTCCAAGGAGAGGCTGGTGGATTCGAACTGCCGACCTTTTGGTTAGTAGCTGAGCTCTTAGCCATTGTGCCACGAGGGCTCCGTGTGTGTGTGTGTGTGTGTGTGTGTGTGTGTGTGTGTGTGTGTATAAATTATATAAAGAGAATATATATTATATATAAACTCATTGCCGTTGTGTCGATTCCAACTCATAACAACCCTACAGCACAGAGTAGAACTGCCCCACAGGGTTTCCAAGGCTGTAATCTTTACCGAAGCAAACTGCCACATCTTTCTGCCGTAAAGCAGCTGGTGGGTTTGAACCACTGACCTTTCAGTTAGCAGCCAAGCACTTAACTACTCCACCTCCAGGGCTCCTGTATTATGTATAAATATATATATAATATATATTGTGGTGGTGGTGGTCCCATTGAGTCTATTTCTGAGTTATAGCAACCCCATGTGACAGAATGGAAACATCCCATAGAGTTTCCTAGGCTGTAATCCTTATGGGAGCACATTGCCATGTCTTTTTCCAGTCCAGCCACTGGGTGGGCTCGAACTGTCAAACTTTGTTTCGGTTAGCAGCTGAGTGATTAACCCTTGTCCCACGAAGGCTCCTATATATATATATATATATGTATATGTATATGTATATATATATGTATATGTATATATATATAGAGAGAGAGAGCCCAGGTGCATTATATATATATAATTTTTTGTTTTATATGCTCTAAAAGGCAAAGTACATTCACAAACTGTCTTTTTATTTCTTAGTTTGCCGATGACACACCAATTTAATCTATTTTATTAAACTCTATGAAAATATTCTATTTTGAATCTGTTTAAATGCACAAACCTTGGTTGTTGTTTTTTTCACTTCTGGCTCTGAGACCCATCAGTAAGGGTGTGCGTGTATGTGTGTGTGTTATGAGTGTGTATGTGTGTGTGTTCCGAGTGTCGGGGGCATGCCTTCGCGGTTGCAGAAACCCCTCCGCACTCCTTCATCCGCCGGCCTGAGTGTGACGGCCCTTCCCCTGACCTCTCGGGGCCCTGTTCTGCTCGAAGTCGTTTCTTAGCCTTCGGATCTCCTGCCTGCCTTTCCGCTTCAATCTCCCGCTCCTTGATCATTTTCTCCCAGCCTCATACTTTAGTCTCCTCGTCCTCCTCTCGCGGCGCTGACAGCTTTGATGTATAACCTTTCTCGCGTGCCCTTCTCCTTGAGCGGGCACTGCATTTTCTGTGTCACCCATATTAGCCGTTTCTCCGCTTCTGGCTTATTTCTGTCTCCTCGGTGAACACAGCCATCAAGCTCCCTGTAATTTACCTTTAGATACCTTCCACTCCCTCTCTTTACCGTGGCTTCGTTTTTTCTTTCCAGGTTTCATATTTTGTTCTTCCCTAGCCCTTTGAGCCCCACCTCCACGGCTCCCCTCTCTGCAGCCCCCCTCAAATCATCGGTCCCTCTAGCATTCATGTTCACACTGCATCTTTTTAGGAGGGTTTCCTGGGCCCCCTTTCCACCCTAATTGCGACCGAGTTGCAGGTCTTCCCTCCTCAATCGTATCTCCAAAGGACAATTCTCAGCTCCAAGAGCTCCACGTGGAGCGATACACCTGCATTTCGGTGGTGGGAATGCAGGAAGTAACGCATGCAGACCTGCGAACCTGGGTGTCAGAACCCCAGGCACGCTTCCACGGAAAGTAGAGCGGCCCTCCCTCCACCCCAACCCTTTTCCTTGGCTTGTAAATTCTCCAAAGCTTTGAAATAGAGATCCCATTTTCTTTCCCTCGCTGTCTCTCTGAAGTGATGTTAAAAACAGGCTTTGTTACATGCCGGTGCAGCGGTTAAGAGCTCGGCTGCTAACCAAAAGGTCGGCAGTTGGAATCCACCAGCGGCTCCTTGGAAACCTATGGGGCAAGTCTACTCTGTCCTGTAGGGTCACTATGAGTCGGAATCGACTCGATGGCAACGAGTTTGGTTTTAATTTTCAAAGGCATCAATGAATGGGATAGCACCTTTAATCTGTGGGATTACTATATTTACAAAACTGTGCCAAAACATACTCAACGACACATACCAACCACAGAGTCTTGAATGATGCTCGGCTAACAGAATCGGTACTACCATCACGTTCCAGGATTTTGACTTGGACATGCTGTTTCTGCCTCTAGAAATACTCCCGCCCTCAGCAACTGGGCCACTTACTCATCCTTCAAAGTTCAGAAGGTCGTTATAGTCTGACCCTCTGAGTCTGAGATGGGCCCTGGTGGTGTGGTAGTTAGGAGCTCGGCTGCTAACCAGCAGGTTGGCAGTTCAAATCCACCAGCCACTCCTTGGAAACCCTATGGGGCAGTTCTACTCTGTCCTATAGGGTTGCTATGAGTAGAAATCGATTCGACAGCAAGGGGTCAGGTTTTTTTGGTAGGTGCAGGGAGGTAAGGTGCTGTCACTATTAGGTGATTCCCATGATTATCACTCAATTCAGTCTAATTTTCACCCAGGTCACCCCAATCCTCAGTCCGCAGCCCCACCTTCCTCTCTGTACAAGCTAACTGTAGTCTGTGGGGAGTGGAGCTCCAGACAAACTCAAATGTTAGAGACGCAGATGGTGAACAAGAACACGGTTCTCCAAAAGTGTCCTTCTAGTAGGCCCTAAAATAATTTTGCAAAACTGTGTACTTCCTCAAGGAGCGCTGGTGGCTCAGTGGTTAAGTGCTCGGCTGCTCACAGGGTGGTGGTTTGAACCCACCAGCTGCTTTTCAGGAGAAAAGACCCCGGGATCTGCTTTGGTAAAGATTATAGCCTAGAAAATCCCACAGGGCAGTTCTACTGTGTCCTGTAGGGTTGCTATGAGTAGGAATCAACTCAACAACACACAACGACAATACCAACATATACGTCCTCACCTATTTTAAAGTTTGCGTCTAAAAGTTTTCATCCGTGGGACATTGGCAAAGAATGTAATTACCTGCATGTTTTATATATGTTCTGCATATATTTGTCAAAACTTGAGACCTGCAGATTGAGCCCATTGTATTTATGAAAACAATGTGAGCCATTTCCTCACTGTCTGAGCAAAAAGCCAAACTGGACTTACTTTCTATCAAAACTTTTAATTTTCGCTTCAGTTAAGCATGTTGAAATGATGAGACAACTGTCTCACTCTGAGTTTCGAAAATTGTTTGATCAGTTAGGATATTTGTTCTCAAGCATTAGTGTCACTTAAAGGTCTGTGAAGCTAGGAATATTTGATGTTTTATACACAGGTGTCCCTAGCCCCTAGGTGGTGCCTAGGTTTAAGCGCTTGGTTGGCAGTTTGAATCCATCCAGCTGTGCTGTGGAAGAAAGGCCTGGCACTCTGCTCCCTACGGAGCACAGTTCTACTCTGTACCACATGGGGTTGCCATGAGTTGGAAATTGACTCGATGGCGATGGGTATCCTTAGCACCTACAGCAGCATCTATCGGCAGGCAGAGTGCTCATAAAGTTAAGACTTGCCTGGGCAGCGTATTTAAAATGTTGATTTCCCAGTCAAGAATCCCTGGAGATGCTGGTTGCAGGAGGTCTGGAGTAGGTGAGTAGGTCCCAGGAATCTGTCTGTTTAACCAGCACCCCAGGTGAGGCTGACACACGCAGTCGGAAAGGCACCCTTGGAGAAACATGGCTTTCGGTGTTCATCTGGCCGCCTTTCCTGGGCCGCTTCCACACAGACAACGGTCTTGCCTTCCTTGGAAAAGCAGCGGCTCTTAATCTCCACCACGCATACAGCGCTGCGCTCTCACGTGGCTACTAAACCAGAATTACCAAACCAGTGGCTGTCGGGTCAGCTCTGACTCCTGGCGCCCCCATATGCGCAGAGAAGAACTGCTCCATAGAGTTTTCTGGGCTAGGACCTTTCAGAAGCAGATTGCCAGGCCTTTCTTCTGAGGCACCTCCGGGTGGATGCACGCCTCCAGCCTTTTGGTTAGCAGTGTTCGTGCCACTCGCCTACCCTGTTGCCTTCCCGTTGGCTCTGACTCACGGAGGCCCCATGCGTCACAGAACAGAACTGAGCTCCACAGGGTTCTCTGGGCTGTAATCTTTACAGAAGCAGGTCAGTAGGCCTTCCTTCTGTGGGGCTGCTAGGTGGGTTCAAACTGCCAAGCTTTCAGTTGGTAGCCAAGCAAAAACTGTCTGCATCACCCAGGGCCTCGTTCGTGACATCAGGGACTCAAAAAACAAAAGAAAGGAATGGAAAAAAAAAGAGGAAAAAATCCATCTCCCTCAACTGGCTTGCATTGATCACACCAATTGGTTAGTCCGTGCTTAACCCTTTGTGCCACAATGGGAGGAGGAACTGTACTATATTCAAAAAATATTTTGTGGGCTGAACAACTATGAACATAATGTACATTCAGAATGGAGCACTGTGGGCAAGCACACAAGGCAAGAAGGGTAAGGGAGGAATGTGCAGGCATAATCGAGACACTTGGGCCCTGTAGAAAAATTCAACAATTTCCTGGAACAAATCCAAAACGTGTACGGATGAAAGCCAGCCGGATAATACACTAAACTAAGGAATTCTCTTACATCACCACAGTCCAGTGGCCAGAATCGGGAACTTGGTATCCACACAGAGCTATCATTGGATGCAGACACCTAGCTAGATGCTGCCAATTATAGAGATGTCTCTGACAGTCCCGGGAAATTTGACATGATGTTCTGCCTTCAGTTGTCCCATCCCTTTGTTGTTGTCTGTTGCTGTCAAGTTGATTAAAACTCACGGGGACCCTATGTTTGCAGAGCAGAACTGTGCTCCGTAGGCTTTTCAAGACCGTGAAGTTTTGGAAGTAGATCACCAGGCCTTTCTTCTGAGGCAACTCTGGGTGAATTCCAACAGCCAACCTTTTGGTTAGCAGTCGAGCGCGTAATCGTTTGCACCACCCGGGGACTTCTCCTGTCCCTTTAGTCTCTTTTAATCTGGAATAGTTCCTGTGTCTCTCCTGGTATTTCATTGGAATTGGCGCTATTGAAGAGCACAGGATGGCTATTCTGGCAGAAGGTCTTCAGTTTGGATTTGTCTGCTGTTTCTGTATGATTCGATTCAAGGTATGCTTTTTTTTTTTAAGTTTATGGGAAATGTACTTACTCCTTAGCTCGAGGTACCATAAGGGAAGATGGGTGGCTGAGAAGTGCTGGAAAGCTCCAAGGCGAGATGTTGGCTTTATGTAAGGAAGGATTTTGGTGGGAAAGAAGGAGTTAGGTAAGGTGGAGGTCTTTCTTCCTTCTACCTGTCTTCTGAGTGGAGGGGACAGAGTCCATCACAGAGGTACAATGCATCTCTTGGTTTTTTTGACGTTTCGTTGCTCACACACTTTTCCCCCATGCTGCTGACTTGGTGGGGAAAACTGAGTCATCTCTCTAGTAGAATGTCCACCTTCTTGATTTTTCTCAATGCTTCTCCCCTGGTGTCTCTCTAAGTGGAATTCCCCTCAACAGAGGAAATAATAGACTGGTGGTATAGAAGGGAGTCCCTGGGTGCAAAGGCTAACGTGCTTGGTTATAACCAAAAGGGGAACAGTTCAAACCCACCTAGAGGCTCCATGGGAGGAAGACCTGGCAATCTGCTTCTGTACAGATGACAGCCTAGGCAACTCTAGGGGGCCGTTCTGCTGTGTCACGCGGGGTTGCTGTGAGTCAGAAACGGCTCAACGGCACCCAACAACAAAGTCTCACTTCCTCTTCTGTAAGACGGGCATATTTATGCAAGGTGCTTAAGAGCTACGTCCGCTAACCAAAAGGTCGGCAGTTCGAATCCACCAGCCCCTCCTTGGAAACCCTGTGGGGCAGATCCACTCTGTCTTGTAGGGTCGCTGTGAGTCGGAATTGACTCGATGGCAAGGGGCTTGGTTTTTTTATTTTCTTCACATAGTGTTTGTGAGGATTACGCCTTGTGAAAATTCAACACAGGTAAACATCTCAACATGGCGCTTGGTATGTGCTAAATTCGCAATAACTGCTCGCTGTTTGTTAACACCATCCCCATTGTACAGATGGGGAGACTGAGGATTAGGGAGGCTCACTATCTGGATAAAGTCTTCCAGCTCCAAGGCACCAAAGTCATTTCCACAATACCTTGCTGCCTCCTTGTGGACGAGCCACAAGGAAATGTAAGCTAGATAACGACGTAATGGTGCAGATTTGCTTTAAGTTAAATGAATTCCAAAGGTTTGTTTAAAAAAAAAAAAAAAGAATAAATGTCAGAACGAAGTGGTCTCTTCCTGCTGGATCTTTACCACCGTGTCACCTTTGTGGAAGCGTGTCTGAAATGAACAAGATGTGCTTGTCACATGGTGGATGAGAATCCTGCTCCAGATAATGAGAAATGAGTTGCTGTCGTTGGGTGCCGTTGAGTCTGTTACAACTCGTGATGACTCACATGACAGAGTAGAACTGCCCCATAGAATTTTCTAGGCTGTAATCTTTACAGAAGCAGACTGCCACATATTCCTCCCTTGGAGCAGGGGAGAATGAAGAAAACAAGATACAAGGGAAAGATTAGTCCGAAGGACTAATGGACCACAACTACCACAGCCTCCACCAGACTGAGTCCAGTACAGCTGGATGGTGCCCGGCTACCACCACTGACTGCTCTGACTGGGATCACAACAGAGGGTCCTGGACAGAGCTGGAGAAGGATGTAGAACAAAATTCTGACTCACAAAAAAAGACCAGATTTACTGGCCTAAAGGAGACTGGAGAAACACTGAGAGTATGGCCCCCGGACACCCTTTTAGCTCAGTGGTGAAGTCACTTCCGAGGTTCACGGTTCAGCCGGGGATTGGACAGCTCCGTAAAACAAAACAGGACTAATGAGGCACAGCAGTCCAGGGACGAGGACTAGAAGGCAGGAGGGGACAGGAA
>NW_004444070.1:2005755-2007808 GCF_000243295.1 Trichechus manatus latirostris | reverse complement strand
AACTATTTTGTTCTGTAAACCTTCATCTAAAGTGAGAATAGCAGCACAACTGGAAGAATGTAATCGATGTCACTGAATTGTGCCTGTAGAAATTTTTGAAATGGTGTATCTTTGGCTATGTATAATTTCACCAAAAGGAAAAAAGAAAAAAGGTCGAGAAGGGAGAGGGTTGACATATTGTGGGGTTTTTAACCATTGTCATAGGGCAATATGTGTACTAACTGTTTAATGAGAAACTATTTGTTCTGTAAGCCTTCGTCTAAAGTACAATAAAAAAATTAAAAAAAAAAAGAAGTGGTTAGTCAGAAGAACTAGATGGTGCCCAGCTACCATCAGTGACCGCCCTGACGGGGAACACAACAGAGAGTCCTGGATGGAGCAGGAGAAAAGTGTGAAGCAGAACTGAAATTCACGTAAAAATACCAGACTTAATGGTCTGACAGAGATTGGAGGAATCCCCAAAACGATGGCCCGTGGACGCTCTGTTAACCCCGAACTGAAAACCTTCTCGAAGCCAACTCTTCAGACAAAGCTTAGATAGAACTACAAAACAGAAAATAATACATGAGAGGAGTGTGCTTCTTGGTTCAGACAGATACACGAGCCCAAACGGGCGGCTCCTGTCCAGAGGTGGGATGAGAAGGCAGGAAGGGACAGGAGACGGTCGAATGCACGCGGAGAACCCAGGGTGGAAAGGGGGAGGGTGGTGTCACATTGTGGGGATTGCAACTAGTGTCACAAAACAATATGTGTACAAATTTTTGTAAGAGAAATTAACCTGAGCTGTAAACTTTCACCTAAAGCACAATAAGAAGAAGGAAACAAAAGTGGTTAGTATGCAAATTTCATGTTATATATATGTTTAAAAACAGTTGCCATTGAACTGACCCCAACTTAGGGCACCCGCACATGAGTCAGAGTACAATTGAGCTCCCAAAGGGTTTTCAATGGCTGGTTTTTGGGAAGTAGATTGCCAGGCCTTTCTTCCGAGGCACCTCTGGGTGGACTTGAATTAGAAAAAGAAAAGCCACCATCATGAAAAGAAGCAAAAAGGCAGGGATAGTTCTAAATCTATACCAGAAGACGAGAGAGAGAGAGAGAGACTGGCCAGACACAGTGGCTAGCCTTCTTCCTAAGCGAGGAGGAATTTGGAGCTGGGCTTGTCACGGGAGGAACTCGTGCTGAGGCAGCACTGTTGCTTGTTTTGGTTATGCCTATGGTGTTTGGGTGCGGGGCCTGGGGTGGGCGTAGGTTGAGAGTTAAATTGGGGTTCAGGAGAGGTTCCCTGAGAAGGGGACTCTCGATCAGGGCCGGAAGGAAGATAGATGGTGAAAGAGCCGGGGGCCATCTCTGGGAAAGGTGTTCCGGGAGGAGGGCACAGGCAGGACGAAGGCCCTAAGGCGGGACGGGGTCTGACCACGTGGGGCAGAGGCGGCGAGGAGGAGGCCCGTGTGCCTGGGGCAGAGGGAGCAAGGGAGTGTATGGGTCAGAGAGCTGGGTGGGGCAGATTGTGAGGGGCCCAGACAACATCCTTGTTGGAGGGCACAGAGACTGGAGAAACCCCGAGAGTATGGCCCCCAGACACCCTTTTAGCTCAGTGGGGAAGTCACTTCCGAGGTTCACCATTCTGCTGGGGATTGGACAGCCCCATAAAACAAAATGGGACTAATGAGGCACAGCAGTCCAGGGACAAGGACTAGAAGGAGGAGGGGACAGGAAAGCTGGTGATAGGGAACCCAAGGTTGAGAAGGGACAGTGTTAACATGTCATGATGTTGTTAACCATTGTCATAGGGCAATATGTGTACTAACTGTTTAATGAGAAACTATTTGTTCTTAAACCTTCATCTAAAGTACAAAAAAAAAAAAAGAATTATCTATGTGAGATCAAATAGACAACAGCAACTCAAAAGGCTTGACGGGAAGCCTAGGGGCCTGTGAGTTGAAGATAATGGTGATGGAATAATTTGGAAAAGGTTAGTGAGAATAGCAGCACAACTGGAAGAATGTAATTGATGTCACTGAATTGTACATGTCGAAATTTCTGAAATGGT
>NW_004444070.1:2001826-2005655 GCF_000243295.1 Trichechus manatus latirostris | reverse complement strand
GTTGACATGTCGTGGTGGTGTTAACCAATGTCATCAAACAATATCTGTAAAAAAAAAAAAGCCATTAAAAATAAAAACTGTATCTTCACGTGAACAAAAAGAGCACAGTGTTCGGGGCAGACATGCTTTACTCATTACAAGAAACTATGTTTGGCTCAAAGAAGACTTTAGGGCATAGTTCTGGTTTAAGGTTTAAAGTTTAAGGATTATCTCTGGGTAATAGTTTCAGGGGTTCATCCAGCTTGAACTCTAGAAGTCTGGATCCCATGTGAATTTGAAATTCTGTCCTCCATTTTCCCCCTTTTGATCAGGATTCTGGAAATGCATTCTTAATAAAAGACAGATTCGTACATGTCTATTTTTCCTCTCTTTAAACTCCAGTGAGTAAATTAGTTAATTTTTAGTCTATTTTTCCCTAGGCAGAGAGCTATGGTAAAAAAAATAAAAAATAAAAAATGATGGCTTGGAGGTAATCACATGTTTGATTTTTAATGTTTTCTTGGGTACTACAGCGCTCCAACTTGGAAATGACTTGGAAATAAACACACATACCCAATCACACTCACACAGACACACACAAATATACCTCCATATTATTTACTTAAAAATCTGCTTCTCATTAACACTCAAAGTTTAAGGGCTAGAAGGAAAATGAGTCATACGCTTATTTTAAATCATAGGAAGGCTATAATTCAATCCACTCTTTTAAGTATTTTGAGAGGCTGTCATAAACTGTGTAGATACATTGCAATTAAATTCTGTTTCACTGACTCTATAATTCATTCCGACTATGAAATTTCTGATGTTTCCTTAATTGGTGAATTGTGTATTCATTTCAGATATACATGAATTACTTTTATTTGCATTTGAACTGCCACCAACAGTGTGGAATTTATTTCCTTAAGTGGGAATCTAGCATTTCATGACAATGAATGAAGTTGTTTGTTTGGGCCGATGATTGCATGTAGTACTGAATGACTTAGAGTTTACCCTGTTCATATCTGTGGTGAAGGGGCATTTGCGGTTCAGTGGTGGGATCCTCACCTTCTATGCAGGAGATCCAGGTTCAACTCCCAGCCAATGCACCTCAAAGGCATCCACCACCCGTCTGTCAGTGAAGGTTTGCATATTGTTAGGATGCTGAACGGGTTTTGGCGGAGCTTCCAGCTCAAGACGGACTAGGAAGAAAGGCCTGGTGGTCCACTGCTGAAAATCAACCAATGAAAACCCTATGGATCACAACAGAATACTGTCCGATGTAGAGCTGGAAGATGAGCCCCCAGTTTGGAAGGCACTCTAAATACACAGTGGCCGCACCACTGGACTGAAACTAACCAACATTTGTGAAGATGGCACAGGGCTGGGCCATGTTTAAGAATCCTGTGGGGCAGCTCTGCTCTGTCACATGGGGTCTCGATGAGTCAGAGCTGACTCCATGGCAGCTAACAGCAACAACAGCACACGAGTGATCTTTCCTTAGGCACGTCTTTGTCTGATTTACATTGAAATCACCCTGTGAGGATAGAGAAGAATAGGCGAATGTTGTCTGTTGCCGTCGTGTGGGGGCATACATTTCTCCCATCTTTTGGTTATATTAATAAACTTCAGTTAATGTCAAAAGGGCAGACTCCAATCATGTTTGAAACCATTTGAGATAAAACACTGGGTCTCCAGGGGAGAAGCAGGTTTGTGGGTTTCAACATTTGAGGCATGCATATTATTAGTCCATGCTGGGCCGCCATTGACAAAATCCACAAATAACAGCAGAGAAATGTTTCAGACACGTTCAACCACCTTCATAACACCAGGAAATCAGTTGAATAATCCAAACCGATAAGGCATCTGTGTTTATTGAGCTTACATTCTTTTCCGGAAGGTTGTTGTGGGGTGCTGTTGAGTCGATTCTGACTCATAGCTGCCCCATGTGACAGAGTAGAACCGCCCCGTGGGGTTTTCTAAACTGTAATCTTGAAGAGAGCAGATCACCAAGTCTTTCTCCTTTGGAGTCGCTGGCTGGGTTCGAACTGTCAACCTTTTGGTTGGTTAGCAGTCAAGCGCTTAACCATTAAGTAATATAACAAACATTGACTGTAGAATCAAACCGGTTGCCGTCGAGTTGATTCTGACTCCTAGCGACCCTATAGGACAGAGAAGAACTGCCCCACAGGGTTTCCAAGGAGCGGCTGGTGGATTCCAACTGTCAACCTTTTGGATAGCAGCCATAGCTCTTAACCACTATGCCACCAGGGCTCCAAAATGAAGTACATCATGCTTAACTTTGGAGCTAGAGTCCTGGATTTGAATCCTAACTTGATAATTTCTTGCTTTTGGAAATGTGGATATGTTACTTAAATTCTCTAATTGTCGGATTTCTCATTAAAAAAAAAAAAACAAAAAACTGGGCTTTTAATTGCCTGTATGTAAGGGTTGCTTAGAGAATTAAATTGAATGGTATATTCAGGATGCTTTGCTGAGCACCTGGCAGATATTTAACTGTTCAATAAATTATAGTTATTATTATTAAGACCGCTTGCTCCTCGTATAAGCTTGAGAATTTGAGAGCAGCAGTTTATTAGGAAGAAAATTAGTGCAGAATTCTGATGAGCGGTGCAGAAAAGTAATGAAGTACAGCTTTTGTGACATTGAGAGTTAACTCTTTTTGGAAATGGGGCAGACTATTTTTTTATTTCCTCCTGAGGGATCCATGCCCAAGGAATTAGAGGAAGGTCAGCAACGACTGAGGTCTCTCCTTTGAAACAGGATATGAACACGTACGGGGGGAAAGGGACCACCCAGAGCACTTTCCAGAAAGGCTGATTAATCACACAAAACATAATATGGATGGTGCAAACAAAGTTGCTGATGCCGCCAAAATCACTAATGATTTTTGGAGTCACATGAAAACTTCAGGAGCTATAAAAACATCAACTTCTAAAAAAAAATTTTAATTACAATTTTAGTGATAAAAATAATGATGTGTTAGGTCTCTGAGTGGCCCAAGAGATTTGCGCTCAACTACTAACCTATACGTTGGTAGTTCAAACCCACACAGTGGCGCTGCAGAAGAAAGTCCTGGAGATCTGCTTCCGGAAAGATTACAGCCAAGAAAACCCTACGGAGCTCAGTTCTGCTCTGTAACACATGGGGTGTCCATGAGTCGGACTCTGCTCGAAGGCAGTGAATGGGTAGGCAGTCGGAAAAGAAAAGTAGACAATATAGAAAAGTGAAATGGAAAAAAAATTAGAGCTCTCTCTTTCAGAGGATAAATGTTTTGGTGTATTTTCCCTGAACCTTTCTTCCTTTTGACATTTAAGGGAGAACTGCAAACTAGAGATTATTTCACAGAAACTGAATAGGTTTTCTTTCCCTTACAAGAAAACACGGTGTTATTTCCTTGTCCATGACAGAGGACAGTGAACAATGAACTCGCCGATTCCAAACAAAACATTTCAGCCAAATATCAAGGTTAGTGTTTCCACCCTTACAATTGCTATAATAGACCTTGACATTTTTGATTCCCTGCTCTACTGAAAGGTGAGAGAAAAATGCACAGTTTTCTGACATAAACAAGATTGTAGTAAGTGGCCTTATATGAGTAGGTTAAAAATATGCTGATCAAATAAGACTAACACAGTATGTTGGATAAAAAAGAAAAGTACATTTTCTGGTCTTAAAAAAAAAACTGAAATTTGCTTTGGTTCTTGAGTGTACGAGCTGTGTTCTGTGTTCTTCCTTAGGGTGTTGGAAAATGACTCAAGATGTTACATTTCAGCATAATCCTTGAGTCATTGTGGTAGAAATTTACCGGATTTTTCCACACCTATTCTAA
>NW_004444070.1:1997918-2001527 GCF_000243295.1 Trichechus manatus latirostris | reverse complement strand
TTAAGAGCTCGGCTGCTAACCAAAAGGTCAGCAGTTCAAATCCACCAGCCACTCCTTGGAAACTCTATGGGGCAGTTCTACTCTGTCCTACAGGGTTGCTATGAGTCAGAATAGACTCAACAGCAATGAGTTTGTTTGTTTTTTATTATTATTCTAATTAAGGGGGTCCCTGGGTGCTGCAAAGGTGCTTGACTGCCAACCGAGAGGTTAGCTGTTTGAGTCCACCCAGAGATGCCTCAGAAGAAAGGCCTGGTGGTCTACTTCTGAAAAATGAGACGTTAAAAGCCCTACGGAGCACATTTCTACTCTTAAACACATGGGGTTGCCATGAGTCAGAATCAATCCAACAGCAACTGGTCTCTGGTTCTTCTAATTAGGGAAATGAGAGGACATTAGATGCCTCCAAGTTATGCACAGAGCTCTCCTTCCTTATGGATCCAGCAGGAGGTTGGATTCAATACAGAGCAGACCTGCCCCATAGGGTTTCCAAGGAGTGGCTGGTGGATTTGAACTGCCAACCTTTTGGTTAGCAGCTGAGCCCTTAACCACTGCACCACCAGGGCTCCAAAACCAAACTTATTGCCATAGAGTCAATTCCAACTCATA
Organism: Trichechus manatus latirostris; assembly: GCF_000243295.1. Lineage (NCBI taxonomy): Eukaryota > Metazoa > Chordata > Mammalia > Sirenia > Trichechidae > Trichechus > Trichechus manatus. The sequence goes on along the minus strand of NW_004444070.1, from coordinate 2,000,921 downwards.
GCGACTCTATAGGACAGAGTAGAATTGGTTTTCAAGGCCAGTGAAAAGCTAAATGGGCAATGACCCTTTTAGGATTTCAGATTTACTCCGTGGAACTCGTCTGTGCATCCTGGACTGAAGAAGATTTCCTGAGTGGATATGAATCTTTGGGACCCCATACAATATAACATCTTGCCTGAGACCGATGTGATCTGGATCATACCAGACACTTCTGGGTCTCTAGACTGATTGCAGACCGCCAACCTCTCCATGGGCTGGCTCTGAGTGTGCACGAATGTTTGAGTGGCTCTCACCTGGCCTCACCCAGCCCAGCACACTGAGGGCCAAACAAGCCTTCACATAGGTACAGGACAGTGCTAGTGAACCGCTTTTCAGACCCAGGGTCTGAGCCATCTTGAGAAGAGAGATGCCTAGTTTTCATCTGACTTCACCTAAAGCAGCGATGTGGAAGAAAGGCCTGGTGATCTGCTTCCTTCAAGATTAAACCAACCAAACGCATTGCCATCGAGTCAATACCAACTCATAGCGACTCTACAGTACAGAGTAGAACTTCCCCATAGGGTTTCCAAGGCTGCAATCTTTTTCGGAGGCAGACTGCCACATTTGTTTCCCATGGAGCAGCTGATGGGTTTGAACCACCAACCTTTTCATTAGCAGCCAAGCGCTTACCCACTATGCCACCAGTACTTCTTACCTGTCAAGATTACAGCCAAGGAAACCATACGGAGCACAGTTCTACTCTGACATACATGGGGTCACCATGATTCAGAATTGACTCCATGGCAATTTTTTTTTTTTTTAGATCAGTAGAAAGTGATAACATTAAGGCTGAACAGCCAGAAGCTTAGTGGTTACATTTGGGGAAAGACAAAGAAAGTTCAACTAAAACCACAGTCATGTCTGGTATCAAAAAAGATAGTGTGCATTTTAATTTGAAGCTTGAAAAGGGGCTCTTACTTAGTGCTTGGAGTCCCTGGGTGGTACTGGCTGCTAACTGAAAGGTTAGCAGTTTGAGTCCACCCAGAGGTGCCTCAGAAGAAAGGCCTGGTGATCTATATTGAAAAATCAACTACTGAAAACCCTACGGAGCACTGCTCTACTCAGACACCACGGGGTCACCATGCGTCGGAGTGGACCGGACAGCAGTTTGTTGGTTTTTATTTAGTTTTTAGTTTTTATGTCTGTCCTTTCGCTTTGTGTTGTGGGCGCAACAAAAGGACTGAACAGAATCTTGACTCCCATCTGCCAAAGACTCGAATTTCCCGTTGGGTATCGTGTGGAGTTAGTTTCCGAAGACATGGCAGAATGTAAGCAAGTGATGCATCAGTGCCCAGCAGAGCCATACATCTCACAGCAGCTGCGCAGCTAGTGGCCACCAGCAAGGAAGGAATGCCTCTTCAAATTATTGCCTTAACTCAGATTTACAAACAGATATTTAAGGTGCAAAGGGGGGATCCCAAACGACTGACCATCAGAGTTTACAGCAAAACAACTCAGAATCATCACAGTTTTTTTCTAGCTGGTAACCCTTTTCCACCATAGATTAAGCACATACTTGAATTTTTCTATGCTTTTGCTAGCAACATATCACACTTGTGGCACTCCCTAATCTGTGCCCAAGGAGCCCAGGTTGCACAACGGTTAAGCGCTTGGATGCTAGCAGAAAGATTGGTGGTTCGAACCCACCCAGCAGCTCCGTGGGAGAAAGACATGGCAATCTGCTTCCATAACGATTACAGCCTAGAAAACCCTACGGGGCAGTTCTACTCTGCCACGTGAGGTGGCTGTGAGTCAAAATCCACTCGATGGGACTAAGCATATTCCTGACATAATTGAAACTCAACTCATGTTTCAGTGAATTAAAAAAAAAAAATCAAAACAATCATTATTACCCGATAATTAAATAAAGATAAAAATGCATTTGAAATCGTGCAGGAAGCAGGATATAATTATATTAGAAACCACTGTGCACTAATCACTAATATCAAGCAATGCATTTAGTCCTGATCCAGGACTTTGATTCTGTCAATGAAAGGAGGCACTTGGCCAACTTACAGCTCTCCTAGAAAATGTAGACATCACCAAAGAGGTGAGCTACGTCCTCCCAGAGAGGCCCAGGTGCTTCTGCTTCGCTGAATCCTGGGCACCAAGAAACACCCGAACGACTTAGGGCAACAGATACGCATTGTTTTAGTCCGGCAGTATACGATGTAGTGTATAGAAACCAAAGGTTATTAGTAGTTACCGGGAGTGGGAGGAAGGGGGAAAAGGGAAGTCATTGCTTAGAGGGTGCTGGGCTTCTGATAAGGGTGATGGAAAAACATGGAAATGGATAGTGATAGCGGTTGCACACTGTGATGAAGGTAATGCATGTCACTGAACTGTACCTGTAAAAAATGGTGACATGGTAAATGTTCTGTTATATATACACTTACCACAATAAAAAATAATATTAATTATAATATACATCTTCCTTAAATAGACTTTCTAGAGCAATTGCTATGTGATTAAACAAACATTTTGTGTGAGCCTTTCTGGGTATGAGTAAGCTCATCTATAAACATCATTGAGTATGGGTCAGTTGGTCTAAGACACCACTGAGTAGGGGTCAGCTGGTCTAGAGACACCACTGAGTATGGGTCAGCTAATCTATAGACACCATTGAGTATGGGTCAGCTGGTCTAGAGACACCACTGAGTATGGGTCAGCTAATCTATAGACACCATTGAGTTTGGGTCAGCTTGTCTAGAGACACCATTGAGTATGGGTCAGCTGGTCTAGAGACACCACTGAGTATGGGTCAGCTGGTCTAGAGACACCACTGAGTATGGGTCAGCTGGTCTGTAGACACGACTGGGTATGGTAAGTTAGTGTATAGATTGCACTGAGTATGGATAAGCTAGTTAAGAGAGCCCATGTGGTATGTATAAACTAGTCTATAGACTGCACTGGGTATGGGTAAACTAGTCTATGGACATCACTGAGTGTGGGTAAGCTAGTTTG
>NW_004444070.1:1995797-1996903 GCF_000243295.1 Trichechus manatus latirostris | reverse complement strand
GTACCCATGTATTTTTGAAAATATATAGAATATTTTGACAGATACATTTAAAATGTTGATAATGAAGTATTTCGATAAATAAATTTATTATATTGATAATTATATCTAAACAACCAGTAATGAAGCCATGCATTTAAAAGTCACACATTTTATATTTTCTTATATGGGTAAAAATTAAAATTGGTGTGAAATAGCCCTTCATTATAATATTTTAGGGTTGCTTCTTAGCTGGCAGAGATTTTTTTTTTTTCTTTCCTGCCTAATTGTTTTCTTGGACACACAAACTGAAATCAAGAGTATTAGACACAATAAGTGTGAAGAAACTATAGCCACATAATTGTCAGGATCTCAGGAAAAGCCGGGAAAGTCAGACCGTTTATTTCCTAGCTTCATACATGCTTCTTAGTAACTTAGGTTGTGTTCCCTGCCAAAGACTCATTAAAATGACAAGTTATCTATGGCTCTGTTTTCAATGGGGGTCAACAAGGGTATTCTAGACTCCCCAGTTTGTGTGCTTGGAGGAGCATTAATTATGTAAGAGAAAGCTGGCCTGTCTGGTCTGTAACAGCGTTATTGTTGGGTGCCATCCAGTCGATGTTTGACTCAGCGACCCCATGTGTCAGAGTAGAACTGCCCCTGAAGTTCTCCTAGGCTGTAATCTTTATGAAAGCAGATCTCCAGGGAGAATTCAGAAGTTAGGGAGATCATCATGGAGTTGGATGAGCGCTTTGTTTTACCTAATTCCCATCAATCACACCTCTGCTACTAGGCAGCACGTTGAAACTTTCAGTTGTACATCTGTTACCTTCCCAGCCAATGGGCATTCAAGGATCTACACAGCCTACACTTTAAAATGATTCTAAAAAGAATAAATGATGGAATCAAAGGTAGGCAGAGGAACTGGCAAAGGCCAAAGTGAGGCTATCCAATGTCTAAAGTCTCAGGAGAAATTAACGTGACTCAAGGTATTCAACACAACAGATGTTCTTCATATCAAGGGGAAAAATTAAAAAATCCAAAAACATGGCCCAGAAAATATAATAAAGTATCCATTCCACTACAGTAAAACATTACTCTTGACTTTATAAAAGGGTCTTCTCCATATA
>NW_004444070.1:1986443-1993854 GCF_000243295.1 Trichechus manatus latirostris | reverse complement strand
GTGTCAATCCATCTCACTGAGGATCTTCCTCTTTTTCGCCGACCCTCTACTTTACCAAGCATGATGTCCTTCTCCAGGGACTGGTCCCTCCTGATCACATGTCCAACGTAGTTGTCTTGTCATCCTTGTTTGTAAGGAGCATTCTGGCTGTACTTCTTCTAAGACCCATTTGTTCGTTCTTCCGGCAGTCCATGGTATATTCAATATTCCTCACCAACACCTTAATTCAAATGCGTTAATTCTTCTTTGGTCTTTAGCTAACTTACATTGTGGTGTTGGGAATGTCAGTGCCTGTCTAATTTTATAACATCTATGCCCAGTGTGCAAAATAATGACAGTATTCAGGTAAAGAAGATAACTGTGTGTTCAAGATATTTTCATCATTCCTTCTTCCACTTCTCTTCCCTGGGTGCTAATAAAAGTGGAGGTGAGTTTTTTGTATATTGTTTTTTCTTGATCATTGTTGCTGTTATGATCTGTGAGTATTTCAAGCTGTTTTGAAATCTTTATTAACACATGGGAGATGTGAGAGAAAAAATAACTTCTTCAAAACAATGTTATTTTATTAGGAAACATTATTAGTTTATGATGGGCTGTGGTATTTATTGCTGCCACAGTAAGGGGACCCGTCCTAGCTGCGTTTTCAATTTAACTTCAATCTCATGATTTCGTGTTTTGAACAAGCTCCCACTTAATGTCTGGCAGTTCTTCCCCCGCACTGGCCTGGCTGCTGTGACTATTAATACATCAAGTGATGGTCACAGGAAGGTATTAAGGGAAAACTTGACTTGCAAATCCTAAATTGCTTTTAATGCACCAAAATTTCCCCATAACTCTTAAAACGTTCATAAAATAATAATAATAATAATGCCACAGAGCCAGATAATTTTCTATCACAACAGCACATGTTCTTTGTATGGCTTTAACTGTATGCGCAGAAATCGGTCTTTGGAGGAAGAGTCGGATTTTGGCTTATTACCAAGCTGATTAAATGTATGTGGGCTTGGGGTGTGTCGTTACCTGAAAACGTGTACGTGAAATACCCATGAATCTTGAGAGCCCTTTGAGTGTGTCTTAGTGTCCTCCTGCTGCTGTAACAGAAACACAAGTGAGTGTTAAAGAACCAAAATTTATTGTCTCACAGTCAGGAGGCTACAAGCCTGAATTCAGGACACCGGCTCTAGGGGAAGGCTCTGTCTGTGGGCTCTGGGGGAAGGTCCTTGTCTCAGCTTCTGTGGCCAGCCGTCCTTGGAGGTCCTGGGCATGGAGACTGGTCTGATTCCACTGTCTTCAGATAGTGCTGGTCTTCCCCTTGTGTCTGCCTTCCCCTTTGCCTCATCTGCTCTTTTATATCTCAGAGTGATTGGTTTAAGACCCGCCCTCCACTGATATGGCCTCATTAACATAACAATGAAAACCGTGTTCCCAAATGGGATCACATCCGCAGATGTATGGGTTAGTATTCCAACACATATTTTGAGGGGTAACACAATTCAAACCCTTCGCCAACACCATCATTCAGATGCATCAATTCTTCTTCAGTCTTCCTTTTTCATTTGAATTATGGTGTTGGCGAAGAATATTGAATATACCATGGATTGCCAGAAGAACAAACAAATCTGTCTTGGAAGAAGTACAGCCAGAATGCTCCTTAGAAGCAAGGGTGGAGAGACTACGTCTCACATACTTTGGACACATTATCAGGAGGGACCAGTCCCTGGAGAAGGACATCATGCTTGGTAAAATACAGGGTCAGCAGAGAAGAGGAAGACCCTCAACAAGATGGACTGACACAGAGGCTGCAACAATGGGCTCGAGCATAACAATGATAATGAAGATGGCGCAGGACCGGGCAGCATTGCCTTCTGTTCTTCATAGGCTTGCTATGAATCAGAACCAACTTGACGGCACCTAACAACAACAATGAATTCAATCCATAACAGAGTGTTTCTCCCTGTGGTAATTGGCAGAATTAGTGTAGAGATCTGAGAGTGCTGTTAGCAAACACACATTGTGCACAGACCCTTTGTGGAGCATATGACCAAAGTGAAGGTGACAATGGGAGCAGATGCTGTTTCTGTAAGGCCCCAGCCAAGCCGCGTCTCATTCTAGCACGGCTACACACCCTGGCTCTCTTTAGCACGTTGGCTCTTCCTTCTCCACCAGGTAAGCTCTCGGTGTTAAATGTGCTGCTTCTACTTGCTTCGAATAAGTGATTTATGACAAATTCCCTGATAAATTGCCTGTGCCACATTTGTGCTGGCGTCGGGTGTACAGAGCAATCTGCCTTCCAGCTTCATGTGACATAACCAATGTTGAAAGACTGCGTTGTGCCAAGCAGAGTTTGCCTGCACGCTCAGACCAAGGATTGCGGTAGTTTGCCTGGAATCACTGGTGTGTGCTTCCCTTCCTGAGCCATCTCTCCACCTCTGAGGGCTTCCTGGAGGCTGGCTGTGGCACACACCAGCCATCACTTATATGTAAGGGGAAGAGGTCTTTAGGAGTTCCTGGGTGGTACCAGGAGTCCTGGTGGCACAATGGTTAAGAGCTTGGCTGGTAACCAAAAGGTTGGCAGTTCGAGTCCACCCACCGCTCATTGGAAACCCAATGGGACAGTTCTACTCTGTCCTATAGGGTCACTATGAGTTGGAATCGACTCAATGGCAATGGGTTTTTATGGGTGGTGCAAATGGTTAACAGGCTCAGCTGCTAACCAAAAGGTTGGAGGTTTGAGTCCACCCAGAGGTGACTTTGCAGAAAGGCCTGGTGATCTATTTCTGAAAACTCAGCCATCGAAAACCTTCTGGAGTGCAGTTCTCCTCTGACACACATGGGGTCACCATGAGTGGGGAGCTGAAGCAACAACAACTGGTTAGTTGGTATTGAGAAGGCTTTGAGCTCTTGGATCTTTACCACTTGATCCCACTGACCCGCTCCCTTTCTTGGTGCATGTAATTTCCCCCCTGCCAGCAGGTCAAACGTCCTCCTCCCCGTCTCTGGCTGACCGAGGCCCCTCCGGCACCCTCAGCATCAGCACCACTAGCTCAGAATCGCTACACCCACAGCTCTTCTCCGTGAAGTGCCGCTCTGCTCGAAAACCAATATTTGGGGCTTTGCCTTCATGAGGGTTCATCTGGCTGTCTGCCTGGAATTGAGCCTGCATGCTAAAGTCTCCTCCTGCACTTAAGTTATCCAAATACCCTGTGCTCATCTTTAAGCCAGTGATCCAGAGACAACACGTTCTCACGACGAAGCAGAGGATAAGAAGCAAGTCCACAGGGCTGGAAAATTCAAAGCTGACAAGGATTTTTCAGGACATCTCTATAAACAACACCTATTCAGTGCTGCATAAAAAGATTGTTGATAAGGAATGAGCTTGAAAGTGCTTTGAAACTCATGTAGGAAGCAAAGAATTTTACTTTATAGAATCCTTTTAAGCAAACCACCACCTGTCTGTTTGTCCTACTGTGGTGGCTTGCCTGTTGCTGTGATGCTGGAAGCTATGCCACGGGTATTTCAAATACCAGCAGGGTCACCCATGGTGAACAGGTTTCAGTGGAGCTTCCTGACTAAGACAGACTAGGAAGAAAGGCCTGGTGATCTACTTTCGAAAATCAGCCAATGAAAACCATATGGATCACAAAGTATTGTCCAATATAGTGCTGGAGGATGAGCTCCCTAGAGTGGAAGTCACTCAAAACACACAGTGGCAGCAACAACGAACTTGAGCATATCAATGACCTTGAAGATGGTGCAGGACTGGGCAACATTTAGTTGTGTTGTACACGGGGTCACCATGAGTTGGAGCCAACTCGGCAGCAAATAATATTTAATGTAAAAGTGACCCAAATACAGAGTATTCCAAATACACACACACACAGGCATGCACACACACATAGACGCATACTTATGCATATACACATACATATGCAAAAAGAGGAAGACCCTCAATGAGATGGATTGGCACAGTGGCTGCAACAGTGGGCTCAAGCATAACAACAATTGTGAGGATGGCACAGGACCGGGCAGTGTTTCCTTCTGTTGTACACGGGGTCGCTATGAGTTGGAATTGACTCGATGGCACCTAACAATAACACGTACACACTTATACATATATACACATACATGTATATGTGTATATAATGTACACATACACTCATGCATACACATACATACAGAAATACACATATATATCAGAAGTTGATGATTATTGGGATATTCACATCTCTTTTACTCATCTAGAGCTATAAGTAAATAGTCTGAATCAGGACTAAAGACTCTTTCATAACATGAAAAAATGACATTAATGAAACTTACTGATAATTACCATTTTCCGGTCTTTTGATTTTTGCTTATATAGTTCTGGGTGATAACTGCTTTCCTTCATTTCTTCTATACATGCACATGGTTTCTGTGCCTCAGGAAAAATGCCAGCTGAGGTTTTTGTTTTGTGTTGTGTTTTTCCTTCTGTGAAGAATTTTTGCAGAGCTATGAAGGAAACATTGAAAATGGAGAAGAGTAAGCTACTGCATGGGATACACTTCATGAAAAGCCCTTCCCAGTATTTCTCCAAGTCCCATCAGCTGCATCTTTCTGCGGATGCTCAGCTTATCACTTTGATGATTCGATGTTACGCACCCTCCTCCAGCTCCAGCCTGCAGATGGAGGAGGCACTGTACTTCTCGAGCGGGTCATAAAAAACACCGTTTAGAAAGCACTTAGCTACACTGTACTATGCAAAGGATGATGTGCTAAAATAAAGAAAAGCCTTCCTTTAGGAGGCTGATATTTAAAACATCCCATTACAACTGTGCATTCTCAAAAAAATATGCCTTGAAGAATTCATGGTTTAAATTAGAGAGCAACATAAAAGGAGCAGCGCTCCAGGATTTGCCAAATTTGGGGGAAGTCTGCTATCATAGTGTTCCTGGTGGTGGAATCAAATACAGGTCTGGCTATTCACTATTCTATATTGCAGTTAAGGGGTCCCTGGGTGGTACAAATGAGCTCTGGTGGTGCAATGGTCAAACGCCTGGCTGATAACTGGAAGGTCTGTGGTTCAAACCCACCAGCTGCTCTGTGGGAGGAAGATGTGACGGTCTGCTTATGTAAAGATTACGGCCTTGGAAGCCCTATGAGGCAGTTCTACTCTATCCTATAGGGTTGCTGTGAGTTGGAATCAACTCAATGGTAAGGGGTTTGGATGGTGCAAATGGTTGGCTGCTAACAGAAGGGTGGGAAGTTTGAGTCCACCCAGAGGCACCTTGGAAGAACAGCCTGGCAATCTTCTTCCAAAAAATCAGCCATTGAAAATCCTATGGAGCACTGTTCTCCTCTGACACACGTGGGTCACCATGAGGTGAAGTCGACTCAATGGCAACTAGTTTTATAGCATTAAACAAAGCCAGTTGTCAACAACGTTTGCTCAATAACTATGTTTCAACATACACTAACAGTCATCAGTGAATTATTGTACAGTGAATGTTATAGCATCATATATGAACACCAGATATAGTAGGCATAATTTGAGGCAATAACTTACCCAAGGTCTTCTCAATCTGGAGAGAAAGAGAGATTTACTTCAAGGGATTGGAGCACGCAATTTGGGGCCTGGCAAGTCCAAAATCCATAGGTCAGACACATTTAAGACTCCTGCAGGCCTGCACCCCAAGCTCTGCAGGTCAGGTGACGGGAACAGTGAGTTCTGGCAAAATGGTTATTTCCAGTGCAGAGATAGAACACCCTCTGGGAAAACTCTCCTTTTGCTCTTAAGGCCTTCAACTGACTGATTGATTACTTAGATTATACTATGGAAGGTAATTACCTTATGATACATTATGTAGATTACATTATGGATGGCAGTCTGCTCTACTTAAGGCCAACTGATGTAATTACATGTAACTATTCCGTAACAGCACGTGTAACCACTCCATAACAGCAACCAGACTAGTGTTTGAACAAACAACTCGGAACCATAGCCTAGCCAAGTAGACGTGAAATTAACCATCACAGATGCATACTTAATAAATTTCAATAGTATAACAAAGATTTAATAGAACTGATGGAAGAATGTCTGTTGATACTTGAATTAGTGTCTAAAATGCTGTTTTGATTGGATACAAGCAGAGAAGCCTATTTGCTAAGAACGCCTAATTAGAAAGTACATCTGTAAAACCCATGTTTCATTAATTTGCAGTAGGAACTTTTCTTATTTTTTTCTGATATTATGTTTAGATAACTTAATCTATTGAACTTACTTATAACTCCAGCATTCAAAATTCTTCATGCATTTCAATGTTATTTTCCCCCTAGGAATGTGTTACTGGGAAGACAGTGTCCATGCTAGTATTCAATATCCTGGCAGATTGAGACTTCCAGCAAAATGGCGCTCGAGGCAGAAGCACCATGCCATCCCTCCACAGCAAAGATCCGAAAAACTAAGCCGAACAGAGAAAACAACAATCCTGAAACCCTAAAACATCGAATGAAGAGATGAAGAACTCAGCCAAGCACCAAATGGAGTGAGAAAACTGACAGAGAATGGAGAGCGAGGAGAGATTCATGCAGAGGTCCCCTGCCAGCTAACGCAGTGCGGATCTGCCATCTTGGACTCCTATCGGAGACCAGCAAACAGGAGGTGCGAGACAGCAGCTTCACAGAGCTTCCAGTGGGAGACAAAACAACCGGTAATTTGCGATATACGCTTTCCTAACCCCACCCTTCTTCACCCCCACTCAGCCTCCTCTGCTTCCCACGGCCACAATCTCTTGACCAGGAAACACTGCCTGCTTGGATTCCACACGCCTGAACGGGCCGGCTCTCTAAGTGCCATTTGTTGGCTGCCGGTGTTGCTTTTTTCCGCTTCTTTTGATTTCTTCCTTACCTCTCACCACTTCCCCCTCCTTTCGCTCAAATACCTGACTCCGTGTGCCATCTTTGCTTCTTCCTGAGGGGCTGCAGAGCTACGGTAATTTGTGATATACACTTTTCCCACTCCCTACCCTTCTTCACCCATACTCGGCCCCCTGTGCTTCCCGCGGACACAGTCTCTTGTCCGAGAAACACCAGCCCACACTAGCTGGCTCTCTGAGTGCCATTTGTTGGCTGCTGATGTTGCTTTTTTTTCCTGCTTCTTTTGATTTTCCTCCTTACCTCTCACCACCTCCCCCTCCTTTCGCTCAAATACCTGGCTCCGTGTGCCATCTTTGCTTCTTCCTGAGGGGCTGTGGAGCTCCGCTGAAGTGTGGAGCTGCTTCCTGGTCTGGGCTACTGTGCTGGTGGGATCCCGGGGCTTTTGTTTGTTTGTTTTGAATTGTTTGTTTGTTTTCTTCTCCTTTTCTTGAGTTGGGAGCCCTTTCTGGCCAGGCAGTGCTGCGCGGCAAGGAGACTACCCCTCGGCTTGCACAAACGT
>NW_004444070.1:1967217-1968087 GCF_000243295.1 Trichechus manatus latirostris | reverse complement strand
GTATTGATCTTATGATAGCCTACTTTGCCAAATGATCTTATTTGTTCCAACAAGTGGTCTTTTGTAGCAATCCTTTCATCCACAAACCTTGCTGTTTGTCTTGTCTTCTTTCTAGTCCTTATACCGTTACCTGTGTATGCATTTATTTTGTTAACGCATAGGATACGGCCTTCAGTACAATGTAGAATTGAAATGGTTCTTCTCTTGTATTAGCTATTCACTGTAGGTTTGCACTAATGTATTAGGTAAAGATGCTTACTTTCATTCCTATTTCACAAAGGGTTGGTATCATGAACAGGTGTTGAATTCAATGTTTTTAATAAATTTGCCTTAAGGAAGCATTGATTTTATATTTCTTAAAAAATATCAAATTTGTAGCATCCTAAGAATAGTAGGATAGATTTGTAACATTGTGAGTTCATTCTAGTCCAGTCCTTGTGAAGACTCAAAGAAAAGCCTATTAGTAAAAGATAATTATATACATATACATACACACCCCTACACCCCTACCCCAGTATATATATATATACAGAGAGAGAGAGAGCGAGCCCTGGTAGAGTAGTTCGAATCCACCAGCCGCTCCTTGGAAACCTATGGGGCAGTTCTACTCTGTCGTATAGGGTCGCTATGGGTAGGAATAGACTCAACGGCACAACGACAACAAATATATGTATATATACACACACACATATAGAATTGCCATAAACCCTTATAAAATACGGTGTATTTTGTACTTTATCAGGTCATATAATTGCTAATTGAATACTAAATGATCAAACAGAATGTTATCCTCCACATTATAGTTTCCAATAGTGAAACTGATTGGCTGTTAGTAATAGGATTAAGGTGCTACCATGCATATCAATTTAT
>NW_004444070.1:1963751-1966175 GCF_000243295.1 Trichechus manatus latirostris | reverse complement strand
GTTTGGACCCCTGTGATCCAGAGGATTTTCACTAGCCATTTTTTTGGAAGGAGGTCACCAGGCCTTTCGTCCCAGTCTTTCTTAGTCTGGAAGCTCTGCTGAAACCTGTTCAGCATCACAGCAACACGCAAGCCTCCACTGACAGACGGGTGGTGGCTGTGCATGAGGTGCATTGGCCAGGAATCGAACCTGGGTCTCCAGCACGAAAGGCAAGACTTCTACCAGTGAACCACCACGGTCCCCACTAAACTAATGTGAGCTGATGATAATAGGGGAACCTGGGTGCAGGTATCTGGGAACTTCCTATACTATCTTTTCATCTTTTCTGTAAATCAAAAAGTAAACAAAGTAAACAATAGGTTTGAGGTTCCAGGCTGGAGGACCAGCCATGTCCTCCAGCGGAGCACGCTAGGTATTTTCTAGATTACCTTGGGGACACTGTTGTTGCTAGTTGTCCTTGAGTCATCTCTGACTCACGGCAACCTGATGTACAACAGAACAGAACATTGCCTGGTCCTGAGCCAGTGGGGACACTATTGTTGTTGTTAGGAGCTGTCAAATTGATTCCAACTCATTGCAACCCCATGGGACAGAGCAGAACTGCCTCATAGGTTTCTGGGCTGTCATCTTTACGGAGCAGATCGCCAAGTTGTTCTCTCATGGAGCCGCTGGGTGGGTTTGAACGGCCGACCTTTCAGTTAGCAGCCGAGCACTTAACCATTGCCCCACCAGGGCTCCTTCAGTGGGGACACTAGTTTTTGTGTATTCTCTAGCATGTCCAGTCCCACCGCAATATGTCCAGGTAGCTACTGTGAGGCTGACCCACTCATCTCCACGTGAAACGTCTGCAAGGTGACTCTGTCTCCGAAGAGGACACCTGTGGATGCAGATCGGATGGGTAGCCATCAATTCCCAGCATGCCATCTCCTCCACAGTGATGAAACTTAAGATGAATGGTGTGAATGCTTTTGATCTTCAGGTTGAGGATGTGATCTCCAAATAAACAGACGATCACCATCACGTGCTGGGTCATTAATGGTTGGCATTTCTCTCACTGGGGTACTCGTTCAAGTCATACACTTGCCGGAGATTGTATACTGCAATGGCACAGTCTTGTTCAGCTCAGAACATGGTCCAGTCTTCTCCAGAATGATGACCTACTCATGCTATTCGTATCTATACTAATTACTGATGGGAACTCTCTGCTCATTTATAACAGTAAATTATTTATTTCCAAGAATTGAATCTGTGTCCTTTCCAATCTGCGTCACCTTGTTAAGAGAAAAAGAAGCGTAGGATTTAGACAGGGGCGACACATGCCAATGTCTTACTTTCATTTCCTGTAAGACGCCACCATAATAGACACTTCACAGCAAAGCCCGGTGTGATTATGTCTTTGGGAGAGGGAAACGTCCATTTATTTTTTGGGAGAAGAGATTGAAATGTAGATTCCATTAACCGTCTTCCCTTTGCAAATAAGAGGCTCTTGTTTCATAATAAGATAATGTGTTCCAGAAAGGATGAATGACGTTGAAACACCATTGTCCTTTGGATTCCGCGAGGTTCTGAAGAATTTCAGATCTTCAGAGGGGCAGTGATGGGTCCATGTTTTCCCATAGTTGGGATGGTTTAAAAGGAAAGCCTCAAGTGGGGTGAGAATGGCCCCTTACATCTTCTCACACCTGATTTTCAAGGCCTTCTTGCTAAAACACCTCCTGGAAATCCTGTACTGAGAACAACAGAAGCCGGGGATTGAAAATCCATTCCTACAATGACCAGTTGATCATGGCCTGTTGACCAATTGACCTATCCATCATGCAAGGCTTTTCTAGAGAAAATTGAACAAATCTTGTTGTGAGCAGAGCAGGGGTTTGGGGCTAAACACTACAGACTGATCATCTCCGCCAAACAGTTTCCTAAGGAAAAACAAACATATACAGAAAATGTCTTAAGTTTATATCTTCAGGTTTCTTTTAATTAGTGCTCTGCTTTCTTTTACCATTATCCCATGCTCTGGGACTATTTGTATATGTACAATTTCCTATTAAGCTATCAATGTCTTACTTATCAATGACCTGCTTCATCCAGTTGGTCATTCGGCACATATTTGTATTCTTGGAGCCCTGGGTAGTGCTTGGTTGCTAACCAGAAGGTCAGTGGTTTGAATACACCCTGCGGCTCCCTGGGAGAACGACTGGTTGATCTGCTTTCCATAAAGATTACAGCCTAGAAAACCCTTTGGGGAAGTTCTGCTCTGGCACATGGAACCCACTAGATGACATGCGACAACACAACAACAGTAAGTTAATAAGACGTGGTGATAGAAATCAACATGGAAAGAAATTACTCGCTGTGAAGAAAACCAAAGATTCAAGGGAGTCATTAGTCCAAAGGACTAATGGGCCGCATGAACCAACAGTTACA
>NW_004444070.1:1955783-1963281 GCF_000243295.1 Trichechus manatus latirostris | reverse complement strand
GTAGAGCAGTGGTTAAGCGTCCTGCTGCTAACCAAAAGGTCAACAGTTCGAATCCACCAGTTGCTCCTTGGAAACCCTATGGGGCAGTTCTACTCTGTTCTGGAGAGTCACTATGAGTCGAAATTGACTCAACAGCAATGCACAATTTTTAAAAAAGGTAGGATGGGGGGGATTACTCTCAGAGGAGAGAGACAGAGAAAGAGAGAGGGAAAAGTTCCCCTTTTTATGCCTTAAGTGGAGGAGCTCAGAGTCAAGTTTTGGGCTGAATTGTGGTAGACTCCTCAGCTTGGATTTTTAAAATATATTCTCTCTTACTTGTACATCTTGGCTTTTGTCTTGTTAGTCAGTTTTTAGTGGTTTGGGATTTCCTTTATCTGAATCATTTATTATTAAGCATCTTCAAATATTTGTATTCTACAATATTAGAGTACAATGGGATCACGTTACCTGATAAACCTTAAGTTTTTAAAATCCAGTCCAACCTTCAAGCATTCAAGAATTCTAGGCTAGACACCAAGAAGCTTTTTCTGTAAAGGTTCAGATAATAAATATTTGCAGCTTTGCAGGCCAGATGGTCTCTGTTGCAGCTATTCAACTCTGCTCTTGTAGTATGAAAGCAGCCACAGATGATAGGGCTGACGGATGTGCCATGTTCCAATAAAACTTTATTTATAGGCACTGAAATTTACATTTCATGTATTTTCCCATATTGCTTTGATTTTTTTTTTTTTTGGTCACCCATTTAAAAATTAAAAAACCATTCTTAGTTCACAGGCTGTACTCAAACAGGCATTGGACAGTGGGCTGTAGTCACTGAGCCCTACCATAGATCATTAAAAAAAAAAAAAAGGTTGCCACAGAGTCAATTCCAACTCATGATGGCCCCAGGTGTGTCAGAGTAGAACTGTACTCCATAAGGTTTTCCGTGGCTGATTTTTTGGAAGTAGGTTGTCAGGCCTTTCTTCTGAGGTGCCTCTGGGTGGACTCAAACCTCTAACCTTCCAGATACCAGCCGAATGCATCAACCATTTGTACGACCCCGGAACTCCACTCCAGACTGTACTTAGTAGCAAACTTGAGAAGGTGTTCTCAGCATTCTGCACCTAGAAACTCTAGTTTTCATGGCTCTGAGAGCCTCAGAGGGACGCATACCCTGTGTAATACCGCATACCCTGTGTTATACCGCTTATTTAGATTGGTAGGATATCTTTGTTTTGTGTGGAGTGGTGTGGGGGTTTAGATTGTTGTCAGCAGCCATCCAGTTGACCCCAACTCCTGGCAACTCCATGCACAAGGGAACAAAACTCTGCCCGGTCCTGCGCCATCCCCATGATTGGTTGCGGATCAGACCATGGTGATCCATAGAGTTTTCATTGGCTGATTTTCAGAAGTAGATCGCCAGGCCTTTCTTCCTTGTCTATCTTAGTCTGGAAGCTCCGCTGAAACCTGTTCAGGATCATAGCAACTCACAAGCCTCCACTGACAGATGGAGGGGGTGACTGCACATAAGGTGCATTGGCTGGGAATCGAACCCGGGTCTCTCGCATGAAAGGCGAGAATTACTAGTGTTCAAAAACAGGGTTGGAAAAGATAAATCCCATACGGAATAACACAGGAAGGACCATGATATGGACTCTGAATTTCTAAACCGCTATTCAAAAACACCAAAGGGACAGATTGGTGATTGATTAGGGTGCTGATTTTTGTCATAAAACTATAAAAGAGTGTAGTTTTACCTAACAAGAGGGTGTGACATAAATGAACCCAAGCTGGCCTGTATGTATCAGCCCCCAGGCTGTTTACTTCTTCATAGTGAGCTGAGGCCCAGTAGCCCAAAAATGCCCGCCAGTGCCGAACGCAAGTTTTTACACACCCAATAGCTTTAAAAACAGCCCAAGTAAAAAGATCTTTAGCTACCGAGAGCCCATCTGTTTTGCATTCTCCACAAAACTGTGCCCAGCATCTGCTAGCCGTGTAGTTTTTCTCTGCCGTCGGGTTTATTCCGACTCATAGTGACCCACGTGACAGAGAAGAGCAGCCCCATTGGGTTTTCTTGACTGTAATCTTTACAGAAGCAGATCTCCAGGTCTTTCTCCCTCAAAGCCACTGGGTGGGTTCAAACCACCAACCGTTTGGTTAGCAGCTGAGTGCTTAACCGTTGTGCCACCAGGACTCCTTCCTGTTAGCCGTACTGTTGTTGTTCTTGTTAGGTGCCGTCAAGCTGGGTCTAGCTTACAGCAACCAGAAAAAAATGTTGCCAGGTCCTGCACCATCCTCACAATAGAAGGTGTATTTGAGCCCATTGTTGCAGCCACTGTCAATCCACCTCACTGAGGGTCTTCGTCTTTTTCGTTGACCCTCTGTTTTACCAAGCATGATGTCCTTCTGCAGGTATTGTTCCTCCCGATAACACGTCCAAAGTAAGTGAGACAAAGTCTCTCCATCCTCCCTTCTCCATCCTCAGTGGCTCCACAGGAGAAAAGACTTGGCACTCTGCTCCCATAAAGATAACAGCCTTGGAAACCCTATGGGGCAGTTCTACCCCATCCTATAGGGTCACTATGAGTCGGAATGGACTTGGCAGCTACAGGTTTTAGGATGGACTAAGAAAAGCAGGTTCCTGTTCAGAATGAAGAGATAAGGTTCTAGATATCGTCACTCCAAGTCTTGACCAGAAGGGCTCATATGACTTTTTTTTTTTTTTTGCCTATAATTATCAAATCCATTATTTAAAGATTATGCTTAAGTCTCATTTATCTACTTAGCAGACGTGTATTGATTATTCATTTCATGCTAAACACTGCGTCAGGCCCTATAGAAACAAGCATCTCTTTTATTGTCACACCTAAATAATTAATATTGAAACACTTTCTTTACTTATTTGGGTTTTATTTAAAAAAAGTTTGATAAGATACTAAGTCCAGTATTACCATTATGCTAAGGGTCTTTACATTATTAAATATACATGTCTTCCATGTTCAGAAACCACAGTGAACACCTTGAACATCATCGCTTTAGCAAAATGCATTGTAAAGTTATATTCTAACATACATCTCCAAATGGTGACATTTGTCAACTGCACACACTTTCAATTAACTTGTCACTTAAAGTGTGGATGGGAGATGAAGTAAATGAAAGCTGGTTATTTTCTAATTCGTTTTTTTCAATGTGACTAATACCCTGGCATTTAGACCCGGGTAATAAAGAATTAAGTACCCCAATATCATGACTACCACATGCATTCAAACTTTAAAATGAACTCACAGATGATCGCTTTAAATGATGATTGCATCACCTATAAACGACTGCAATCCGACTTCATAAATATTGATGCGCTTGCCAAGTTTGAAATCGCTACTGCAGAATTTTATTCCTTGCCATTTGCATTTCATAAATTGAAATTCTCCCTGGGAATTTTGGAAAGTTCCATTATGAAAGTGCCCCAAACAGGCTACATGCATAACCTGGCTGTTATAGATTGAACTGTGTCTCCGAAAAATGTGTGTCAACTTGGCTAGGCCATGATTCTCAGTATGGTGTGGTTGTCCACCATTTTGTGATCTGATGTAATTATCCTATGTGTTGTAAATCCTAACCTCTATGATGTTAATGAGGCAGGATTAGAGGCAGTTATGTTAATGAGGCAGGACGCACTCTACAAGATTAGGTTGTATCTTGAGTTAATCTCTTTTGAGATATAAAATAGAGAAGAAAACAGAGAGGAGAGGGACCTCATTACCACCAAAAAAGAAGAGCCAGGAGCAGAGCATGACCTTTGGACCTGGGGTCCCTGCTCTGAGAACCTCCTAGACCAGGGGAAGACTGATGACAAGGACCTTCCCCCAGAGCCAACAGAGAGAGAAAGCCTTCCCCTAGAGCTGGTGCCCTGAATTCAGATTTCTAGCCTCCCAGACTGTGAGTGAATAAACTTCTGTTTGTTACAGCCATCCACTTGTGGTATTTCTGTTATAGCAGCACTAGAGAACTAAGACACTTGGTAATCAGAAAGAACATACTTGTGAATAGAATTCACTTATGAGCATTTTGTTAGTCTGTCTCTCAAGTATGCTTGAAAAATCTCAATGTTTGGACAAAGCTTGAAACAATTGTTTCCAGTGAGGGTACACTGAAATCAAAATGAGCTTCTGGTTGCATTGAAATAGTGTTCCATGTACAGCTCACTGACATCACTTACATCCGTCATGCTGTCACCCACATTTGGTGCCACCTTTCCTGTTTCTATCAACAAAAAGTGACTACTGTCTAAGGAACACTTCTCCCTCTCCCTGTCCCCAACCCCTGGTGACCGCTAACGAACATCCGTGTCTGTATAGTTACCTATTCCTGTCATTTCACAAAAGTGAGAACATACAATGTTTGTTTGTGATTGGATTTATTTGGCTCAACTTAACATCCTCCAGATGCTCGTCAAACCAGAATTGAAACTATCCCTCGCCACCTAAGTCACCTTTAACTAAATAACAGTTTAGCCTAAAGAGTAAAGATTGTTACTCTTGAGTATTGTGTCACTTTAAAATATGTGTATATATCTATGTAAGACCAAAGGGTCAACAGCTGTTTTAAAGCATAAATGAGAAGGGGATGGGGTGGGGAGCAGGGAGATAAAGTCAATGGAAGTGAAACATGGAGAACAGAAATAAGGAGAATGTTGACACAATGTGAAGAATGTAACCCTTGTCACGGAACATTATGTCTAGAAACTATGGAATGAGGGCAGATTTTACTGTGTATATTTTCACCAAAAATAAAAAAACATGTATAGCATTCTATCTATCACATATATTGGAATGGCTCCCGAGAAAGAGTATACTGAGCAATAGTTTAGCCCCAAGCTCCAAGAATTCGAAAGGCATGGATTATAATAAGCGTGGTACGTACCTCTCAACAGTAAGAAGATTCTATTTTCATAGGCAGCAAGACTGCATGAAGAACGTAACTTCCCTCTCGTGGGGCTTAAAGAGTACACGCTTGAAGGGGTGTAGAGGGTTTTGTTTGTTTGGTTTGTGTTTTGGGGGGAAGTGAGCTTTTCATTTGTTGCACATGTGTTGGAGCTTGCATGCCGTCTATAGATTTCTTTGCAACCTGGAGAGCTATCATTCAGACTTGGCTGGAAGTTTTTTGGCTTTAGTGGTGCTGAAGAATAACTCAGGTAGCAACTTCAGTTCTGTTGATATTAGAGAAATTACTGTGTATTTTCCTTAAGCTAAAAACCCGTGGCTACCGAGTCGATTTTGACTCATGGCGACCCCGTGTGTTTCAGAGAACTGCTCTCCACAGGATTTTCATGGCTGTGATCTTTTTGGAAGTAGATTACGGGCCTTTCTTGCTCCATTCCTCGGGTGGATTCAAACCACCAACCTTTCATTTAATGGCCAAGTACTTACCCATTGGTGTCACCCAGGGACTCCTATCTTTATTTTAGAAGAAGTTATTTGAGGGAGAGTTTAGCAGAATGCTTTGCTGTTGTTGATGTTTTAATTTGACATAAGGGCTTGCGGTCGGTCTTTGATGCTGTTCTTAGATGTCCTTCCTATATGCCTCCATTTACATACAATGATATATCACAAATTTTAACAAAACCCCTTGCTGTGGAATCAATTCTGACTCATGGCGACCCTATAAGGCAAAGTAGAACTGCTCCATAGGGTTTCCAAGGCTGTAAATCTTTAAGGGAGCAGACTGCCACATCTCTCTCCCATGGAGCGGCTGGTGGTTTTGAACCACTGACGTTCAGGTTAGTCATCAAGATTACAGCCCAGCAAATCCTATGGGGCAGTTCTACTGTCACATAGGGTTGCTATGAGTCCGAAGTCAACTGAAGGGCACCCAATGCCAAAAACAACAAAAAGAAAGGAAATTCAGATTCAAACATCCTTCCTTTGAGTTTTGAAGTCATCAAAGATTTTGGACGCACTGGATAGGAGCCAAACTTTACCATCAACGCGGAAAGATCGCAGACCAGTGGACATTCATGGGTGTCTACATGGCCGCCTTGGGGGCCGTCCCCACCCAGGCATCTGGTACAGACTTACGCTTGAGAGAGGAAGCTCTTGAAGTGAATGGAAAGCATTTTACCCATAAGAAGATGTAACAGTAGAAGCCCGAGAGAGTTTGAGGAAGTGCTTTACACCGGGAGAAGGAAGGTCCTGCCTGACGCTCTGGAGCAACAAGGAGGGGCCCTGGTCCAAGTTGGGGAAGAAACCACTTGAAGGTGTGCGCAACCCTGGTACCTTTCGACATGGCCTTGGATGGAGTCCTGGATGGGCAAGTGCAGGGACCGGGCCTCCTGCCATTCTGCGTGTACACCGTAATTTACTTTGGGACATCCATGTGCAGTGTAGCGGACACTGGTGATGTCAAACCCATCATCGCACCATCCCTGAAGGTCGCCTCAGTGGGAATTCTCTGACCACGGGAAGGAGTGCTTCATATGTCCATGACCCTCAACCCATGAGGGTTGGGAATTGGTATAAAATCCCCCAGTGTCCTGGCTCCTCTGTTGGGTGCCTCTGAGGTATGCTCTTCAGTCTGTCAGAGGATTCCGTCCCTGTTCGCCACAGGGAAACCCACGTGTGAACGTACCCTTCACCGGTTTTCTCCCTTCCCCATTCTCCCATCTCCCAGTGCCTCTTGGTTCTTCCTGGAATCACCTTTAAAATACACTATGCGTAGGAGCACGCATGCGGTCACCGTGAGCGGGGCGCCGACTCCAGGGCAGCTGACAGCAACACCAACCCTCAGCCTTGTCTGGGGTTGGGGGGAGCATGACTCCTTTAGGGGAATCGAAACCACAACGGTGAGTGACTGTAATTGTGTCCGTGGTGCTGAAGCCGGGCCCTCTGGATTCTATGAGCCTGGTGAACTCACCCATCAGGTATAAAGAAAGCTGCCACCCTGTAACTTGCAACTGAACACCCAGCTAACAAATTGGATTAATCAGTCCCAGACGGTCGTCCCTTAACTGGCTGTTTTTCGCATTGGGTGCCCTTCAGTTGACTTCCGACTCCTGGCGACCCCATGTGACAGAGGAGTAGAACTGCCCCATAGGGTTATCCAGGCTGGAATCTTTACACGAGCAGATTGCCAGGTCTTTATCCCGCAGAGCTGTTGGGTATGTTCAAACTGCTGACCTTTTGGTTAACAGCTGAGCGCTTAACAGTTATGCCACCAGGGTTCCTTCATTAAACTGGTAATCTTCCACAACTAAGTAGAACTATTTCCCTTTAACCCTGAACTTCCTGAGTATGTGGAAAGGGGTTGATCTAAGGATCTGCGTGGTTGATTTGAAAAAACAAACAAGTGTCCACTGCACTGCTCCGTTGAGCAGTAGCTGCGTTATCTCACTTCAGGATGCGGGCACCTGTTGGTGGAAAAGTGGGCCTCACACTGGGGTTGCAGCATTAATGGCTTTGTGATCTGACGCTGTGGAGCCAGCCAGGGAGATCGATTTCCCATCTGGGTTTCAAAGATACCATCT
>NW_004444070.1:1932736-1954341 GCF_000243295.1 Trichechus manatus latirostris | reverse complement strand
TGACACAGTGGCCGCAACAATGGGCTCAAACATAGCAACCATTGTGAGGATGGTGCAGGATTGGGCAATGTTTCCTTCTGTTGTACGTGGGGTTGCTATGAGTCAGAACCGACTTGATGGCACCTAACAAGAACAAAGCAGTATTCAGCATCCTCTGGTAAATAAGGTAAATAAGCAACCATTTGGATATGGCACATCTGACTTGTAATTCCCCCAAGTGATTTTAGCTACCCAGGACACGTCTTTAAAAAGACATTCTTATTGCAGGGCAGTCCCATGACACAGACTCCAAGATATAAAGTGATAAACTTCTGTGGAGTGCATTATCTCTCAAGTCAAACCATTAAAAAACTGCTGACTTAAAGCTGATCTTATCAATTATTCATCATTCTTTGGACACGGTGTAATTGCTCGGTTCCCAGATCCTCAAATATGATTGTAAAAACAGTTTGTTTCTTCTTGTAATTTTTTTTCTACTCAACAATATTGCAAGAGCCTTCTTGTAACAATCAATTTTACATTTAAAAAAAAGAAAATGGTGACCTAAGTGATTTTTTTAAGTGAAGTACTGGAGCTCCTGTATCACCTTTTATGATCAAGAATCCTTGGTTAATACTTAATAACTTTTACTGTCAAGACATTCTTTTTAATCCCTAACCTAACCTTCCCTTGTTGGCATTTAAATGCACTTATTCTTGCTCTGTGGTGATGAATGAAAGTTGGCTGAGATTCTCTTCATAATAACCCATCGGTATTGATGGGAAGTATTGAGACACCCTTCAGAATAAATGTCTTCAACCCTCCTTGCCTTGCTTCCTCCCTCTCTTAGTAATTCCTCACATGTATGATTCTAGATGTAGTCATATCATAAAAGCAGGGGGTGACTTGGCCATCAACATCTCTTCATGTGACCACTAGGCTCAGACGTCTCCCCTGGAAATGGATTTTTAGAGAGATTGGCCCCAGGGACCATATTGCAGGAGCACTTGCCCATTTGGTTCTAGATGATCAACCCAAAGACAATCAGCTAATTCAGGCTGGACCACCATCAAATTCTCTCTCGCAAGAAATCAAATATGGGCCTGGGATTCAGAGTCTGGGATCCCTGAAAGCTAAGTTGTGTTCATGGGTGCTCTCTCAGAGGAGAGCACCTTCTCCAGTTGAGGTCTGAGGGGTTGTCCTGGCTCCTGGCATCCCTGTTGACCGTGGTTTTTTCAGACGTTCTACATATGTAGTGAGAAAACTAAGAATCCTGTTAGTAAGTTCTCATGGGAGGTACCAGATCAGCTACTCAAAGCCCAGAACATCTTCATGAATGCATGTTTCCATGACTCACCTGTCAAAAAAAAAAAAGAATTCCTCCTGGGTTCTTCAGAAGGAATTCTATGACCGCACAAAATGCCTCACATGACACGCCTCTCTGTCTTTCTGGATTCAGGGACTATTCATGTCACTTTATGCTGTGTAGATATCAGAGGTGGGGCATGTCACAGTTGATTTAAATGACATGTTCGCACGTTTCTCTTCCTTTTCCTAGGAGGTCTCTGCGCAAAGGAGAGAGCTGGTGCACCTTTGTTTTGCAGCACCTCCACTGGGCCATTTTGGTCGGCTTTGGCCAAGTTTCATCATTGACCTCCGTGAAACTCAGACTTCTCATTTATAAACTGTAAGTAGTAATAGCGCCTATATGAATTGTAACCGACTCTCTGGCAACCAACAAAACAACATGATAGGTTGAATGGGCTGCTGATCTGCTTCCAAAAGGTCAAACATTGAAAACCCTATGGAGCTCAGTTCTACTCTGATACACAGGGGATCACCGGGAGTCGGAGCCAACTTGACAACAACTGGTTTTGTTTTTTTTGTTTTGGTTGGTGCAAACCGTTAACATGCTTGGCTGTTAACTGAAAGGTTGCAGGTTCAGGTCCACCCAGAGGGGCCTCGGAAGAAAGGCCTGGTGATCCACTTCTGAAAAATCAGCCATTGAAAACCTTATGGGGCACAGTGCTTCTACTCTGACACACATGGAGTCGCCATGAGTTGGAGTCAACCTGACGGCAGTAGGTACTAGTATTACAGGGTGCTGTGGTCTAAGTGAGATAATGACAAGAACGCCTTAGCCTGGTGACTGAGACATCCTAACCTGGAGGACAGACTCTCAGATGCCCGTAGGTGCCGCTCGAGACAGGTAGTGAAGTGAATGAAGCTCCTTTGAAGGCGGAGCTTCTGTCAGCGCTAGCCATTGACTCCCAGGCAGGAGAGGCTTCAATGCTGTTGGACGCGCAGATGCTTTTCCAGAGGTGCTGACCGTTATCTCAGTGTCTAAGTCTTTGTAGCTGATTCAACTTTTTAAAACACTGCTTAGGATGCATGAACACAGCTAGGGGCTGTAATTATCCATCTCACCTCCAGTTGTTGACCTCAGTATAAAACACACACGAAGAATTCGCTCTCGTGATCATTGTTCTCATGCCAGCCCATGATGATCAGGAATATAATTAGGATTATTGTTCTTGTCTTTTGAGTAAGTCCCTTTTTTGGTGCTACACTGTTTTTGCTGTTAGGTGCCGTCGAGTCAGTTCCGACTCCTAGCGACCCTGTGTACAACAGAACAAAACACTGCCCGGTCCTGCACCGTCCTCAAGGTCGTTGTTATGCCTGAGCCCGTTGTTGCAGCCTCAGAGAAACTTCAATCTAGACAATAAGTTACTGGGCACAAATGTGTACAAGGTAGAACATTTTTAAAAAATTTCTATGATGGACGTGAATTTGTTTTTCCCTTTAAACACAACTACAATGGATGTTTCGAAAGAGCAGATCCTTCATAATGGTCTCATTTGAAATGATTTCAGATTAAATTAGGTAATGGCTGTAGAAAGCTTGATGTACGTTAGCTACTTATTGATGTTGTGATCACCATTCTTACTTTACGTGTAATCAGAGATATAACATGGTTGTGTACATCAAGGCTTAAAACCCACTTTAACTATTTCACATTTGCTCAGGTTAATGAACTTGACGCCACGTATGTAAATTAGGACTAGGCAGACACCTGAACAAATGAACAAAGTTATTCTATACAAAGAGGTTTGTTGCAGTGAAGGAATAAAGAAAGGTTCTAAATATGCATCAATGGGACAGTTGTTACATGACATCTATAAAACGTGGTATGCATTGTGGTTAAAACAAGTAAGTTAATATTAGTCACTGACTGTTCTTATTTCTGTGTGGCATCAGGTCGATTCCGACTCACAGACCCTACAGGACAGAACAGAACTGCCCCACAGGGTTTCCAAGGCTGTCATCGTTACAGGAGCAGATGGCTAGGTCTTTCCCCTCAGGAGCCGCTGGGTGGATTCAAACCTCGGACCTTTTAATTAGTAGCCAAGCGCTTTACCATTGTACTCTCAGGGCTCCTCAGTTACTAATTACATGGCACTCACGAGCTGGGTCACACTCCCCCCACTACCACATGTTTTAAGGCATGCAATCTTCACACTCATCCGTATTAAGGTGAGCAGTATTTTGAACTCGTTTTACAAAGAGGAAACTGAGGCATAGAAATCTAGTGCAGTAATTTACCCAAAGTCTTCACAGGTAGGAAGTGGGGAAGTCAGAATTTGAACCCAAGTAATCAAGATTGAGAATCGACTTGACGGCAATGGGTTTAGTCAAGATTTGGAGTTCCTGGTTGGAGCAAACAGTTAAGCACTCAAATATCAACTGAAAGGTGGGTTCAAACCCACTAGAAGTGTCTTAGAAAAAGACCTTGCAATCTGCTCACCAAAGGTCACAGCCTTAGAAAACCCTATGGAGTACAGTTTTACTCTGCACACATGGGGTCGCCATGAGTAGGAATTGACCCCACAGCCACTGATTTGGTTTGATTTTGGTTTAGCCAAGATCCAGGGTCAACATTCTTAACCATTATCGTAACCTCGCTTTCCAGAATGTTTTATACTGTAAAAAGTTGCAAGATGAAGAACTATATGTATAGTACAATTCAACTCATTTAAATAATACAGTAATGCATAACACATATTTATGTGCATATTATATCACTGGCAGGATACCCAACCCAGGACATTGTCAACTGCAGGCACTGTCTTCCAAATCCTCTACTTTTTACTTTGATTTTCATTTCTTTTTTTCCCCTCTCTTATGAAAAAAAAAATTTAGCATAATTATTCAGTTCTCAGCAGTTACTGTTCTCTTTCCAAATCTCTCTCTCCCCACCGCCCCCCGCCCCGTTTATCTACCTATCTATCTTTGTTTATTTATTAAGGAACTCATTATTTTAGACCCGGGGGATTATTTTGTTTAGTAATTATGTCTTCTTTAAAATTCTTACAACTCTTGTGAAATTTTTCTTCCGCTTCTCCCATTACTTCGACTTGATAAGGAATTATTGGCTCTGGGTATGAGCCTTGACTTACCCCTATGGGTTACACAATCCCCTTGAGTGAAATATAATTTCTTTCTACCCGCTTCCAAGAGGTCTTATCTTGCCCCTATTAACAGTAGCAGTGGATAGCAAGGCAGGCTTTTCTTGTCCCTATGGAATGACTCTGAGCGAGGTGCAGACTGTGTTCATCCTCCTCTGGGAGGTATCTTGTGTGCTTCTTTGGGCAAGAGAAGGTCTAGAATCTATTCAGACTCAGGCCCATTAGGGTCAGCTGGCTTACCTGGTTCCTCCAGGGTTCCAATGCAGAATGGAGACAATGCAGAAGAAGCCTAAAAGAGAGAATAGAATCGGATGCCTTTGCCCCACGTTTCACGGATGTGTCATTTTTATTATAAACACTGGTGATTGGATTTTGCCTGGAAGCACATGTAATAAACCCCAGCACCCGCTGTGTTCCCTGAAGACCTCCGAATAATTCAAGGCCTAGCACACACTCTGCAGGCTTTGTCAACCTGTTCTCATGGACATGATGTTACTACAGAGGAGGACATGGGAAAAGGTGTGGTCAAGCTGCCCTCCTCCCATCAGCCTAGACAAAACATGTTCCAGTGGCTACATAGCCTTCATGGAGGCAGTTCAATGGTAGGGTTCCCGCCTTCCACACAGCAGACCTGGGTTCAATTCCTGGCCAATGCACCTCATGCACAGCCACCTCCCGTCTATCAGTGGAGGCTTGCATGTTGCTATGATGTTGAACAGGTTTCAGTGGAGCTTCCAGATGGACTAAGAAGAAAGACCTGGTGATCTACTTCCAAAACACAGCCAGTGAGAACCCTGAGGATCACAGGCATCTGACCTGCAACTGATCATGGGGACCAGACAGTGTTTTGTTCCACTGTGCATGAGGTTGGCATGAGTTGGAGGCCAACTCAGCAGCAGCTAACAACAGCAACATAGTCTTCATGATATTCCATCAAATTAATGTACTATAATTTGTCCAACATTTCCCCTATGGGTGGATGTACCGTACGCTATTAATTATTCACCACAGGAACATCCTTACCCAACAGTTTTTATTATGTTTTCAATTTGCTTAGGACAGATCCATACACAGGTGATTTCTGAATCAAAGGGTATGGGATTTAATACATTTGGATATAAATTTCCCCAACAGTATCAAAAAAGTTGTCCTGATTTACAATACCTTCAGCTATGTTAAATTCCTGTAGCTGTAAAGCTCACACATGACATCATATAAATCCCTTTAAGACTCAATAAAAACGGAATTACAGATGGGGTATTTTTCCTGGTTTACTTCATGAGATTCCCACTGTTCATCATGAAGTTTGAAGGATCTTCATAATAAAAAACATTAAAGAGGGAGAGATGCATTCGTCATGGTCTTGACCCAAAGACTTCTTTTTGGATCTCTTCCATTGGCCTCAGAATCATTAAGACTTTGCCTCCCCTGGGATTCTCCGGGTTGAGTTTCCCCAGAGATGTCTGGATTCCTTACAGTTCCCTCTTCAACTGCAGGGCCAACAGGCACCGATTTCTCCTGGGAACTTGCTGACTCTCCAGTCTGTTTCGGAAGCGTGACATCGCTTCGTGTCTTGAGGTTCACTTTTGAAAGACTGGTCCCATTTCAATTTTTAGCATCATTTTCTTAGTGAATTAGAAGAGCAATACTATGCCCTAGGAAGTTTTCATCGGCAGCTGAATTTACAGCTAAAAGTGATTAAACCCAAGCTGAAGAAATTGAATAAATGTCTGACACTGGATTTGAGCACTCTCACATGTTTAGGATCACCATAATGTTGAAAAGGAAAACCTAGTCAAGTGACCCGTGCTAACTGAGGAAAAGGCGCTCCCTTGGAAAATGTCTCACCGTTTCTGTTTCTGATTTTAATTATATTTGCAGTTAGTTGAGTTCCCAGGAAACTAAACGCCATTGAGGAGAAAGAACTGGAAGCTGACTTGGGCCCCATATGAATCCTTTCTCTGAAATTCTCCAGTGGCATTAATTCAGCATCTGCCTCCTGGCACAATCGTTAAGCACTCAGCTGCTGATCAAAAGATGAGCAGTTCAAACCCATCCAGTGGCTCTTCGGGAGAAAGACCTGGTGATCTGCTCCCGTAAAGATTAAAGAAAAAAAAAAAACCCATTGTGATCGAGTCAATTCCAACCCATAGCGAACTGACAGGACAGAGTAGTACTGACCGGAATGGTTTCCAAGGAGCAGCTAGTGGATTCCAACTGCTGACCTTTTGGTTAGCAGCTGAGCTCTTAACCACTGTGCCACCATGGCTCCAAAGAAACCAAACCCATTGCTATCGAGTCGATTGTGACTCACAGGAAACCCTATGGAGCACAGTTCTACTCAGTAGCACACGGGGTCACTATGAGTTGGAATCGACTGAATGGCACCTATCAACAACAGTCCCAGCTAAAACTTGATCCGGGACATATCCGGCTCCTCTATTAGAAATCCAAACTGGTGTATACAGGTATCCCCCACTTTTCCAAAGTGTGCTCTGTGCCACTTCGCTTTGACAACAGACCTACATTCGCACCTGTTTTCATTAACCAAAAGAAATCCAAGGAGGGTTTTTGCTTTTATGTAAAAAGGCAAAAAGCAAAAACGGTGTTCAGCGTTTGTTTTGCAACGATGATGAGATGTTACTAGCTGACCCTCTTCCTCTCTCTCCTGCACGGAAGTCTCCTGTAACCCCCTCCACCCCAACCTGGGACCACTCAGCCTAAAACACCGTCAACACCCCTCCCACCCCCATCCCCAGCCTTCCTGTGCGCTCGCTGTCTTCCCGATTCTGGTAAGTGAAATTACACTGTGCATGCGTTCTTTCTGCTTTATATAGACCATGTGTTTATCATATATTCCTGTGTTTACTATGTGTTACTCTTATTTTAGGAGCCCTGATAGCAAAGTGGTTAAGAGCTTGGTTGCTAACCAAAAGGTCAGCAGTTCGAATCCACCAGCCGCTCCTTAGAAACCCTATTGGGGCAGTTCTACTCGGTCCTATAGGGTCGTATGAGTTGGAATCAACTCGCTGGCCAACAGGTTTGGTTTTTTGTTTTTTTGGTGGCACAGGGGTTAAGTGCTCAGATGCTAACCAAAAGGCCAGTGGTTTGAACCTACCAGCTGCGCCTTGGGAGAAAGATGTGGCAGTCTGCTTCTGTAAAGATTTACAGCCTTGGAAACCCAATGGGGCAGTTCTACTCTGTCCAGCAGGGTTGCTGTGAGTCAGAATCTACTGGACGGCAGTGGGTTTTTTAGTGTTATTCTAGGTTTTATGTGTCATTTGCTATGATTTGGTAGGTTATTTTTTGGGGTCTGGGAATGCCAGACCCATATAAATTTTCCCATATAAATTAATGGCTTCTTTGCTTTATGCCATTTCAGCTTATGAAAGGTTTCATAGGAAGACTCTACTTTTGGATAACCAGGGAAACCTATAATTCTTTGCTCTTTTTTTTTTTTTTTTTTTGTCTGCAGTTTTTTCCTTTCTCTAATGCATTTCCTGATTTTTTTTTTTTTAAATGCCATGCCTTTTTCACTGAGGCAAAACTTATCCTAACTACCAATACCAGTACTGGGACCAATGACCATTGAGTCAACCCCAACTCTATGGCAACTCCATGTGGGTCAAAGTAGAACTGTGCTCCACTGGGTTTTCACTGGCTGATTTTTCAGAAGTAGATCACCAGGACTTTCTTCTGAGGTGCCTCTGTGTGGACTTTAACCACCAGTCTTTTGGTTAGCACCTGCGTGCATTAACCGTTTGCACCACCCAGGGACTCCAAAGGTAATGGAGTATTTTAATATTTTTAATTTAATAGGAAAAAAGGAAGTCGTAAGTGAAGTAATATGCATTGAAAATGAATTTAACAAATACGTTTGATTTAAACAAAAAGAAAGAACCCACAAAGTCATAGAAGCTTCCTAGACACATCCAAACACCTTGAGGAACTGAGTTACCAGGGCTGAGGGCTGGGGACCATGGACTTGGGGGCCATCTAGCTCAACTGACATAACATAGTTCATAAACCAATAGGCTTGGTTTATACATACATATATACGTGCATATATATATGCACGTATATATATAGACATATGTGTATATACATATATATATATGTGTGTCTATAGGGTCACTGTTGTTGCTGTTGATTCTAACTCAAAGCAACCCTACAGGACAGAGTAGAACTGCCCCATAAGGTTTCCAAGGAGCAGCTGGTGGATTCAAACTGCTGACATTTTGGCAGAGCTCCTAACCACTGCGCCTATTTGTTGCCAAAGCAACAAGGGCAGAGGCTGGCTCCCCCTGACCTGATAGGTGAGGTGCAGACTCATGACCTGACATTAGCCAACTGCACATTCCTGCCCAGGACTTTCATCTGGAAGAGCTGACATCAATGTGTCAGGGGCAGTTTAGAATTTCGGTCAACCCCCTGACTTCCTCGTAATAGATCTCTTTGCTTCTTACGATAGTCAATGTGGATGGACACCTATATCTTGTATCCATGATTGTTATCTAAGTATTTTCCAGAAGATGTACCTCTAGTAGGAGTTTTAGGGATGGTTTTCCAGTTCCGGGCAGGCTTCCTCAGATTCTACCTGCACCCCAAATTAGTGCAAGCCATCAGTCCAAGATCTTCACATAAGGGCATACCATGGTGTGAAGACAGAAGAGATGAATGCCTCCAAATTAGAAGCCGTTTACCTGCCAGAGCGTCCTCAAACAGCAGGCACATTTGAGGGAGAGATTTCCCAACCATACAGAACATAGCGGGGGACGGGTTTCTGGGTCACAAGGGAGTTTGGCGAGGGCTAGAATCAAAGACTCGGGAGAGACCTTATAGAAGTCACAGAGGTCACAGTTATAAATTCTTCCTCTTCCATGACGTAGAATGACAATTCCACTGGCATAAAAGTGATAAGACAGACACTCACAGTATAATGCCTACAAAAATGAATTAAAATTTCGCCAAAGAAGAAATACAAATGGCCAATAAGCACATGGAAAGATGACTTTTTAAAGAGGGACTATATTAGAAAACATCAGATGCAGTTTAGATTATAAGAGTAATGACAGTCAATCAGCTGATGTCTTAATTTACTGAAGTAAACCAGTTGCCTTCAAGTCGATTCTGACTCCTGGTGACCGCATGTATGTCAGAGTAGAACTGTGCTCCATAGGGTTTTCAATGGCTGATCTGAACGTCATTGGTCGTTAGGGAGATGCAAATCAAAACCACAATAAGACATCACATCACATACACTAAAATGTCTATGATTAAAAAAAAATAGAAAGCAACAGATGGTGAGGAGGACGTGGAGAAACTGGAACCCTTATCCATTGCTGGTACAATCACTGTGGAAAAGAGTTTGGTGGCTCCTTAAGAAGTTAAACATAGAATCACTATATTGTTTCTGTTGTTGGTTGTTGTCAAGTTGATTCTGACTCATGGCGACCCCTTGTATGCAGAGTAGAACTGCTCCATAGGGTTTTCAAGGCTATCACCTTTCAGAAGCAGATCACCACGCCTGTCTTCTGAGGCGCCTCCGGGTAGGTTCGAACTGCCAACCTTTCAGCTACTAGTCAAGCGCTTAACCTTTTGCGCCACCCATATAATCCAGCAATTCCACCCCTAGGCATATAACAAAAAAATCAGTAGCAGAAACACAAACAGAGACTTGTACACCAAAGTTCATTGCAGCACCATTCACAAGAGCCCAAAGCTGGGAACAGTCTAAATGTCTATCAACAGATGGATGGATAAACAAAATGTGGTGGCTACAGACAATGGTACGCTACTTAGCCATAAAGAGAGATGAAGTCCTAATGCATGCTACAAAACGGATGAACCTTGAAAACAAGCATAATCAGTCACAAAGGGACCAGCACTGTCTGATTCTGCTGTCATGAAAACAGTGAGGATAGCAAGTGTACAGAGACCGAAGTTTGTTCGTGGTCACCAAGTGTGGGCAAGAGGAAGGGGAAATGGCGACTCAATGCTTAGGGAACACTGAGCTTCTGTTAGGGGTGATGGAAAACTTTGGAAACAGATCATGGTGACAGTTGAACAACATGATTAACACAACTAATGTCACTGAATTGTACACGCGAAGCATGTCAAAATGGCAAACAATTTGGTACATATGTATTTACCACAATGAGAACACGTGGATGCCTGATATGGTAGATCTGCTGAACTACACGGCCCCTTTCTGACTTTATGACCAGGGTGTTACCAGTCATTTATATCTACTGTTCGAGCTTATTTGTTGGAATATGACAAGGTTTACCACGTCTTGAGACACATCAATATGCTATCGAGCCAACAGGCTACCTTACAGCAAAGACTGAACGTTCTTACTCCTGATCACCTTGGCTGACATTTGTGCTTATCGTTACTCAGTTGCCACTATCCAACCTCATAAAGCAGTGGGTTATCCTGAGGGGCTAGACAGGGCGGGCTGTTCATCAAGAGTTGATCCCACACACAACCGAAGTATCTCCTTAAAGGACTTCTAAAACCTACCTGAAGTTCAGGGCCATCGGCCAAATTTATTTTAGACGCAGTTCAAAATAAGAAGGCATAGAGAAAATGAAAAGATGGCTGCAGTTCTTGTTCAAATCCTGCAACTTTAGCATAGCCTGTAAACCATGACTTCAGGGGAAAAGGAGGGAAATACATCACGAAAATAAAGCCGGTGTCTTGAACTGCCTTGAAATACCACGTTGAGAAAATATGATGGACGTAATTGTTCTTTCTTTTGCATGGGCGTGCTGCTGCCGTACATGTATTCCTCTTTTGAATGCACAGGAGTCTCACTGACTCTGGCATGGCACGCCAGACAGAGAGATGTATCTAAAACTTGTGGTTTTTATCATTTGGGCACACGATGGGACCAGCTAGATCTTGTCTTGGTGGATTAAAGTGAGGGTAAAGGGTAGCTCTAGTCCCGCTCCTCGTCTGGGTCACGCTAAGCTTTGGCATGCAATGGGCGACAGGTTGCTCATGCAGGACACGTGGCGGGAAGTCCCTGCAAGTATTGGGAATAAGGGTGGATAACAGAGAAGGGGACCAAGACCCAGACACCACTGATGAGATTTTGCGGATCTGGTACCCCAAACCTACAAGCACCTGTGGGGACCTATGTCTAACCCTCCCGGGAATTCTCCTGGGTAGGGACAGTACAAGGAGCTCTGGTGGTGCAATGGTTAAGCGCTCTGCTACTAACTGAAAGGTTGGCATTTCAAACCCACCAGCCACTCCATGGGAGAAAAGACCTGGCGGTCTGTTCCCGTGAAGATGACAGCCTAAGAATCCCTGCGGGGCAGTTCTCCTCTGTCCTGTAGGGTTGCTATGAGTCGGAATCGACTGAACGGCAAACAATAACAACAACAGGGACAATCCTCACATTGTCTGGACCCCTTTCACAAAACTGAGAACCACCAGCATCCTGCATTGCTTAAGCGGGCTCTTGGGCCACGTAAACACCATCGCCATCAATAATTCATCTTCCTGGCATGTCTTTACATCAGAACCAGTGCACAACAGCATCTTCCCACACCTGACAAGTCCTGTCGGTTCTTGTCAATCAGCATGGAAAATTAAGGTGATAGCTGGAATGAAATAAGTTCATAACTCTCTGTATCTCGCTCGCAATATATATATAAAGATGTCCTCTAATCGACTCTAACTCATGGCGACCTGATGTGTATTAGAGTAGAACTGTGCTACACTGGGTTTTCAATAGATGATTTTTTGGAAGTGGGATCACCAGACCTTTTTTCCGAGGCACCTCTGGGTAGACTCAAACCTCCAACCTTTTGGTTAGTAGCTGAGTGCTTAACCATGTGTGCCACCCAGGGGCTGCCCAAACTCTAGAGCTGTGACTAATTGGATTTACTAAGCTCGGTGTTGACACAGCAGAATTTATGGTGTTTTAACAGAATTAGTTTACTTGTTTCAATGGACCGTCAGTTATTTGTAAAACCAAAGTTCATGGTCAGACAATGGAATCAGAAATAAACAGGGATAAAAAGATTCAATTTTTGTGAAACTTTATTTTAAAGATTGACAGGCATTTGTCTTAGACAATTTAGACAGGCCTTGTTGTTGTTGTTAGTTGCTATTGAGTTATTTTCAGCTCATGGTGACCCCATATGTGACAAAGCAGAACTGCTCCATAGGGTTTTCTAGGCTGTAATCTTACAGAAAGGAGCCCTGGTGGCACAGTGCTTAAGCGCTCAGCAGCAAACCAAAAGGTTGGTGGTTCAAACCCACCAGCCGCTCCACGGGAGAAAGATGTGGCAGTCTGCTTCCGTAAAGATTACAGCCTTGGAAACCCTGTAGGGCAGTTCTACTCTGTCCTTTAGGGTCGCTATGAGTTGGAATCGACTTGACGGCCATGGGTTTGGTATGGTTTTAATCTTATAGAAGCAGATGGCCAGGTCTTTCTCCCATGGAGCTGCTAAGGTGGGTTTGAACCTCCGACTTTCAGTTAGCAGCCAAGTGCTTAGTCTCTGCACCAATAGGGCTCTATGGGCATCAGACCACCGGTTCTTAGCTGGAGGCAACGGACCGCCCGCCAAGGGAACTTGGCAATGTCCAGAGATGCTTTTGGTTGTCACATCACTGGTCTCTTCCCACTAGCTGCCAGTAGCACCCCCAGTAATGGCAACTGAAAATATCCCCAGATATTGCCAAACGCCCTCTTGGTGGGCAACATCGCCCCCTGCTGAGAACCACTGAGCTAGATGGATGCTTATTTGATGATTCTATGTCCTTGTTGTTGGGCGCCATGGAGTCGACTGTGACTCATAGTGACCCCTGTGATAGAGCAGAACGGCCCCATAGGGTTTCCTAGGCTGTCATCTTTACGGGAGCAGACTGCCATGTCTTTCTCCCACGGAGCCACTGGGTGGGTTCAAACTGCCAACCTTTTGCTTAACTGTTGTGCCACAAGAGCTCCTTATAAGTCCTTTACAATATTTATTATAAGGTACACATTTAGCTGTTACATACAAACATATAAATGCACATATATTTAGATGCTGCTTTAAAAACGTTTAATATGCAATATGCGGTCACTTCCTCTCTATCACTGCGGTAAGAAATAAGTGCGACTTTTTTTTTTTTTAACTTTATTCTTGGCAGCAGATAAACGTCTGATTTGTTCAACACCAAAGAGCCTGTGTTTAACATACCATTTAATTCGGGATATTCTTCTCTTTCTTAACTTATCTACATTTATTTGGAGGCAATTACTGCAAGGCACTTATCAGTTTCACTTAATCAAATGTATACATTCCTATTTTGTTGGAACACAAATCCAAAATAACAAGTGAATGGGGAAAGCTTATGTCTTCGACTTAAACCTATTACTTCTGCTATTATAATGCTGCCTCAAGCTGTGTCTATCTAAATGCAAAATGCACGGGAAAGCTAAGGCAAATTCAATACGTTAATTAGCGTTGTGCTGGGGGGGTTGGGGAGATAGTGACCCCAGCTTTTTCCTTTGACCTGAAAGAAGATGCAAATTACCAACTCTAGCACAGGAAGGAAGGGTCCCCATAGGGAGCGTCTTGATTAAATTTTACAGCATCATATGGATTATTGATTAGGTTCCCAGCATGAGGCACCCCAGGAAGTCCACCCTGCAGTGGGCTTGGTGGATGGGGAAGTGTTGCCAGCAGTGGGGCAGTCTTGAAACCTTCGCTTTGCCGACCGTCCACATCCATGGATCCAGAAAGTCCTCCCCTGCTAACCAAAGTCCGTTGGTTTAAAGAGCAGAGATGAGACTGTGGGCCCAACCCAACAGGGTGGCTCAGTCATCAGAATTAGGGAAAAGGTCAGCTGTCTACATGGTTTCCAAGCATGGCCTGGAGATGGTGCCAACTCCAGTGTCAAATATGCTGTTGTTGTTAGGTGCCACTGAGTCAGTTCCGACTCACAGCGACCCTATGTAAAACAGAACAAAACACTGCTTGGTCCTGTACCATTCTCACAATTGTTGTTAATGCTTAAGCCCATTGTTGAAGCCACTGTGTCGATCCATCCCATTGAGAGTCTTCCTCTTTTTTACTGGCCCTCTACTCTACCAAGCATGATGTCCTTCTCCAGGGACTGATCCCTCCTGATAACAGGTCCGCAGTATGTGAGACATAGTCTAGCCACCTTTGCTTCTAAGGAGCACTCTGGCTGTACTTCTTCCAAGACAGACTTGTTCGTTCTTCTGGCAGTCCATAGTATATTCAGTATTCTTTGCCAACGTCATTATTCAAAGGCATCAATTCTTCTTCAGTCTTCCTTATTCATTGTCCAGCTTTTGCATGCCTATGAGGCGATTGAGAATAGCATGGCTTGACTCAGACGCACCCTAGAGTGCCAGATATAGGTGGGCCAATTAACGGTAGATGGACAGGAAAACCAGCAACTGAATCAGACTCTTCAGGGTTTCTCCATAACTTTGGTTGATACTGGATTATCATTGTTCTTGTTAGCTGTCATTGAGTCAGCCCCCATGGCCCAATGGGATGGGGCTGTTGTGATCCATAATCCAAAGGGTTTTCATTGGTTAATTTTCATAAGTAGATTTCCAGGCCATTCTTCCTAGTCTGTCTTAGTCAGGAAGCTCCACTGAAACCTGTTCTGCATCGTAGCAACTCACAAGCCTCCACTGACAGATGGGTGGTGGCTGTGCATGAGGTGCCTTGGCCAGGAATTGAACCCAGATCTCCTGCCCTCAACTAGGTTATAGGGCAAGACGACATGGACAAGGGTGAGCAAGAAACTTAAAGGACAGCCATCCAACCCAGAGTGGAAAAAGGTGACCTAACAGGTGAGCTCGCTGTGGGCCCAGGGAGCTTAGGGCAGCTGATAATTGGTAGAACGATCATAGAAGCTTCTTTACACGTTAAAGGACTCCATAAGCACATCAAAATTCAGAAAATTTCCTTTACTCCCTTGAGGAGTGAGCGGGACCTTCTTAGAGGAAGACCAAGTCCTAAGATTAAAGGGACTAGGGCCTGGCAGGCCATTCAAAAGGGAAACAAGTGCAGGGTAACAGTAAGGAACCAGCTTCAAGAAAAAGGGCAGGAGGGAGCCAACGGGCCTCAGGAATAAGGCAAGGTCTAGTTATGAGGCTTGGATGACTAGGTCAGAAAAAGACCAGCACCCACTGTCCAGGACAACTCTCAGTTTATCCTCCAGATGGCGCTGTGCAGACTTCAGAATACTGACTTGGGAGTCCTTCTGGGTCACAGTCAGGTCACATCCTGACCCTGTGAACGGGCTGTGTGCTTCAATCACAACCCAGAGACTTAAAAGTGAGTTGGGTTAAAAGTGCTAGGTGGCTGTTAGCTGCTCTTGTTATGTGCGACCCCACGCACGACAGAGCTAAAAACTGCCCAGCCCTGGGCCAGCCTCATGACGGGGTGTGGATTGGACACTTGTGCTCCATAGGGTTTTCATTGGCTGATTTTTTGGAAGTAGGATCACCAGGCCTTTATTCCTAGTGTCTCCTACTCTGGAAGCTCTACTGAAACCTGGTCAGCATCATAACAACACTCAAGCCTCCACTGACAGGTGGTGGCTGTGCAGGAGGGGCCTTGTCCAGGAATCAAACCCAGGTCTTCCACATGAAACGGGAGCGTTCTACCAGCAAACCACCACTGCTTCCATTGCTAGGTTGCTAATGGTCCCATATTTAATGGAGGGTCTGCCATTACCTTCAGAAGGAATCATTGCTTTCCCCCACTTAATTTTTATGTGTATTTAGTTTCAAAACCACACATAGCCTCGGGAAAGGGTCTATTTTTAGTACCATCTAGACTTGAGATAAAGCATCCCTCTCCCCATGAATATAAAAATAGAGAAATCTGTATCGGTGTGGGATTTTTTGGTCAGTTAAATTATTAGTATTATTCTCATCTCCCAAATAAGGCAATTGGGAATGGTAAATAGGCAGGAGGCACTGAACCACAAATGCTTTCTGAATGAAATAACCTTGATTATCTTGCTAAAGGAAAGTTGCAGTCATTAACAGACGGGGATTTGTCAGGTATCCTCTGTAAAGGGTCTCCAGACCAACCTAATGATAGTAATATAAAAACTTAGAACTAAAGGGGTTAAAATGATACTCAGCAGGGGAGAAGCCCAGTGGACACCCATTGGCACTGAACAAAGGGAGATAGCTATACGTTGTCCCTGGTACATGTACTTGGTTGGCCAGGCTGCATTTTATCCACTGAGGAATATTTGTGACACAGCAGCTCCAAGCATCAGACTAGCCGCTGTGAGCTTCAGAGAGTGAAGAACAAAGGCTCTAAATCACCAGTTTTCCTAGTGGCCAAAGAAAAGTGGGAGCCCTGGTGACCCAACGGTTAAGTGCTTGGCTGCTAACCAAAATGTTGGCAGCTGGAACACACCAGCAGCTCTACAGGAGAAAGACCTGGCGATCTGCTCCCGTAAAGATTACAGCCAAAGAAACCCTGTGGGGCAGTTCTACTCTGTCACATGGGGTCGCTATGAGCTGAAATTGACTCAAGGGCACCCAACAACAGCAAATAGAAGTGAGAGCTTCTAGCATCCAATGCAAAGAGTCAAAAGGAAATGCAGAGATACAACATTTGCATGAGAAATAACATTGGGTGAGATGCAGTATCTGGAGGACCCCAGCAATGTCCAGGTGGGTGATTTCCTAGATGGTGAAGCTAGAGATCTGTGGAAGATTAACCCCTCTAAAGTCTAGTGCAAAGAATTAAGCACTCAACTACTAGCCTAAAGGTTGGCGGTTTGAACCCACCCAGAGGCACCTCAGAAGACAGGCCAGGTGATCTGCTTCTGAATGATCACAGCCTTGAAAACCCTATGGAGCACAGTTCTACTCTGCACACATGGGGTCGCCATGAGTTGGAGTCAACTCAACAGCAACTAACAACAACAACAGAGAAGTCTACCTAGCTCACCTGCCCAGGTGCCAGAAATTGCATTCCAAGGTATAGTTTCTTGAGGTCATGGTAGCTTTTCAAGACGTGCTTTTTTTCTTTCTTTTTTTTAACCTACGTATATGAGATTGTCAGGCCAGCAGTCCTCTTGGACAGCTGGAAACCCAGCACGTTTTACGTTGATGCTTGGGAAGGCAAGCTGGAAGGAGAGGGCTCAGCAAGAGAGGACAGCTTGTCTACCTCTCTGTGCACAGGCTGGGGCAGCGCTTCCCAAGTTACGTCAGGTCGTGAGGCCCTTACAATCTGAGGAAATTTTTTCATGATGTCCCTAGTCCAAAAGAAAGAACTAACAGTTCTGTTTATTAAGAATTATGCCCACACAACTCAATAAGTATTCATGGCCTAACAAGCTAGTAGCCAGAGTTCCTGGCTGGTGCAAATGGTTAAGGTGCTTAGCTAGTAATGGAAAGGTGGAGGGTTAAGTCCATCCAGAGTCACCTCAGAAGAAAGGTTTGGTGATCTCCTTCTGAAAACTCAGCCATTTAAAACTCGATGGAGCACAGTTCTACTCTGACACACATGGGGTCATCATGAGTTGGAATCAACTCAACAGCAATTG
The DNA here is from genome assembly GCF_000243295.1 of Trichechus manatus latirostris. Taxonomy (NCBI): domain Eukaryota; kingdom Metazoa; phylum Chordata; class Mammalia; order Sirenia; family Trichechidae; genus Trichechus; species Trichechus manatus. Next base: position 1,936,336 of record NW_004444070.1, on the reverse strand, counting down.
GTTTGGTTGGGGTTTATGTTTGTAGAGAACACAGCACTCACTTGGTTATACTTTCTATTGTTATTTTGGATGAATGCTTCTTTGCCTTTTCTATTTTAGCTGGTGTGATTTTGATTCGTGAGTATTTGCAAACGTGTTGAATACTCAGACCTTCGTAAAGGTGTTCTAGATTGTGGCTTCTCACATTTCCTGTGTATGCTGTAAATATACACTAGCCGTATTAGGCTTGGGGCTAAATTAAATGTTTTAATGAAAAATATAATTTTCCTTCTCCCACCTCCCCACCTTCCAACCTCCACTCGAGACTTAGGGCTCAGGGCTCAGGGCCAAGTTCTTTCATCAGCCTGTTCTCAAACCTTGAGCTCGTGAAACCCTCATTAGCATGAAGGTCCAGGTCTTTGCAGGGGTTGTGACTCAGACAAAATTATTTTGCCCACTGAGATATAATTTAAGGAGCCCTGGTTGCTCAGTGGTTAAGCGCATGGCTGCTGACCGAAAGGTCAGCATGGAAGAGGCTGCACAGGCCCGGCTCACTATGGTTTACTCCCCATTGCTAACCGCCGCATTGTCTCAGGATCTTGTTTCTCCAGTCTCTACAAAAAGGTTTAAGATGAACCGATGTTCCTCCCTGGAGGGTGGAAAACAAGTGATAATGATCTAAGAATGAAAAAACAAACAAAGCATCCATCTTGTGACAAGAGTAAGCAGGATGTCACCAGATAATCCCCAAGGATGTCGCCAGTTAACCTGTAAGAATACCAGTGGAAGGTTAACTCATCTAAGACATCACCATCTCAAAGAAAAACTACCATGAAAGATCCATAACCTGTCCCTGTAAAAGACTCCAGCCGATCTCCAGCGGGGGAGACGGGTTTTTTGGAGGAATCTATTCCCCTCTGTCTCCTATATATCGATATATAATAAACATCTTGCTGCTCACCTCACCCGTCTCAGAATTGGCTATTGCGGCAGGCGGCTCCAATCGGCGTTATTGCGGTAACAAGCAGTTCAATGTAGTGCTCTGCTTCCCCAATGATTGGAGCGCTGGTGGTGCAGAGCTTAAGTGCTCGGTTGCTAACCAAAAGGCCGGCAGTTCAAACCCACCAGCCGCTCCTGGGGAGAAAGATGTGGCAGTCTGCTTCAGTAAAGATTACAGCCTTGGAAACCCTGTGGGGCACTTCCACCCTGTCGTATAGGGTCGCTATGAGTTGGAATCAACTCAGCGGCAGTGGGTTTGGTTTGGTTTAGTTGTAATTTGGGTCGAAGGATCTAGGCGTTAAATAATAATCTAATGATTGCTATGCTGTCTATGTTATACTATACATCAACACTTCCACAGTGAGTACAATTTACACATCACTGTTGATACCTCTTCCAAGTTAAATAAATGATCACACTTTGTCCTGAACTTTTGTGAATCTCGTAGCAACAGTATGTTAACTGGCATGTGCGTTTTATTATCCCGTGCTCTGACAGCAACGCTGCCTGTCTTGTCCTTCCTGTGTGCTTCACGATAATTTCAATGCAAGCGGCTGGATATTAGGGGTGCATCTACTATACTGATATTTCTGTGGGAAAGATATGTGTGAGCTGCATTTAAAACTAAACAGCCAATGAATTTTTGGATCATTGGAGGTAGAGAGGCTGTCAGTGGAATCCAGGCAAGGTTGGAGAGTTAAGATAAATAAATAAAAATAAACACTCTCAGAGCCGGGAAAAAAAAATACATCAAAGTTCCTCCTGGCCACATACCTGGAAGCAGCTGCTATATTACACACAATGGCATGGTGGCACAAATGGTTTGTGCGGAACTACTAACATAAAGGTGGGTGGTTCAAACCCACCCAGAGGCACCATGGAAGAAAGGCCTGGCAATCTGCTTCCATAAAGATTATAGCCAAGAATGGAGCAGAGTTATACTCTGACACACACAGGGTGATCGTGAATCGGAGTCGACTCCATGGCAATGGGTTTGGGTTTTATTTTGGGTTTTTTCGTTCGTTTGTTTGTTTTAATGACACACATGGGGTTGCCTTGAGTTTAAGTGGACTCCACAGCAATGGGTTTGGTTTGTTTTTTCTTTTTTGATGACTCGTGCAAGAGTGGTGCACTTCCTTATATTAAACTGTTTTAAAGGGTAAATTTTACAAGACTGTAAGTTGTTATTTGAATTTTTGAGTAAAAGTAGATGGAGAGGAGAAGAAATAGCATCATCAATCAGAAACCAAACATATAATGTGGTATTAGAAACTAGGAGAAACTGATTTTATTCCTTGACTTCTCTTGGAGTTAGTAAGTCATACTCATGAAATGATTAAAAATAAAATAGTTAATAACAGGATCTGTCTATCTATCTATCCATTTATCACCTGTCTATATCTACTGTTTTGTTGTTTGGATGTTTTTTATTTTCCAGAAGGATTTAGGATGGTTTACAGCAAAAGTCCCTGGGTGGTGCAAACGGTTAACACCCTAAGATGCTAACTGAAAAGTTGGAGGTTCGAGTCCATCCAGAGGCACCTCAGAAGAAGTGCCTGGTGATCTACTTCCACAAACTCAGCCATTGAAAGCCCTGTGGAGCGCAGTTCTCCTCTGACACACATGGGGGCGCCAAGAGTCAGGGTCGACTCGACAGCAGCGGGTGGTGGCAGTGACGCAGGCTCAGCAAACCTTTTCTGTAAAGGGCCAGACAGCACAGATTTGAAGCCTGTGGGCCTCACAGTCTCTGTAGACACAGCTACTTAACTCGACCTTTGTAACCTGAAAGCGGCCATAAACAATGCATAAGCCAACAGGTGTGACTGTGTCCCAATAAAAAGTCTTCGGTAAATATGCCCGCATTGTGTGAAAACAGGTGGCAGGATGGGTTTGCAGACACTTCTGTTGTTGTAGTGCGTTTGACTATCTCCAAGGTCGACATAGCCATAACCCTTCATCATCTCATTAATTCTCAGGTGCGATAATATTGGTGTGCTGCGGTTTAGATAAGGGACTCAGGCTCGGAGCTGAAACTTACTGCAGGTGAAATGGTATGGCGCTGCAATGCGGCTGATACTTGGGTTTAGACCAACACCTGCTGCTCTACAAAGCCCCCAAGCTTCCCAAGCCACCATATTGAAACAGAGTTGACCCAGCTGCTCTATAGTTTGCTCTTAAGCTTTTGTCAATAATGTTAGCTTTCTTGGGATCAGTTGGTGAATGAATAAATTAAGAGGAGCTAGCCGTTTCCCCATATCCCTTGCAGACACAGTAGGGATATGAAAAGGTCATGGGTATGAATGATTCTGGAAGAGCAAGAGATACATAAGTTGTCAGTTTCTTCCTCTCAAGAATGATATCTTCATTGGCCTTGACTTTCCTGCCAAGGCCTTCACACAGTAACTTCCAAATCCAACAAGCTGTACAATAACTTTTGTTGAAAGTCTGCTCACTGCTATTATTATTCACATCTCGATGCCTCTCGTTTCTCCACAGCACTGAGGAATATTGATTCCTTGTCATTTCTAAATTCTTCATGTTTTGACTACCGCAGAGTTCTCTCTTGGGTCCACTTACCCTCTAATCACAGCTTGGCATATAAAGACTAAATAAATGATGGTT
>NW_004444070.1:1928665-1931615 GCF_000243295.1 Trichechus manatus latirostris | reverse complement strand
TCAATATTCTTCACCAACACCACAATTCAAAGGCATCAATTCTTCTTCGGTCTTCTTTATTCATTGTCTAACTTTCATATATTTATTACATATATATATAGAATATAAAACACACAGTTATAAACATATCCCAGAAATATAGAGGTTTCAAAGTTTTGTTTTCAAATGCCTATATGTCTCTCTCACGTTTAGTAATGTCAACTGTTGGATTTCGCATCCTTTCGCAGTTCCGTTTACAGCTCCTATCTACATATAAAAATGAGAATCAGTGTTCAGCAGCACTGATACAGGCTTTTAGAGTTTCTTGAAGAAGTAAGAGGAGGAGAAGGAAAAGGAGGAAGAGGAGATAGAAAGAGAGAATGATAAAAAAGATCTATGAACACAGAAACAAAGGGAACGTGATGGTATGTTAGCATTCACTTTGATCCAGTCTGACTCCCATTAGATACACTGCCCTCAGCTTGTTAAAAATGACTTGATTTCTTCCATGTATCGTGACCCTAGGCCAGTGCTGATGGTCAGGGCTCAGCTAACAGCCAACCATGGTGAGCTTTCCCCCGCACAAGACCCACTAAGAAATCCAAGAGTCTCGAGTAGGCACCAAGGAGGATGGTACCACTGATCCTTAGCAACTTCACCCACAGCACCTTTTGAAGACTCACATTAGCCAAAAAGTTGTGAGTTTGAGTCCACCCACAGGCATTTCGGAAGAAAGGCCTGGCAATCTACTTCTGAAAAATCAACCACTGAGAACCCTATGGAGCACAGTTCTACTTTGATACACATGGGGTCGCCATGAATTAGAGTTTAACTCAACAACAATTGGTTTGATTTTGGAATCCTTGGGTGGTGCAGATGATTAAGCACTTGGCTGCTAACCAAAAGGTTAGGTGTTCAAGTCTACCCAGAGGCACCTCAGAAGAAAGGTCTGGCAATCTACTTCCAAAAAATCAACCCAGTTGGGAACCCTATGGGGCAACTGGTGGTTCTTTACTGTCTAAGTCAAAGGGCTACTTGGGAATGTAACACTATTTGAATCTCTGTCCTTTCGTGGGTATGGAAACACGTGGTATGGAGAAATTGAGCTTGATGCTAATGCTTTCCACCATTACAGGAGTTTGGATCCAGAAACTTAAAAACCTAACTTTTCTTTAATTTTATTCCTCTCACATCATGCCAGTACTAAAATAGGTAAGCGTGAATAACTCTCTCAGCTGGGTTGGGGTTTGAGAGGAAGTTTATAAATGGCAATCTACGAGACAGAATTATTTCATCATCATAAATTAATATTTATCGACCAGCTCTACACGAAAATTGAGGGGGGAGGGGAAACGCACTTCTTTGTTAGACAGACCAGTAAGTGATTTGATATGTACGTTCATTCTGCAGACTTGCTCAACGCGTGCCCTGTGTCAGCCACTGGGAGCCACAGACACGAAAGACCAAATTCTGGGCCACAGGAACTTGGGCTCCCTGAGAAACTGACAAGAAAATGAGCAAATAGAGTGCAGACCGGTAAGGACTATGATAAAGATTTTCACAGGGCTGTTGTTACTACGAAGTTCTTGGTGATGCAAACGGTTAATGTGCTCCCCAAAACCCATATCCCCTGTCTAACTGTGAGAAAAATACCAGACAAATACTAACGGACAGACGTTTTACAAAATACCTGGCCAGATCTCCTCAAAACTGTCAAGGTCATCCAAAACAAGAAAAGCCTGAGAAGCTGTCAACAGCCAAGAGGAACCTTAAGAGACACGATGATCGAATGTAATGTGGGATCGGAATGGGACCCTGGAACAGTACAAGGACACTGGATAACAACTAAACAGGATTACACCCACCAGGAAAAGCAAGACATTGAAATTGCCAGAAAAAAGACATCAAAATCACTTCCCATCATTATTTTAATGCATCGTGCTTTCACTAGAAAATTTTTTTAATATAAAATTCATTGTAACTCTCAGCAGATGTTCTGTCATATTTCTCACTCCATACAATACCGTGGGAGCCTGGGCAGGGAAGACAGCGCGGGATCAGGAGTGAGAACAAGGACGGTAGAAAGTCATTTTCTTAGGAACTGACTTCACAGAGTCCCCTGATGGCTGAGCAGAGAAAATGGAATCTTTCCCATTAGACGAACGAATACTCTCCCAGTCAGATCCCAAGTACCTTCCACAGCTCATTGTCAGTGAAAACGTGTTCATTATCAGGTGCGAATCCAGAAGCCTGATAGTGTTCACAAGAAACCTACAAGTGTCACCCAGTGTTCTACAGAGCTTTAGTAAAACTTGAGTCTGGATTCACATTTCAAATACTCAGCAGGTTTTCAGTGCATTTTACAACTCGTTTTTCAAAAAATTTTCCTTATTGTGGTATATACATATATACCATATATATGTGATTATTTTAAATGTGAATATATATATAGTTTTCCTTACTGTGGTATATGTATACATCTAAAACAGAAACCCACTGCCGTCAAGTCGATTCCGACTCATAGTGACACAACAGGACAGAGTAGAACTGCCCCATAGCGTTTCCAAGGAGTTGCTGGTGGATTTGAACTGGAGCCTTTTGGTTAGCAGCCATAGCTCTTAACAACTGTGCCACTAGGGCTATATATACATATATATATTAGGCTGGGTTGTCTAGAGAAGAAAAACCAGTAAAGCATATGTATACACACACAAACACGTATGTATATAGAGAGAGATTTATTTCAAGGAAATGGCTCTTGCAGTTGTAGGGGCTGGAAATTCCCAAGTTCTTGGGTCAGGCATCATGCTGGAGGCTTCTCCTGACTCATACAGCTGCAGGGCTGATGAACCAAAGATCAGCAGGTCAGATGACAGGCTGCTGGCTCAAGTTCCAAGAACCGGAGGTCAGATGATGACGAGCCAAATGCAGGATCCAGAGCAGAGCAAAAACCAGTGAGCTTTGCCAGAAA
>NW_004444070.1:1925614-1928109 GCF_000243295.1 Trichechus manatus latirostris | reverse complement strand
ACTAATACTGATGACCAAGTATAGTTCATGTGTGTCCATTTTTCTTGGAAATTCCCAGTGCCACAGTATACAGGAGCTCTCTCATTTAGAGAATCTACGCTTGGGATTGTTTGTTTAATCACCACTCAGTGGGCTCCCTAATTCCATCTTGGTTTTACATAATGCATACTCACCTGTGGTCCAGTAAATTGGAAGAACGTATTAGGCCCCAGAGGCTGATTTAGGCAAGAGCTGGGAGAAGAGAGAGATGTGATTGCAAAGCAATGACAAGGCGTGGATGGGAGGTGTGGGGCCAAGAACTTGACTCTGGTTTCTGAAAGTAGTCTGGGCACTTAAGGTGCTCTTTGTTTTGCTAAATAGCCTGGTAAGTAGGAGGTATACTGGCCCCACATCTGGGGAACTTACTTCAGGAAGGGAGGGGGCTTAATGTAGTTGCGCATATCCATGGATTGGATCGATCCTAACAATGCATTAAGGCCCAGTCTTGCACAGGCATTGGGGTCCCAATGACTAGATGACCTGGGACCTTGCAGCGCACTCTTTGGAGCCTTCTGGATGGGTGAGAACATCCATGCACCTGTGCACAGGAAAGGGGAGAGGGAGCGACTTGTCCCTGCGGATAATGGCAGTCCTGTGCCAGGAACTCTCCCAGGCCTTGCCTGATGCATCTCTGCGCCTGCATTTTTTTCTGGTTATGATAAATGGGTAACTGTAAGTATAGGTAACAGTCTGCATCAATTTCATGAGGCGTTCTAGAGAATTAACGAACCTGAAGGGGCAATGAGCCAGCAGGGACGGGCAGCACCGGGTTGATTTGTGTAGGCCTGGCTGAGAAAGGCTACATGGGCAGCTGATGAAGAAGGACAGAGTCCTTCTAGCTTGTGACCTAGTCCCCAGGGACTAGAGGGTCAGAGACAGTGGGATTGCCACGGAAGCGGCTGGCAACTGGGTGTGGAGATGTGGGAAGGTGAGGCCTGTGAATTGGATTCATGCTGATCCTTGCCACTCCGTTCATGATAGAGGTGTGGTCTGCCCACCTTGCCCTTTCATAGTGTCGCAGGAGGTGTGCTAGAGTGGAGGTGATCCTGGGGAAGCCTGCACAAGCCACAGCATCAGGAGTTGTTGTGACAGGACCTCTCCATGAGCTCCTGACCCCGGCACCAGCATCTTCTGTGAAATTTAATTAAGGAAGAGCGTGGGAAGGAAAAGAGCCTGCCAGAGGGGTCTACCACAGCTATTCTGGATACACGTATCCTTCTCAACAAGGCCACTCACACTGAGGAAGGCAAAGCTAGCTACTGATGGAGTTAACATACTGCTTTTCAACATAAGCTGGTTTAAGTAACCAAATACAAATTCATTCAAAATCTCCTGTTAGTAGCATGAGTGTCTTCCTCTCTTTCGCTGACCCTCTGCTTTACCAAGCATGGTGTCCTTCTCCAGGGACTGATCCCTCCTGACAACATGCCCAACGTATGTGAAACAAAGTCTCGCCACCGTTACTTCTAAGGAGCACGCTGGCTGTACTTCCTCTCAGACAGACTTGTTCCTTCTTCTGGCAGTCCGTGGTATATTCAATATTCTTTGCCAACAGCATAATTCAAAGGCATCAGTTCTTCTTCGTTCTTCCTTATTCATTGCCCAACTTTCGCATGCTTTTCTGACTCACAGTAGTGCTTTATTTAAAGAAGTACAACCCCAACACACAAAAACTTATTAAAAAAGAACCCCAAGAACACATCTAAAGGTCCATCACGCACAGGTTAATTCTCAGAGGCTTCATTTGTGTGTCTCAATATTAAAAGGGATCCAGTGTGTATGAGAATGGCACACAACCAGGCCGTGTTTCGTTCCGCTGTGCACAGAGTAGCTGTGAGTCCGAACCGACTCGATGGCCCCTAACAACAACAACAAGGATCTAAGGATCTCAGGAACGTTTCTATTTCCCTTAATTCTGCCTCATCCCGTCCGCTAGACTCTCTCTTTCACCAACATTTCCCTTCAAACCATCCCTCCTTTCTCCCGTCTCACTTGAATGCTTCTCTCTTCTCCCAGTTCACACATCTACTCAAGCAAAACGCACACACACACCAGTTACCATCGAGTCAACTCCGAATCATGGTGATTCCATGTGTGCAGAGTAGAACTGTACTCCACAGTTTTCAGTGGATGATTTTTTAGAAGTAGATGGCCAGGCCTTTCTCCCGAGGTGCCTCTGGGTGAACCTCCAACCTTTCCTTTAGCAGCCAAGCGCATAAACTCGTTGCACCACCCAGGGACTCTGAGGCAGAAGAAGTGGGCACATTTTTTTTGTGGAAATCGTACTTGGTGATTTGGGGCTTAATTTTACTCCTTTGGGGTTCACCTGCTTTATGCTAGAGCCATTCTGCCCTGCATTTATATTGCCAACTGTCAGAGGCAAGTTGGAAAACCATGGGCTAAATTAGGCAAACAGTAGCTCTCTAAATCATTGCCCCGTTCATGGGGTGCCATTC
>NW_004444070.1:1920324-1925067 GCF_000243295.1 Trichechus manatus latirostris | reverse complement strand
TTTGTGGAGAATTCGCTGTTTATCCTTGGTTTTCTGCTAAGGGCTGTGTTTGAACATTTCCAATCTTGTCGCACTCCGATTTGTCAGAATCCAAAACGTATCGACAGCCCAGAAGGGAACTATGAATCCGCTCGTTCAAGATGACGCTGAACGGTATGAATGCCACAACCCATGTCGAGTGGCCCAAAATGAACTTGAAAACGTGTGTTAGGGATTGACAGCACAGCATAATGAAAAAAGACGAAGAAGAAGAAAAAACACACACACGAAGAATCTTTTAACTTAATAAGTAGAGAATATAGAGTGGGTACAAAAATAGGTGCTAGGTGCCTCAGTTACTTAGTGCTGCTGTAACAGAAATATCACAAATAAGTGGCTTTAAAGAAGAGAAATTTATTCTCTCACAGTTCTGGAGGCTTCAAGTCCAAATCAGGGGTCTCGCTGCATTAATTCCTTCCTTGTCAGTAGCTCCGGATGTTCCTTGGTTTCTTAGTGATCTTTACATGGTGCCTTTCTTCCCCAATGTGTGTGTGTCTCTGCGTCTAATCTGCTCTTTTTATAACTCAGAAGTGTCTAGATTTAGAGTCCACCCCTACTTGGGTATGGTCTAATTACCATAACAAAAAAAACCCTGTTTCCAAACAAGATCACATCTGAAGGTTTCGGGGTTAGGATACCAACACATATTTGTGGAGGGGGGGATGACAACACATTTCAATCCATAACATTCCACCCCTTGGCCCCCCAAATTCATTTCCTTCCCACACGCATCCAATCACATCATTCCCCCAAAGTGTTAAGTCATTCGCATCAACGCTAAGTCCAAAATCTCATCTTTTGAATCGTATAAATCAAGTACTGGTGAGACCCTGGGTGTGCTCCATCCTTGAGCAAAATTCCTCTTCCTCTGTGAGCCTGTGAAACCTAAAATACAAGTCACCTGTTTCCAAAGGGCAATGGTAGAACAGGCACAAGGCAGACACTGCCATTACAAAAGGGAGAAATTGGAGGCCGGAAGAAGGAGGTCAAGTCTACAGCCCAACAGGGCAAATCTCTTGAGCGCTCAAGGCTTCACAATATTCCTCTGTTCTCACAGAACATCTGGCCATGGTTTCCCTGCAGATAGGAGCAAACTAGCTTCTTGCAGAACAGAACACCCTGCTGGAAACTGGCGTGAAAGGCAATAACATGCATCTGTATGGACTCAAGGAACAGTCAAGCTGCTAAAGAGGTCGATGCTGGTTTTCTTCCCTTGACATATTTATTAATAATTTAGGATATGGGGGAAATGAGATGCCTTCTGGAATTGATATTAGGTGTCAAGTGTCATATACCAGGAGGAAAGGGGAAATAAAGCCAGGCAAGCAAAGTGTTAGGCTTTCGAGATTCAAATAATACTAGATACCCCTTGGAATGGGCAAATAACGTAAGTGAGAGTATCAACAAATACCAGTATTTTGTTGTTTGACATTTAGGTTTACTTTTTATTGTCTAGAAAGGAGCACGTTAGATCTATTCCAATAATGGTGACTCTATTCTCCCCACCCCCACACCAAAAACAAATTGAAATGCCTCTCTCAGAGCCTAAGGCATTTTCTTTAAATATTCTTATTTACAGCAGGTTTCTCCATGGAGAAATGATGGAAACAAAATTTATTTGGGGCGGGGGAGTGTAGTTATGTAAGAGATGTGAGAAGTTAAGGAAACATCATTTGTAATAAAAAAAGGGGGGGGAGTAGCTGCCACAACATATAACTTCTAAACCTCTACATGTGCTCTGAGGTATAATGAGATAATACCCTCCAGCCGTGTCCTTATTTGTGCTGTATACTGTCCAGGTAATTTCACCTAGGTGGCACAAACAGTTAATGTGCTCGGCTGCTAACCTGACAATCTACTTCCAAAAACTCAGCCATTGAAAACCCTAAGGAGCCCAGTTCTACTCTGGGACACATGTAGAGCCATGAGTCCAATGGACTGATGGCCAGTGGTTTAGTTTGGGTTTGGTTCCAAAGGTGAATAGGCTCTGGGCTGCATTAGTCAAACCTGTGGCTACCACTCCCTATGCAATGATGTCTCAGAAGGTTGTGTCTCAGCCAAAGTGTGCAAGAAGGTGTCAGGCCATCCCAAGGTTCTCAGGCTGGTCACATATGGGAGGAGGTGGTAGACGTGTTGGACAAACATGACGACAGGCAGGGATGTCCAATGATCTCTTTCATTTGGTGCTATCCTCTCTACCTGATGCCATGAGACCAGAACTGGAGGGTGCCCAGCTTCCATTAAAGGAACATTTGGATGGAAGATTCTATACAAGAATACTGATCAAAAGGGGTAAAATGTGGAACAGAATTTCAAATTTCCATGGAATCCAGACTTTCTAGAGCCATGGAGGCTGCATGAACTCCCAAAACTATTGCCCTGAGATAATCTTTACACCTTAAACCTTAAAGCAAAAATATCTCCTGAAGAGGAAAAGGAGAAACTTTAGTCACAAACTCAAGTCAGAGAAAGAGATGGAGACTTGATGAGTGTTCATTGACTTGGAGATGTCGTTGATCCCAATTCCAGTTTTCTATGCTTCCTCCAAAGCAAGGGACAACGGAGATGGGAGAAGACGTAGCAGCAGCTATACAGAGGACACTCTATTGAAGCATCTGTTCTTTGCTGTGTTTGAGGGACTCAACCCTTTGCAGCCCCTGCTGTAAAGCCAATTGTGTCTTAAGGACTGGGAGGCTGCCCCATTTCCCATGGAACCATTGGCACTGGCCCCGCCAAAAGCCTCAAGTTCAAAGCCAGGTTTAAAGAGACTCTACTCTGTCTCCATTCAGGATAGAAAGCAAGAAGGAACCTGAGCAAACGCTGAAAGTGGTAAGTATTCTGTTGTTCTCTGCATGTGTCAGTGACTTACATCTAACGGATTGCAACAAGGCTGCAACAGTTGGCTGAAACGTGGGAAAGATTGTGAGGATGGCGCAGGACTGGGCAATGTTTTGATGTGTTATCCATAAGGTCTCTATGAGTCGGCGCCAACTCCATGGCAGCTAACAACTATAGTACATCGAAGGGGGCATTTTCTAGAGAAGGCAGGTAACAGAGGAGAGATCTAAAAAATTCTGCAGTCTCTGGAATAGACACTCCTAAGGTGGGAAGAAATTTGAAAGTCAGTGCTAAGATTTAATATACTATTCCTATTAATTTGTAGGTGCATTTCATAGTTTTTAAAGATTATAGGTACATTTCATATAGTTTTAAAAGTACAAGTGCCAGAGCAAACTATCAGAAAGAAAAATAAAAGTATACACTAATAGAAAGCCATCTACAATGGTCTGTTCTGCAACCAATTGTGGGGATGGCGCAGGACTAGGCAGCGTTTGGTTTTGGGGTGTGTGGGGTTGACTCAACAGCAGCTAGTAATAACAGAAGGCCATAGGGTGTGAGATCGAGGAGCAGAGAAGAAGGAAAGCCCAGCCTCCCTCGTTTGCTTGGAGTTGGTGTTGGCTGCTGGCTGGGCACCTTGGTCTTTTTATGCTGTATGGTCTCTCGTCTTCCAGGAGGCTAGACATGACTTCTTCACTGCACAGAGGTCTCGGAGCTCCTCCCTCTAATCTCCAGACCTCACAAAGTGTCATGTCACACATTCCACCAGTCAAAGTACATCACAAGGTTATCCCCGATTCAGGTGTGTGAGACAGGCGCCATGTCTTCATGGGAAGAATGGCAACGGGATGGAGTCTCTAGGAGGCGCAAATAGTGAACACCCTTGGCTGCTGACCGAAAGGTTGGAGCGTCCAGTCCACCCAGATGTGCTTTGGAAGAAAAGCCTCGCAATTTACTTCCAAAAAATCAGCCACTGAAAACCCTATAGAGCACAGTTCTACTCTGACACACACATGGTCACCATGAGTCTGGGTGGATTCAATGCAACTGTTAAGAAAGTGATACAGATGGGTGCTGGGAGGCATGACCCACCAGAGGCCAATACGAGTGCAATCTGCAACAATTCTTTTTGATATGACTCTGGAAGAGAACATGGCCAGCATCTTGATTTCTGAAATGCATGCCTTAAGTTCCACAAGTGACTCCTTTCATTGCACAGTTTATATCTGCCGCAAAGCTAAATTTGGAACGACGTGAGAAGGAAACCCAGAGAGTTGGGGAGGGGGCTGATATTTCTTATTCTTTGGTGGTAGCACCCTATGAAGTCAGCAACTGACAATGCCACCTTCTGCCGCCTCGGAGATTAGAAACGTTAAGGGACAGAAGGAGAAAGAAGAAGAACTTGGAAATGTATACAGATAAGAACCAAGAAACCCCACCACCATCCATCCTCGTGAGCTGCAAAGGGACTCACAGTGTGACAGGGTGGAGGATGAAAAATGACCAGTCTGGCCACCCAGAGCGTTTGAAAGAGTAGTTTTTTAAGGGCAGATAAAATATTAATAATGCACATAGATTATTTAACAAATGCATGATACCAGTATATTGTATCACCATTGGTCCTACATAGACACTTATCCAGAACCCTGCAAAGTAACTTCTATGGCAATAGCAAACAGACATGGGCTTGTGGGGAGGCAGAAAAATATACTGAGTAATGTATAGCATCCGTGATTCATGTCAGCAGCATACTTGGGGCAGAAGCCAGGCTGCAGAAGGTTGAGGACTAATAGACAAGAGAGAACAAGGAACAGACAACTCTGTGAATAAGTTCTGGAGTCCCAGGGTGGTGTAAATGGTTAACGC
>NW_004444070.1:1917569-1918496 GCF_000243295.1 Trichechus manatus latirostris | reverse complement strand
GCTGGTCTTCTGGTCCACTTCCTCTCTTCTCTAACATTTCACTGGTACTTCAGCGTTCTCGTCATTATTTCAACAGGCTTGCACAAATCTATATTTCCTGAAATTTTAGCTTTTGATTAAGGCGACTGTTGCTGTTCGGTGCCGTCGATTTCAACTCATAGGGACCCCCACCTGACACAGGAGAACTGCCCCACAGGGTTTTTACGCTGTAGTCTTTATGGAAGCAGATGGCCAGGTCTATGTCCTGAGGAGCCACTGGGTGGGTTGGAATCGACAACCTTTTGTTTAGCAGCTGAGCGCTTAACCATTGCACCACCAAGGCTCCTTCACTTAGGCAATAAATTCTCAGAAATAAAACATTCCTGCAGGAGTAACTATTTACCAGTCACTTTAAGATATCAACTGAGAAGCATGCTTTCCTGCATTCCCAGAAGGTGACAAATATGCTTTGGCTAAAATATTTCATGTGAAAATCATATCCAGTGAAATTATTTAATTACACAATTAATATCTGAATGTGGTGTGTATGTCTATCAATCTACCACCTATCTGGAAATCATCTAGCCAAGCATGTAGAGTGATTGGGTTGCCTTATTTACAATAATAATACCTGATCACTGGTTTATTCTAAATTTTCATTTGCACATTCAGATTATAAACTCAGCTACTGATTCAGAAATTCAGTGTTTACAAATGGAACATACCTCTGTTATTTCATCAAAGGTCATTCGATAAAATGTAATAGAGGTTTAGTGTCAGAAAAAAAACTCTTTAAACAAACATAGTTCCTGAAATTTAGAATTTGAAAGCAATGTATTTGATTATTTATAATAGCAAAATGAAAAACTTTTAATCTCTACAAATGTCTTATATTATTTGTATTCTAAACTGTTCCAAAGTATTTTTATTTGCAATATTCCAAAGCTA
>NW_004444070.1:1899486-1900362 GCF_000243295.1 Trichechus manatus latirostris | reverse complement strand
CATCTAGAGTTCCATATGTCACCTTACGTGTCACAAGGAGAAGCATGCTAATTCCTTAAAGGAAGTGAGATGAAAGTGTGTTTCCTGTTTGAGGTGGGAAACAGGTGGACTGCCTTATCATTCTCACTAAACCTTATGGTTTCTGAATTTAAACTGCCCTGCGACGTGTTTTAAGGGCTGCAGAATATGGACTCTGTCTAGTCAACAAATGATTCATTATCCTATATCCCCTTCAATGATTAAAGCAAAAGTCAGGCTCTCCTGAGAGTTTCTGAGAAAAAAGAGAAAGGACAGTGGGGGAGAAATCATACTTATCGGGAAGAACTCTAGGCAGGCTCCAGATAGCTCTTCCTTCTTCTTCTCTAGTGATTTCTTTTCTCTACAAACTTATTTTTCTTTGTCTGTTCCCACCTCTTAGCTCACAATGCAGAACACTTTATGGTTCTTCCATTTATTTGCTTTACAATTCTCACCTTCCATGCGGGAGACCTGGGTTCCATTCCCGGCCAACGCACCTCACGCACAGCCACCACCCATCTGTCAGTGGAGGCTTGTTTGTTGTTGTGATGCTGAACAGGTTTCAGCAGAGCTTCTAGACTAAGACTAGGAAGAAAGGCCTGGAGATCTAATTTCAAAAATCAGCAATGAATAACCAATGGATGAAAACGTTTCGATCTGCAACCAATCGTGGGGATGGCGCAGGACCGGGTAGCGTTTCCTTCCATTTTGCATGGGGTCACCATAAGTCTGGGGCTGACTGAACAGCAGCAAAAAACAACAATATGAATTACCCTAAGCTGAAATTTCCTAAACCCTACAATAGGGATTACTTTATTTAACAATCATTTATAGCCCTTTCTGCTGGCACTTGCTTTA
>NW_004444070.1:1897337-1898357 GCF_000243295.1 Trichechus manatus latirostris | reverse complement strand
GACGATGGTTCATAGCAACAGATTTATCTACTGAGAAGTACATATAGTATACAGAGATCTATAGATTTTATCTATAATTTAACTTTGAAAAAGAAATATCTAAAGCTAAGAGAAGTTCTTCCTAAAAAAAATCATTTTAGACAATGTTCTAGATGTTCCTGGTACATAGTCAGCCTTCTAAGGAATTGGGGTTATTTGAAAATTAGAATATTTCAATTTATTTCATTTTTACAGTAGTACAAACACAAAGGCATCTATGGCGATAAGAGGGGGACACCGTAAGATGAACACAGACGTGACTTAAAAAAAACTAAAAAGAAATCCAAAATTCGATGACCAATGTAAATTTGCATTGAAAGTATTAAAAACAGAACTGACACTAAAAAAAAATAATCAATTTTCTGGCATGTTAAAACATGGGACACTTTCCCAGAATGCAGAAAAAATAGGACAAACAGATTAAAAGGAAAAAGAAAGATTAAAATTATAAATGACAAAGAAAAGAATTAAGTTATAATTAATGTTCCTGAATATGATTTGAAAGCCAACAGAGCAGAAATAATAGTCAAGGTTGTAACAAAAGAAAACTTTTCTAACATGAGAAAATATGAGGATTGCAGATTGAATAGGTTCACTTGGATTTCAGGTAAAATTAATAAAAATAGAACCAAACCAAGACATGCAATGCCATCATATTAAAATTTAAATGGAATGGAAATAAAATCTGGAACAGGTTGTATAGAAAGAAAACTTGACTTGTCTGGATGCAAACTTCTCTGTAATATCAAAGGACAAAAGATCATAAAAAACATCTACCCAACAACGTTGAGGGGCTAGTATTTGGCTGCCAAGAATTCAATGAAGATAAGATTTTGCTCAAGTTTGAAGGCATGCGAAATATATTCTTGAGCATGTGCTGTGGTTCACAACAAATACTCTGCAAGCGGCCATTCTGAAAAAGCTACCTTTTCCAAGATATAAATTAAAGTGATGAACAGGAAATTGTTTCTGATGATGAGC
>NW_004444070.1:1894867-1895769 GCF_000243295.1 Trichechus manatus latirostris | reverse complement strand
TATAATTATATATGTTGCTGTTGTTAGCTGCCATTGAGTTGACCCCCAACTCATAGTGATACCATGCAAAATGGAATTCGACTGTTGTGATCCATAGGGTTTCCACTGACTGATTTTTTGGACATAGATCACCAGGCCTTTCCTCCTAGTCCATCTTTGTCTGGAATCTCTGCTAAAATGTGTTCGGCATCGTAACAACGCATAAGCCTCCACTGACAGACAGGTGATGGCTGCATATGAGGTTCATTGGCTGGGAACTGAACCTGGGTCTCGGTCACAGAAGGGGAGAATTCTACCATTAAAGCACGAATGTCCCCCATGACCATATTGCCATACCCGCTGCCATGGCGTTGATATAGTTATATTATACCCTCATTGCATACAGAAACAAATGAAAATTCATATGTCCAAGATGATGCAGAAATATTCTAAGAGGCTGATTGAGGAATGCAACACAGGGGCCCCATTTCAAATGCTATGGCTGTTTAATTGTTACACATTAGTGCTCTAATCTAGCAATAACCTACACCGGTGGTTTCTAAGCACATCCGTACACTGGAACCACCAGGGAGCTTCAAAAAATACTGATGTCTGTGCCCCCCACCCCCCCACCTCGCCAGACATCCTGATTTAAATTTCTGGTGCCTCACTTGGTCTTTTGAGATCTTAAAAGATCCTCAGATGACTCTGATGTGGATACAATTTGGGGAACCACTGATCTAGACGGTAATACCTGGCTTCTTCTACAAAGATCTAAAATTAAGTGACAGGAGCTAAAACAAATCTAAATCCATCACTGTTCATACAGAATAATCAGCAGTTATCAACGTGTGTTTCATTTTGATAAACAGATAAAGACTGGTTGAAGATGGCATCTGGGGTCTTAAGAGCTTGCGAGCGGC
>NW_004444070.1:1874832-1893086 GCF_000243295.1 Trichechus manatus latirostris | reverse complement strand
CCTCAGGAGTGACTTCAGTACTGAGTTAAAACGGTGTCTGGGGGCCACAGTCTCGGGGTTTCTCCAGTCTCTGTCGGGCCAGTAAGTCTGGTCTTCTTTTGTGAGTTAGAATTTTGTTCTACATTTTTCTCCAGCTCTGTCTGGGACCCTCTATTGTAATCTCTGTCACAGCAGTCGGTGGTGGTAGCTGGGCACCATCTAGTCGTGCTGGACTCAGGCTGGTGGAGGCTGTGGTAGTTGTGGTCCCTTAGTCCTTTGGACTCATCTTTCCCTTGTGTCTTTGTTTTTCTTCATTCTCAAAAAGGGACAACTATTGGCTCCTACATCTTAACAGTTGACCAGTAGGTGGATAGAGGAATGCCTTACACTTATGTTGGAACTGGGTTCTTTGACAAGCATTGTAAACATTTAATAAAGTTTAGTAGCAACTAAGCATGTTTACCGTATCGTGCAGTGAAACCTGTGAGAGCTGGAACTCAACGGGACTACCTTGTTTTTCCGGGTCTCGCAAGTTTTCCACCTTTGACAGGGCACAGTCTTACCACTTTTCTCTCTCTCTCTATTAGTGGAAAATACTTGAGTTTTCCTTCTCTGAAAGGTTTCCGCCTTACAAAGTTCTGGTTTTTGCAGGTTTTACTGTAAAATTGTAAGATAATTCATTCTGATGAAATAAATCTGTAAATGTTATCCTTTGCTCTGACAGTCTAACCACTCAGAGAAATTCTTTCTCGAAACTCTATTAAAACCATTTCTACATACCAGCGTGGGTCTAAGAGAAAATATTACCAGAGATCTTGCAGAGAATGTATCAACATAAAAGAAAAAATGTAAGCTGAAGGTACAAACTGATTTTCAGAATAAACTGTTAGCCAACTGCTGTATTGACTTAGCAGTGTCTTAAAAGCCCACCCACTGAAAACGTCAATGGTGTCAAAAGTAGAATTAGGAGGAAAACAATGCTAAGCCAAAGAAAGGAAAATATCAAATAATTGATTTGAAAATGAGTAACGGCATGTATTTTTTATTTCTGAAAGCTGTAATATGGCATATCAACGGCAAATTGAGGAAAGCACTTTAAAAATAAAGCTTGTATAGTTTAAAAGTCACAAGTAGATAATGGGGAAAAAATTCTGTTTAAAAATTGTTCATCTGTGTTAAAGGAGTTCTGCCAAAAAAGAACTGGGAATCTTTCAGGAATTTATAGGCACTGTTTGCCAACCTGATCCAATTTTTCTCTGTTGAAACTGCTTCATTAATTTCATGCGCAAGAAATAAATATTTGATGTGCAATTAGTTGGAGATTATTATGGCCATAAATGGAACCTTTCCAAATAAACAGCTGCTCAGCACTTTAACTGCATGAAAAGCAAGGCACAAAATGGAAAATATAATGAAACACCAGCTCTACAAAGGAAAACAGTTAAAATATTCAATTAGGGGGTAAGATGGCTGCTCGTTTAATAGTTTGCTGGTGGTTTATGAAAGCGGAACAGCGAAAATGTAGCCATACGTTTAGCCAGAGATCCAGCTACCTGAATTGCCATGGAAATGTCTGCCTGGAGATGTAATACAGTCTTGCCCAAGAGGAAAATGCTAGTATGGAAATAAACAGACATTGACCAATTCCACTGATTGTTTCCAATTACTCGTTTTGTATATGAATTATGTCGATGTGTATTTGTTGAAATTTGATGATGCTATATTAGCATGTAAGGTCCCTGGGTGGCACAAATGGTTTGTGCTCAACTACTTACCCAAAGGTTGGTGGTTCAAACCCACCCAGCAGCACCACAGAAGAAAAGCCTGGTGATCTGCTTTCATAAAGATCACAGCCAAGAAAATCCCATGGAGCAGTTCTATCCTGCAACACACGGGCTCAGCATAATTCAGACGGCAAGGGGTTTTATATTAGCATTTACATACCTGCTATAAATGTCTATGTATATATCCACATATGAATTGTGATGATTCCACCTCTAGAGAAAACGGGGTGTGCTGTGAAATGTCCATGCTCCCTGGGTTCTTTAATTGTGATGAAGCCTTTGAGGTTTCACGGCCCATGCTCATATCTTCTCAAGGAGCTCAGGCCGTTATAGTACTTCTGTTGTTGTTCTCTCGTTGAGTCAGCCCCCGACTCACGGCGACCCCGTGCACAATGGAACAAAACCCTGCCCGGTCCTGAGCCATCCCCACGATCGGTTAAGACCGGACTGTTTGTGATCCATAGGGTTTTCACTGGCTGATTTTTGGAAGCAGATCACCAGGCCTTTGTTCCTAGTCCTTCTTAGTCTGGAAGCTCCACTGAAACCTGTTCAGCATCACAGCAACACGAAAGCCTCCACTGACTGACAGGTGGTGGTTGCACATGAGGCGTATTGGCCGGGAATCAAACCTGGGTCTCCTGTATGGAAGGTGAGGATTCTACCTCTGAACCACCACTTCCTCATCATTACAGTGTTTACCTCTCTTGTAAATTGTACCAATTTCTGCTTCATTTCAAATAGACAGGAAGGGTTGGGCTTGCTTGTCTCTCTCCATTCTGGACTGTGGAGCACCACAGGGTGGAGAGTGTGGCTCATACCTCCGTATCTCCAAATCTTGGTCTAGTTCTTGGCGCAGAGGAGCTCGGTAAGTGTCCATTGAAAGGATGCCTGAAGCACTTTGCAAAGCAGTAGGTGAACGATGAACATCAAAAGGGGAGCATTCTGACCTCCATGGAAAATTGTCTGCTAAAAATAAAGAGATGATGCTTTCTACTGTGAGGGGCTGAACAGACAAACTGCATAGGGAGCTCCTAGAATTGGTCAAATCTGGCTGCTAATTACAGATTTGAATATCGAAATAGTCGGTGGGTTGTTGATGCTGTTGGTTGCCATGGAGTTGACTCCTGACTCCTGATGACCCCACATGTGCAGAAGAGAACTGCTTCATAGGGTTTCAAGGCTGTGACCTTTCAGAAGCAGATCACCAGATGTTTCTTTCAAGGCACCTCTGAGTGGGTTCAAACCACCAATCTTTTGGCCAGTAGTCTGGCACTTAACCTTTTGCTCCACCCAGGGACTCCAAGTGCTTACAAGAACCAGTGTTCTGATATTCTCTTCTAGAAATGTGCTTTGGGGCAAATGTATTTTATTGGAGGGCTATCCCATTCTGATAATTCAATTCTTACGTTGGTTGGATTCTACCTTTACTCTTTGCTCTGATAAAACCCCTTGGTCCACAAGAGAGCCAGTTCTGTTCTTTCTTTCCTCCGCTCCCCGCTATCTGCGTGACACACATGCATATACATGCACATACATGCACACTCACACACACACACAATTAATACAGAGAAACAAATGACAGAGTGAAGGCATGAAATAACACCATTCTGTCCTAGCATAGGATAGAAATGAACTGTCTTATCACCTGCTGAAGGAGCCCTGGTGGCACAACGGTTAAGCGTTCGGCTGATAACTGCAAGGTCGGCCATTCGAACCCACCCAGTGGCCCCACAGGAGAAAGACCTGACCATCTGCTTCCGTAAAGATTACAGCCTAGGAAACCCTACGGGTTGGTTGGCTGTGAGTCCGAAGGGACTGGATGGCACCCAACAACAACATCACCCATTGAGGCAGACTGTAGTTGACAATTCTCTCATTCACAGGCACCCCTTGAATCTGGGTGGACTCGTGATGTGACAATGGCAGAAGTGACACAATGTGTCTCCCAAGACTGGCACCGAAAAGAGAACACAGCTTTTCCCCAGCGCTTGTGGCCCTCTTGCTTTGAAATCCAGCCGCCATGCTGCGAGGAAGCCAGGCAGCCACGTGGAGGTCCCGCGTCAGAGCCCCAGGCAGCAGCCCAGCTGAGGCCGCAGGAAAGGGGCAGCGTCAGCCCCTAGCACGGGAGGGAGCCAGCCTGCGGATGGCTCCAGTCCCCGGCTATCCTCCCAGCCACCCAGATGTCACTGCTTCCAGCACAGGCCAGCTGTGCCCACTGAGGCCTGCCAAATGACAGATTTGCGGGGGGGGGGAATTGTTGTTGGTTGATTTCAGCCCCTAAGTTTGGGGTGATTTGTTAAGAGGCAAAACATAATAGGACCTCATGTGGACTTGAGATGGGAGCTGCTTATTCAATAAATACATTTGCAGCATACAACAGACCAAAGGTATTCAAATCGGCTGGGCACTCCCAGCCCACTGCCGGCTCCCCCGTGACACAGCAGGGAAAGTGGATTTAGTGAAAATATCTTCCTGGGAAAACAGAACCTCAGCCATTTCTGCTGGCCAGGAGCTTACATTTTACTGGGGAGGATTGGACAAATGCACAAATTAGCATCGTAACATAGCCCACAGAGGCACTCTGAAAGCTATCCATGCAACACATCTGCGGTGCCAGGGACGTCGCTTCCCCCACAGAAACGCAGCAGAGATGAAAATACGCGAGGGCTCTGCTGTCAGGGATCTCGGTGGCGCAAGCAGTTTATGATCGGTCTGTTGCGAACCCTAAGGTCAGTGGTTTGCACCCGCCAGCAGTGCTGCAGAAGAAAAAACCTGGCAATTTGCTTCTGTAAAGATTCGCCCGTTGCCGTCTAGTTAATTCTGACTCATAGTGACCCTACAGGACACAGCAGAACTGCCTCGTAGGGGTTCCAAGGCTGTAATCTTTATGGAAGCAGACTGTCATATCTTTCTACCTGGGAGCAGCTGGTGGGTTTGAACCACCGACCTTTCGGTTAGCAGCCGCTTAGCCACTGCGGCACCAGGGCTCACTCTGTCAAGATGACAACCAAGAAAACCCTAAGGAGCAGTTCTACTCTGTAACACCTGGGGTCACCATGAGTCAGGGGCCAACTTGACTGCAGCTTATGACACGGATGATCGACAACCAGTAGCCAAGTAAGAAACAAAACGATTTCAGCTGAAGAAAAGTGCCAACCACAACAAGGTGGTAGAACTGAGAGAAGCTGCTACCTTAGAGCAGTCAGTGTTATGGACTGAGTTGTGTCCCCCTCCTCCCCCAAATTTTATGGAAGCCCTAATACACATGTACCTAAAAATATGACCCTGTTTGGAAATAGGGACTTTTTACTGTTAGCGAGGTCAGACCAGAGTAATTGTTGTTGTTTGTTGATTCTGACTCATGGCAGCCCCATGTGGGCAGAGAACTGCTCCATAGGGTTTTCATGGCTGTGACCTTTTGAAAGCAGATTGCCAGGCCTTTCTTCTGAGGTGCCTCTGGGGGGGTTCGAACCGCCAACCTTTCGCTGGAAGTTGAGCGCTTAATTATGTTGATCACCCAGGGATTCCATACCAGAGTAGGGTAGTCCTAAACCTAATCCTTTCTGAGTGGAGACTTATAATAAAGCAGAATAGACAGGACAGAGACGCCACGTGACGACAGAGACAGATGCCTCTATAAGCAGCAAGTGAACATGGAGGATGGCTGGCAGGCACCAGAAATTAGGAGAGCGACCCCAGGAGGAAGCCACCTCGGCTGAGACCTTGATTTGGACTCTTAGCCTTCAGAACTGTGAAAAAATACATGTCCATTCCTTAAAGCCACTCACTTTGTGGTATTTTGTTACGGCAGCCCCAGGAAGCTAGGACAGCCTGGGAGTTCTTTGATGACGAGGCATCTGAGCAGGGACCTTCAGATAAAAAGGCTTCCGGCCATGTGGGAATCCGAGGGCAGAATCAGGAGACAGCAAGTGCAGAGGCTGTGATGGGGCCTTGAGAAAAGGCAGGCAGGGTGTAACGGGCAAGGGAGCAGGGGTGAGAGAAGAAGATCTCAGAGACTGAGGTGGATCACAAACCGGAGCTTGCAGGCCCTGGGGAAGCGCGTGGGTGTCCTTATCCTGCTTCCATGGGAAACCGCTGGGCTGTGTGAAGCAAAAGAGGCTAGTCATTTACTCATGCATCTCATTTGCAAATCACCCTGACTTCCCTGAGGCTCGTGCTCCGGAACGGAAGCAGGGAGTCCGGTTGGGGAGCTATTTCAGTATCCAGGTGGTGGACACAGCGGTTTTCACCAGAGCGGGTGAGAAATGTCTGCTCTTGTTGTTCTCTGTTATTGAGTCACCTCTGCCTCAAGGGGACCCCAGGCACAATGGAATAAAATACTGCCCCGTCCTGCACCATCTTTATGATCAAAGCACTATATTGGACAATATTCTGATGTGATCCATAGGGTTTCCATTGGCCAACTTTCCAAAGCAGATCGCCGGGCCTTTTTTTTTTTTGAGGCACCTCTGGGTGGACTTGAACCATCAACCTTTTGGTTAGTAGCTGAGCGTGTTAACTGTTTACACCACACAGGAACCCCGTGCAACCTCCAATTACTTCTAAACATGTGGGCAGAGATAATGTGTTCTCAATCAATGTTGTCGTTAGGCGCCGTCAAGTCGGTTCCGACTCATAGCGACCCTGTGTATAACAGAAGGAAACACTGCCCGGTCCTGCGCCATCCTCACAATTGCTGCTATGTGTGAGCCCATTGTTGCAGCCACTGTGTCAATCCATCTCATTGAGGGTCTTCCTCTTTTTCACTGACCCTCTACTTTACGAAGCATGATGTTCTTGTGCAGGGATTGGTCGCTCCTGATAACGTGCAAAGTATGTGAGACGAAGTCTCACCATCCTTGCTTCTAAGGAGCATTCTGACGATATAGCAATTGTTTTAATGTTTCTTTTCAAATAGTGAAAGGAGATTCAGCTGAAGCCAAGTCGTTAGAGACATCAGTTCTAAGACAGTGGTATCTCTGGCTGTTAGGAGACCTCTGAATCCCCATCACCCAAGGCAGTGTTTTCAACATGGTGTCCTTGGGCCATAAGCGTCAGAATCCTCTGAGCATCTTGCTGACAGGCTAGGCTCCCGGGTCCCACTTCCTGCCAATCTTATCATTAGCAAGCACGTGAGATGATTATGTGGAGCCTTAAATTTTGAGTACCACTCATTAGGAGTCCTTCGGTGGTGCAAACAGTGAACTCACTCAGCTGCTAACCGAAAGGGTTGGAGATTCGAGTCCACCCAGAGGCACCTTGTAAGAAAGGCCTGGCAATCTGCTTCCAAAAAATCAGCCATGGAAACCCTATGGAGCACAGTTCTACTCTGACACACATGGGGACGCCATGAGTCAGAGTTGACTTGATGGCAACCGGTTTACCACTGATTATCTCGTTGCAATTTTCCAAATTGCAGGCATAAGTTTGAAGGAGACGAGGTTGCTCCTGGGTACAAAGGAACCGATCCTATCTTTGTGATAACCAGTACTGTTGGACTTCCTTACTTCATGCGGGAACTTCTTAGATTGTCTAGACCACCAGCCTCTTGTCTTTTCCAGAGAACTCTGAAATGTGAATGTTAAATTATCAGGCTCCAGTCCAGCTGAAGATCTGCGGATGCAGGAAAAGCTCTTATTCTCTCAGTTTGCGCATTGGAGTAGAGGCTCCGTGAGACAGTATACGGAAAACCACACTGTACACTGTAAAACCTGCACACTGTGTAAATAATCAAGGCTTAAGAAAAAGAGACCCCAGTAACAGTACACACACTTGTCCCTCCCCATCACACAGAAGTCATAAAATGAGACTCTGAGGAATATGTATGTATAGCAAGCTTCCTGGGTGGCACCAACAGTTTGCACTGGGCTACCAACAGAAAGCTTGGTGGTTTGAACCCACGCAGCAGTACCACAGAAGAAAGGCCCAGCAATCTGCTTCCATAAAGATTACAATCAAGAAAATCCTATGGAACAGTTCTACTCTGCACACATGGGGTCGCCATGAGTCAGAATCAACTCAACGGCCGACAGCAACAGTAACGTAGGCACCTCGAATGCTGGTTAATCACAATTTCCATGAAAGAAAAGGACAGAAAGTGAATGGGTTCCTACAAAAATGCCAGATATTCTGAATATAATATCTGTTAAAATAAATCAATGTCATCTTCACCAGAACTGCTCAGGGATAGCATTATTTTTTTCTATTCAATAGGGAGAAATCACTTCCAGAAGGTCACACAGCTACAGAAGTAGAAGAATCAAAAAGACATGAAAATCCAAATCTCGTTTTTACCACAATTTCAGGTTAGCTCTAGAAGCATCATTTACTTGGTTATCAGATTCTAACTTCCTTTTTTAAAATTAAGTTAGTTTAATGTGCTCCTTGTACCCATCAACTGAGAAAGATCTTAATTTGACTCTTCCAAAGGATCTACCACCCTTCCTCATATTGTTTAATGACCTGTTCTAATATTATGATAGTGTGACTGGGTTCTTAAAACATGTTTCATAATTTATATGGTGGCTTGTCAACACTAGTAGGCTTAAAATAAGCAAGAGCTGCACACACTCGTCTCAAGAGATTATGAAATATTTTTATTATTGATGATCATAAAATGCTATGCAATTTTTTGCCTCATCATATTTCAAGTATAGTGTCCAATGCATGAGCAACATAAAAAAGTACATGTGAATAGAACTTTCTCTTTTGACAAGCTAGGAAAGAAACACAGGACGCCATTTCCTATCAGTTTTTCTACTCAAGACCGGTGTTACAAATCCCAGGCCAAACATAACCCATAGCATTTAATCAGGCACCGCCGGGTATACTCACCACAGCATTGCTGCGGCGTCTTCCACTGACCGATGCTGAGCTTGCTTATGGTTCAAACTTTTGTTCTGTGCCCTGGAGTACAGAATCTGCCCACATTCCCCTTAATTCATTTTAATACATATTTTTGGATAAACATGTTTAATGTACTTTGTTGGATATTTATCAATTTATAATAAAACAGTATTTAAGAATATGTATCTCAGCATTCTATATATTACATGCTAAAATACCTCTATGTGTAGGTATGTGCATGATATGTGCGTGTTGGAGCCCTGGTGGTGCAGTGGTTAAGAACTTGGCTGCTAACCAAAAGGTCAGCAGTTGGAATCCACCAGCCGCTCCTTGGAAGCCCTATGGGGCAGTTCTACTCTGTCCTGCAGAGTCGCTATGTGTCGGAATCGACTCGACAGCAACGGGTTTGGGTGGTTTATATATACACATATATCCCAAACTCGTTGCCGTCAAGTCAATTCCAGCTCATGGCAACCCCATGTGTGTCAGAGTAGAACTGTGCTCCATAGGGTTTTCAATGGCTGGTTTTTTGGAAGCAGGTCACCAGGCCTTTCTTCTGAGGCACCTCTAGGTGGACCCGAACCTCCAACCTTTTGATTAGCAACTGAATGCATTAACCATTAGCACCACCCAGGGACTGATTCCACATCAGTGAATATCTATAAATATATGTATGTACATATATACATATATATGCATACATATGTTGATTTATATATTTATGTAGAATATATAATAGTGAACATCCATTATATATGTATGTATGTATATATATGTGTGTGTACGTATGTGTATATATATAGCTCCATAATATATATACACAATTTTAAAACGTATGCTACACCAGGAAGCTATAGCTAATATTTGCATGGAATCTAAATGACTAATTAATTTAATTATATCAAAGTCCACCATTTTTTTTAAAGCAAAGTAAAACAGATTTCTTTATGGAAGTATTTTTCAAATTTTTTTTATCGTGGTAAATACATATGTAACAAAACATTTACCATTTCAAGATTCTTCACATGTACAATTCAGTGGCATTAATTACATTTATCATGTTGTTCAACCATCTTCATTATTATTTTCAACTTTTAGCACTAAGATTTTATGGCTAGATGGTGGAGTTTCAATGGCCAAAATTGTATACATGACAACTCATTTGAAGACTTGCTATTTAAATCAATAAACAGTAACAACATTGCAATCCAAGGATTTACAAGTTATCTATTATATTAAACTTTAATTCATTTATTACATGGAAAACATCTACCACGGAAAGGTTAATACTCTTTTGGTTAACTGTACAAATGTTTAAAATCCAATGAAACATAATAAAATGATAATTTACAAACAAGAGAATTAATTTCTACTAGCTGTTTATCCATTTGTATCACCAGTGGCTCTTTGTAAATCACACAAAGGCATAATAACTTGGAGCAAAGAAAGACAAATACACCTCTTCTAACATGGTTTTCATTACCTGCCTTTCCCTCCTGAGGAGGACAGTGAGGGATGAATGAAATCAGCTTTTATTACTGATTCATTGCATCGAAAACGAAGAAGCAACTTTGGATGCTCCAGAACAAATAAAAAATAGAAGAGATTTTAAAAGAGGTTTGTAGAGGAGGGATGGGATAAAGTCACAGCTAAGAGTGGTCCCTAATGAGGGTGGTAGCCAGGATGAGAGGTGGGTGCCTTCCCAGAGGGATGACGGGGTAGTTTTTAACTAAAGCATAATAATCTGCAGACTGAATTTTTTGGTATTTAGTTCAACTTCATCTTGTCGTACCTAGGGGTCGCTATGAGTCGGAACCGACTTCACAGCACCTAACAACAACAGCAACAGTTCAGGATGGCTGTGGGGAAACCGAGAAGAATGTTTTTTTTTTTAAAAAAAAAGCTGTTAAGTTGACTCTGACTCATGGCGACCCCATGTGCGTCAGGGTAGAACTGTGCTCCATAGAGTCTTCAACAGCTGATTTTTTGGAAGGAGATGACCCGGTCTTTCTTCCGAGGCACCTCTGGGTGGACTGGAACCTCCAACCTTTTTTGGTTAACAACCAGGCATGTTAACTGTTTGCACCACCCAGAAACTCCAGAATGTTAAATAAACCAAAACACCAAACCTGTTGCCGTTAAGTTAATTCTGACTCACAAAGACCCTACAGAACAAAGTAGAACTAACTACCCTATAGGGTTTCCAAGGAGTGGCTGGTGGATTTGAACTGCTGACCTTTTGGTTGGCCAGCCATAGCTCCTAACCACCGCGCCACAGGTTTGTAAATGGAGCCCTGGTGGTGCAGTGGTTAAGAGTTCAGCTGGTAACCAAAAGGTCAGCAGATGGAATCCACCAGCTGCCCCTTGGAAACCTTATGGGGCCGTTCTACTCTGTCCTACAGCGTCGCTATGTGTTGGAATCGGCTCAACTGGAACAAGTTTTTGTTTTGTTTTGGATAGGGTTGCTATGATTCAGAATTCAACTTGATAGCAATGGGTTTTGGTCTGGGTATAGCTAGAGGAGGGAGTCCTGGTGGCGCAGAGGTTAAGCTGCTGACTGAAAGATGGTGGTTCAAACCCACCAGCCGCTCCTCGGGCAAAAGATGTGGCAGTCTGCTTCCATAAAGATGGCAGCCTATGAGGCAGTTCTACTCTGTCCTATAGGGTCCCTATGGGTCAGAATTGACTCGACGGCAACAGGTTTGGGTTTGATTTTTTTTTTGGTACGGACATAGAAGTTCCCCGGGTTGCATAACAACAACAAAAGCTACCAGAAAGTATATCTAGCTAAACACTGAAAGTAGTGGACTGGTAATATTGAATTTGACCAAAAATGACCAGAAATTGGGCAGGCAGGGAGCCCCCAGGCACTTGGAACTTCATAACAGCAGCAACGAAGCGGAGATTGGGCAACGTGAAGAAGAGGTGTCAGAAAGGCTGGTGGAGGCTCTGTAAAATCCCACCTGTCTAACTTTTCCCACAACCATCCCCGATGACGGTCGTTGATAACAATTAGTTGAATCTTTTTTTAAAAAAGGCACTTGCACAGATGGGAAAATGAACTTCCCAGGCTTGTCTTCAAGGATGCCTACCGCCTCTCAGGTGGGGAAGACAAGAGCCCTCGGGAGAAGCTGTAGGAGTTTCTAGAAGGATAAAGAGGTGACTCCACAAAGGACAGGTCTCAGCAGTGAGGATGAAACACCACGCAGGAGGAGTGAAGAGGCGGACTGCGTGAAAGGAAAGTCAGGAAGTCGAGGGGGCTTAGCTGGAGTGCAGGTGCTTGAAAAGAGTCTAAGGCGTTTTACTCAAGCGGCTGAATGGATATTCTCCAAACTGTCAGCTAATGTGTGCAGGGGAGGTTTACAGAGGATATTATTGTGATCTGAGGGAACTTGAATGGAAATAGTTGCCATCGCTTTAGAGGCGTGATTGTATCTCTGATCAAAGAATTCGGGAACAACCTGTCTTAAAAGATAGTGCAATTTTCATCATCTAAAACAGCACATTCGGTGCTTTCAAGACAAAAATCATCACCGTGACCGCCAGTTGAGGAGTTCTTCAATTGCCATAGTCATGCACAAACTCCTCTTGGTGAATTACATTGAAATACTCCAAAGAGCCCAGGCAATTGTCTATAGATGAAGCACTTCAAATGCCTGACAGTAATACAGTGCTTATAGCTTAAATTGTCCTTTTGCATACATTGACTCTTTTAAGGTCCCCCTCTTCTGTGAGGCAGGACGGATCTCATCATACAATGAGAAGGAGACCAAGCGAGTGTCAGGGAGGTGGAGAGATGGAGCCTTGTAAGGGGCAGATCTACAGCTCTCATTTGTGTCTTTTAACTCCATTTCGAGGGTCCTTTCTCCTTTTCTACAACCGTGGAATGAGAGGTTGATCCCAAAATGTCTGTTGTAAAATCAGTGCTGCATGGGATGCTTACATACATGTCCAAAAAGTAAACGTGCAATATTGGAAAAGTACTTTTCTGTTCTTCAATTGTCCTATCTACTAGAAGAAGGAGGAGAAGGGGGAGGATGAGGAGGAAAAAGAGAAGGAGAAGAAGACCTAAGTCTGGGGTATTGTGAGAACTAAATAAATTAACACATGTAACATTCCGATACGCAGATGACACAACTTTGCTTGCTGAAAGCGAAGAGGGCTTGAAGTACTTCCTGATGAAGATCAAAGCCTACACCCTTCGGTGGTTAAGAGCTTGGCTGCCAACCAAAAGGTTGGCAGTTCAAATCTACCAGCCACTCTTTGGAAACCCTGTGCGGCAGTTCTACTCTGTCCTGTAGGGTCACTGTGAGTCAGAATCAACTCAATGACAACGGTTTTGGTTTTCAGCATGGATTACACCTCAACATAAAGAAAACAAAACCAGCACAACTAGACCAATAAGTAACGGCATGATAAACAGAGAAAAAACTGAAGTTGTCAAGGATTTTGTTTTACTTGGATCCACAATCAATGCCCTTGGAAGCAGCAATCAAGAAATCAAATGACGTATTGCATTGGACCAATCTGTTGGAAAAGACCTCTTTAAAGTGTTGAAAAGGTCACTTTGAGGACTAAGGTGCACCTGACCCAAGCCATGATATCTTCCATTGCTTCATATGCTGGAGCTGACACCTTGAATTCTGACTTCTAGCCTCCTAGACTGTGAGAGAATAAATTTCTCTTTGTTAAAAGCCATCCACTTGTGGTATTTCTGTTATAGCAGCACTAGATGACCAAGACAGACGGTTAAAAGGAATCATTCACAAAAAAAAGAAAAAAAATGTGGAAGGTGCTAGTTTCCGGCAGAAGGACCAGGAAAGGCGTAGGTGCTGAGATGAAGAAAGATTGTGTGATGTTCCAGAAAGTCCAACGGGTTTGGAGCATCACCACACGGGGAGAGAAAGGTGCAGGAGACAAGCTGAGAGAGGGAGAGAGGAGCCAGCTCATGCAGTGAAATGCCTTGGGGAGAAGTTGGGTCTCATCCAACTTAGGATGGAGAGTCACTGCAGGGTCCAGCCCAGCCCAGTAAAATGACCTGCTTTGCGATCGCAGAGGTTCATTCTGGGTGCTGTGTGGAAAAGGACTGGAGTGTGTGCAGAAGAGGCATCATCAGAGAAGCAGCAGAACGATTTAAGAGGCTGGTCAGGATCATTTAGACAACACTGGTGTGAGTGGTGGCGTAAAGGGCTCACGTTTGGCTGCTAACCAAAAGGTTGGTGATTTGAACCTACCCACCAGCGGCACTGTGGAAAAAAGGCCTGGCAATCGACTTTTGTAAAGACGACAGCCAAGAAAACCCGATGGAGCTCAGTTCTGCCTTCTAACACATGGGGTCGCCATGAGCCGGAGTCAACCCGGCGGCAGAGGGTGTAAGCGGAGATGGTGAGAAGCCGTCAGATGTGGTGCATGTGGACAAGATGCCTATGCCAACTTGCTGTGGGATGGGATGCAGGATGGACGCAGATTGTTTGGGGAAATGCTCTTCCAAAACGAGTATGCAAGAAAATAAAAATGACTGAGCCCATTCTAAAAACCCAGTCCTAAACTACTCAAGAACTCACAGCTTGCCATTCTAACTTGAATGCTCACCCTCAATTCCCACCCCATCGAGAGTCATTTCCAAAACGAAAGCTGTCACCCTGGAGTAGATTCCGACTCGTAGCAGCCCCATATGTTACAAAGTAGAACTGCTCCACAGGGTTTTCTTGGCTGTAAGCTTTGGGAAGCAGATTGCCAGGCCTTCCTTCTGCTGCACTGCTGGATGAGTTTGACTGCCAATCTTTTGGTGAGTAAACCAAAAAAACCCAAACACATTGCCGTTGAGTCAATTTCAACTCATAGTCAAGCACAAACCATTTGTGCCACCCAGAGACCTAGAGTCATTATACAAAAGACCATGAATCTAAACCATCATTATTGAATAGGATAAAGCATGGTGAGTCTTTTTTTTTTTTATATATTTTATTGTACTTCAGGTGAAGGCTTACAGAACAAATAGTTTCTCATGAAACAGTAGTACACATGTTGTTTTATGACATTGCTTAACAACCCCACAACATATTAACCCTCTAAATTCTCAACCTTTTTTTTTTGGTGAAAATACACATAGCCAAAGATACACTGTTTCAAAAATTTCTACATACACAGTTCAGTGACATTGACTATGCTCTTCCAATTGTGCTGTTATTCTCACTTAAGATGAAGGCTTACAGAACAAAATAGTTTCTCATTTAACAGTTACTACAAATGTTGCCCTATGACAATAGTTAACAATCTCACAACACATCAACAATATCCTTACTCAACCTTGGGTTCCCTATCACCAGCTTCCTTGTCCCCTTCTGCCTTCTGGCCCTTGTCACTGGACTCCTGTACCTCGTTAGTCTCATTTGGTTTTACGGGGCTGTCCACTCCCAGGCTGAACAGTGAACCTTGGAGGTAACTTCACCACTGAGCTAAAAGGGTGTCTGGGGGCCATACTCTCGAGGTTTCTCCAGTCTCCTTTAGGCCAGTATATCTGGTCTGTGTGTGTGTGAGTTAGAATTATGCTCTACATCCTTCTCCAGCTCTGTCCAGAACCCTCTGTTGTGATCCTGGTCAGAGCAGTCAGTGGTGGTAGCCAGGCACCATCTAGCTGTACTGGACTCAGTCCAGTGGAGGCCTTGGTAGCTGTGGACAATTAGTCCTTTGGACTAATCTCTTCCTTGTAACCCGTTCTCTTTATTCTCCTTTGCTCCCGAAGGGATGAGACCAGTGGAGTATCCTAGATGGCCGCTCACAGGCTTTTAAGACCAAAGCATGGTGAGTCTTACTCAAAGGGAGAACTTATCTAGGAATGTTTCATACCTTGCTTTGCTAAAATTACTTCTTTGTTTAAACACACACATACATTTTTTAAAGGATGAATGAAATTAGAAATTTACACCCAGTAATTTTATTGACATGGAAAGTGGGATTTTTTTTTCTTTGTCTGGACCCAGTCCGTGTACTGTGGCTTGCCATATATGAGAGGACCCTTTTGTAACATTGCTTGCCTCTGTCCTGTCCTTTCTTTCCAGACTGTAAAGATTCTCTCACGTACTCCCCTTTAGAAGAACGGCTGCTTATTACTGAAAACTGTAAGCTGCGGGGTTTTCCCCTTTTCCTCAGCGTCATTATACAGCAGTTTCTCATCACTCTTCATGGAGGGGATCCGGTCCCAATTTTTACTTCCAATTTGTGATTCCCTGTTCCACATCTTACGGTATTATATTTTGTGCATTCAACTACTGTAAAATGACTTCCTGTTGCCTAGGTGGGGGGCATAGATTTGTAGCAACTTAGCTTTTTTTTTTTTTTAAATCAGTTCTTCCCAGAAGGCAGTTTGCTGATGTTTATAGAGCTGGGTCTATTACGGCGAGAGGGATGTGCTTTGCAGACAGACATTCCTATCATTGTTCTTGAAGTTACTGCCACAGAGGCTCCGGCCACCAGGCTGAAATGGAATGCGAAGTTGGAATCATTTCCACTTTGATTTTTCAGCATATCAAAAAAAAAAAAAAAAAAGGACAAGGATGTAGGGCTGCGCTGCGGATGGTACCAGAAATGATTTTTTTTTCAGACGACGGTGATAAGAATGTCCTAATTATGTTCTGCATTCAGAGACACTGGAAGTTTTGGGGTGAATATTATTAATCCTCTGGCAGTGACAGAGAATATCAACTTGAATACAAATGGGCAGCCTCAGCCAAAGGAAAGAAAAGTCTCCTGCAAGTCTGTGCAGTTGTCAAGAATGAGTCAGCCACCTGACCCTTCATACTGAGCCGCGCAGGGGGGGATATAAAAATAGACCGAGACTCTCACAGTCTAAGCCAGCCATCCTCTGTGTTCATTCTCTCCTCCCTGCAAACTATGTCCCCAACGACCAGACAGAGAAAGTTCCCGAAGCAGTGGCAGGATCAAAGTCTGCTGCTGCAAAGGAAATGTTCTCGGTGAGCTAGCGACATGCGAAGACTCTGGAAAAGGCAAAGTGCTCCACTTGTGCTTGCTGATGCGGAGAGAACCGTATCTGCAGAACTCTGGAGTGCACGTAGTTTATGGGTGTCTTACAGGTGTATAGGTGCTGCACCTTCAGGAATGCACTCATGGGGCGGCCAGTGGGTGCTCCATCACTGTCTTCTCCAGAGAGGATATTAGAGAGATGCCTATCTGAACGGTGCTTTCGTAATTTTGCAAATGAATCGTTGTCCATATCATCCGCTGCCATTCCTAAAAATACACCCACCCACAATAAACCATTCCTTGAATTTAGTTTGGGGAATGGAGGGTGAAGGGAAGGAAGAGATTTGTCCCTATGGATAAATGTGTGTGCTTTCTTTTATCAGCAAAAGTAAATATCCCACCGATGAATCTCTCTTTGGCTTAGCTATAAACCATCCCAGGTTTCTCAGACGACTCTGTATGACCACGGGTTGTCGTTAGCTGCCATTGCAATGGCTCCCGACTCATGGCGACCCCATGCACGACTGAATGAAAGGCTGCCCAGTCCTGTGCATTGTAGATTGGGCCACTGTGATCATTAGGGTCTTCATGGCCTGATTTTCAGAAGTAGATTGCCAGGCCTTTCCTCCTAGTCTGTCTGAGTCTGGAAGCTCCGCTGAAACCTGTTCATTCAGCACCATAGCAACATGCAAACCTCCGCTGAGAGACGGGTGTTGGCTGTGCATGAGGTGCACTGGCCAGGAATGACTACTTGGGGTTTTTTGATGGACTCTATCCTGATTCATCCATTATGTTTTCAGCGTGTGCTTTGTCTTCATCTGGGAGTCACCTCATAGCCTTTGGGTCATCAGAAGTCCCAAACAACAAGGGAATGAACGCACTGTCCTTTGCTGAGGCTGCTGACGCCTCGTCTCCCTGAGAGTCTCAAGTCTGCAGTGTTCAGTTTGGTTGGGGACATGATTCCAAGGCAGTGGTTCCTAACCGCCCAGCGGATCCTCAGGCATCCCACAATGGACTCTCCTCCCTCTCTAGATGACGCAGTAAAAGGGTAGCATCCATACAATATAGCACAATGGAGATCAGGGACGCAGTACATCTATGGAGAAAAACAAGACGAACGTAAAAACCTGAATAAGTTTACAACCTGTAGTCTGAGCCATTTGGGAGGGTCGGTGGTGATAAATGTAGAGCAAACATGCTTAATATTCCACTGGTCTCACCCTATCTGGAGCGAGGGAGAATGAAGAAAACTAAAAACACAAGGGAAGGATTAGTCCAAGGGACTAATGGACCACAGCTACCACGGCCTCCACCAGACTGAGTCCAGCACAACTAGATAGTGTCTGGCTACCACCACTGACTGCTCTGACAGGGATCACAATAAAGGGTCCTGGTCAGAGCTGGAGAAAAATGCAGAACAAAATTCTAACTCACAAAAAAGAGACCAGACTTACTGATCTGACAGAGGCTGGAGAAACCCTGAGACTGTGGCCCCCGGACACCCTTTTAACTCAGTACTGAAGTCACTCCTGAGGTTCACCCTTCAGCCAAAGATTAGACGGGCCCATAAAACAAAACAAGACTAATGGGGAACACCAGTCCAGGGACAAGGACAAGAAGGCAAGAGGGGACAGGGAAACTGGTAATAGGGAACCCAAGGTC
>NW_004444070.1:1852295-1873404 GCF_000243295.1 Trichechus manatus latirostris | reverse complement strand
AGGAAGTGCAGGAGGAGAAGGAGGAGAAGGAAGTGCAGGAGGAGAAGGAGGAGAAGGAAGTGCAGGAGGAGGAGGAGAAGGAAGTGCAGGAAGAGGAGGAGGAGGAGAAGGAAGTGCAGGAGGAGGAGGGGGAGGAGAAGGAAGTGCAGGAGGAGGCAAATGAAAACAAGACAAGCAGGATGCAAGCAAAGCACAGGCAGAATATTAAGAGATGTTAACAAATGACCCTCTCTAGTGGAGACAAGATAGGTTACTTTCACTTTCTTCTTGGACTTTCAGAGTTTCTAAAATACAGTGAAATATTATCCCACTTGCTGTTTTGTAAACTTAAAAGCAAGTGATAAAGCTGAAACTCCAAATATGTGAAAAGTATGATGCAGAAGAGTCAGAGCTTGCCAAGAAAAAGGAGCCATGTTCCAAGTACTGGGCAACGAACGTGCCCACAGTGTCATGACCGATGCCATGCTAGAGACCACAGGGGTCTGACGTGCCATTCTGCCCTTGCTTTCAGTAACAGAGGGCGAGATAGTGAGGGTATCTGAGAAGCAAGGTTAGGGGCAGAGAGATTTTCTCTCAAGCAAGGCAAGGAGCCCAGGGAAGTTAGTAACTCCCCAGAAGTTTCCTTTTATTTAGTCTTGAGGCACAGAAGGGTCAAAACATAACTTAGCCATAGTGTAATACTAGAAGAGCAGACAGACAGACAGACAGCTGCTGTTGCGCTGACTTCAACTCATGGCTACCTAACATACCATAGAACAAAACGTCGCCTGCCCCTGCTTCATCCTCATGATCACCAGCATGTTCAAGTCCACTGTTGCAGCTACTGTGCCAACCTATCTCCTGGAGGGCTTCCCTTGCCCTCACTGGCCCTCTGCTTCACCAAACATGATGTCCTCCTCCAACGACTGATCCCTCCTGATGACGTGTCCAAAGCAAGCAAGTAGGACAATGTTCTGTTGGGTGTGATCCATAAGGTTTTCATTGACTGGTTTTGGGAAGTAGATTTCCAGGCCTTTCCTCCTACTTTGTCTTTTTCTGGAAGCTCTGCTGAAACCTGCCCACCATGGGTGACCCTGCTGCTGTCTGAAATACTTACGGCATAGCCCCCAGTATGACAGCAACACACAAGCCACCACAGTAGAGCAGACTGACAGACGGGGGGTGGAGTCTAATACTACACAGCCTAAATTTAGACCAGAAAATGTGGTTTCTTCACAAGCAGATGAGAATTACTCTAAAGGTGATTATCCAGCAGATAGATGATCAAGTGTTCTGCTACCTCTTCCCCAGAAATTACACTTGCCCTATCAAATAGGGAAAAGAGTCATATTCATTTTAGATATGTATATTGTTGTGATTGTGTGCCATCGAGCTGATTCTGACTCATAGCGACCCTACAGGACAGAGGAGAACTGCCCCATAGGATTTCCTAGGACTGTCAGAAGAACGAAGAAGTCTGTCTTGGAAGAAGTACAGTCAGAATGCTCCTTGGAAGTGGGGATGGCGAGACTTTGTCTCAGGTACTTTGGACATGCTGTCAGGAGGGATCCGTTCCTGGAGAAGGACATCATGGTTGGTAAAGTAGAGGGTCAGCGTAAAAGAGGAAGACCCTCAAGGAGATGGACTGACACAGCGGCTGCAACGATGGGCTGAAACACAGCAATGATTGTGGGGATGGCGCAGGACTGGGCACTGTTGCATTCTGTTGTATACAGGGTCACTGTGAGTCCGAATCCACTTGATGGTACCTGACAATGACAACAATCTTTACGGAAGCTGACTGCCACATCTTTTTCCCGTGGAGTGGCTGGTGGGTTCAAACCACCTACCTTTCGGTTAGCAGCTGAACGCTTAACCACTGCGCCACCAGGGCTCTTTAGACATGCATAAGGACAATACAAATTGTTAAATGTGTAGCTTAAATGCCCACCCAAAAGACTCTCAGTTTACACAAACAAAAATCAAACCAGCTGCCGTTGAGTCGATTCCAACTCAGCGCGATCCTATAGGACAGAACAGAACTGCCCCAGAGGGCTTTCAAGGAGAGGCTGGTGGATTCGGACTGCCGACCTTTTGGTTAGCCCGCAAGCTCTTAACAACTGCATCACCAGGGCTCCTACAGAAATAAACCAACACTAATACATACCACTTTTGGAAACAAAGTATCTTATTCCAAGGTGGTGTTGCAGCAGGAAACTGAGATGATCTTGACTGTCCTTCAGCACCTGCAGAATCGCCAGGCAGAGGCTGTCATGACCTCACTATGCTGTTTGGCAGCTGGTTTCTTTTCCAAGTGGCGTTCATTTAAGATGGTCAACTGGGAAACCTAAATTAACACAACGTCACCGAATCAGGTAATCAGGTGCTCGTTTATCAGGCAGCCCCTTTGTGTTTGAACCAAGGAAAGATGAACTGGAATGTTGAAAAGTCTGGAGTAGGAATACTTGAAAATCACCTTGCCCTTGGCCCATTCTTGTAGGCTCAAGAAAATATAGATAACGATTTAAGTTAGATCTCTCTCTGGACCAACACTCAGCAGGAAAATTAAACTCCCTGTGCAGCATGATAAAGATGATTTCAGAAGACAGTTTTCAGACAGCTGACATGACTTTCTTTGACATACACCCACACACATAAACACACAAGTATACAAAACATACTTGAAAACATCTTAAGTTTATAATTTTGACTGCTAACACATTAAATCTTGCGGGTTTTTTTTTTTTCGTAAAAGCTTGTTAAATTCTGTAACTGTTACTCTAACAGCGACAACAATGGACTCCAACATACTAAGGATCATGAAGATGGAGCAAGATTCGGCAACGTTTTGTTCTGTTGTTCATAAGGTCACCGTGAGTCGGAGCCAACTCGATGGCACCTAAAACCAGCAACTGTTAATCTAAAGTTTTAATACTCTGTTGCATTAAATGATTCCTGATAGAAATACATTTTCTGATCTGTAATGACCACACACACTTTGACACTTTTTCTCAGATCTTCTGCCATTTCCTATCCTTCTCCTCTGTTCAACTTCTACATTTTAGGTATCCCAAGGTTCAGCCCATGCTCCAGCTGTTTCTCCTCCAGCTGTTCTGTCCACCACACTGCCATTGAGTCAATTCCAACTCATAGTAACTGTATAGGACAGAGTAGAACTGCCCCATAGAGTTTCTAAGGCTGTAATCTTTACAGAAGCTGACTGCCACAACTTTCTCCCACTGAGCGGCTGGTGGGTTTGAGCTGCCAACCTTTCAGTTAGCAGCTGAGCACTTTAATCACTGCGCCAGTCTCCTTCCGTGGTCTTATATAGCATCTATTCATGATGACCGCATAGTTATTATCTCCATCCCTGACCTCTCCCTTATACTCCAAAATCCTAAACCCAACTGCCTAACTGACATCTGGAGTCCCTGGGTGGTGCAAATGGTGAAAGCACTTGGCTGCTAACCGAAAGGTACGAAAGGTACGTGGTTTCAGTCCACCCAGAGGCACCTTGGAAGAAAGGCCTGGAGGTCAACTTCCAAAAAATCAGCCACTGAAAACCTTATGGAGCACAGCTGACACATATGGGGTTGCTATGAGTTGGAATCAACTTGACTGCAACTGGTTTTAATTGATACCTGCACTTGGGTGCCTACAAGGCAACTCAAAATTAACAGGTCCTAAGTAAAGCGATTGATTCATATCCCTCACAAGCTCAAACCTTTCCCTTCCTCAGTTTCTTCATCTCCGTAAACAGCATGTGAACCCAGGCATCCACTCTTGATTCCTCTCTTTCCCTCTCCCTACATCCACTCCATTAATAAGTCTTGTCAACTCTCCTTCTAAACTATATTCCCAATCTGTCCAATGTTCTTCATTTCCTATACTGGCGGAAACCTCACTCCAAACCACCATCATCCTTCATCTTTACTGTTACAAAAGCTTCCTAAGTCATCTCCATAACCCCATAACCGTTAACCTAAAATCCCCGGATGTTTGGTTATAAAACATGGCTTCCTTGCTCAAGAACCTCCAATGTTCCCTATTACACTTAAAACGAAAGTGAAACTCCTTGGTGGTGCTGCCATCCGTTGTCCCACGTCACCTCCTACTTGTGGCAACCTCATGTACAACAGAACGAAATGCTGTCCAGTCCCAGGCCATCCTCATAACCGCTGGCATTCTTGAGGCCATTGCTGCCTTCCACCCTAGGGGGTTCATCTTCCAACACTCTACTGGACAATGTTCAGTTGTGATCCACAGGGTTTTCACTGCCTGATTCCCGGGAGTAGACCACCAGGCCTTTCTTCCTAGTCTGTCTTCGTCTGGAAGCTCTGCTGAAACCTGTCCACCATGGGTGACCCTGCTGGCATTTGAAATGCTGGTGGCACAGCGACACACAGCCACCACAGAATGACACATTGACAGATAGGTGGTGGGTGAAACTCCCACACTAGACTAAAAACTCTTGCATGACTGGCCCTCACCTTTCCAAGCTCATCCCCTACCGCTCTCTCCTCAACCGTGATGTTGCAGCTAAAATGGCTGTTTTTTCAGTTCCTCAGAAACTCAAGCTAATTCCTGGCTACCTCTCCTTCACTACCTGCTCCCTCTGCCTGGAATAATGTTCACCAGTATCTTCACATGTCTGGGACCTTCAGCTCTGTTAGGATTCAGCTTACATATCAACATTCCAGAAAAGCCCACCAAAATGAAGTAATCTAGCAGGCTGGCTCTGTAGAAGTTCCCTGATTGATTTTTTTCATAGCGCTTATCACTTACTATTTATTTGACTTTGAACAGGTTATCTTTATAAACCTCATTTTCTTGATCTTTGTAAAGGAGGCAAGAGTATTTCATGAAATTGTTTTCAGGATTAAAGTAGTCAATACATGTCAGGTACCTAGAGCAATATTCACACACGCAACTCATAATTTTATTTTTGTATAAAGTAATGAATAAATCTTCAATGGGTGATGTTCAGTACTATAGTGTTTAGCATTTAGTCTAGTTTTGTTTTTACCTGTCATTGAGTTGGCCCCTGACTCATGGCAATCCCAAGTACAATGGAATCTGTTTCGTATTAGACCATTGTGATCAATAGGGTTTTCATCGGCTGATCGCCAGACCTTTCTTCCTAGTCTGTCTTAGTCTGGAAGCTCCAGTGAAACCTGTTCAGCATCATAGCAACGTGCAAACCTCCACTGAGAGACGAGCAATGGCTGCCCGTGAGGTGCGCTGGCTGGGAATCAAACCACGCCTCCCGCATGGAAGGCGAGAATTTTACCAGTGAACCACATCACCATGTAGCAACCAAATCCCATTTACAGATCATCGAAGGCTCATCACGGCCTTCAGACACAAGCAGGTCACGCAGCTAAGCCCTTAATTCTACTCTCAAAAGTCTGTAGCTTAGAAATGTCGTTGTTGTTGGGTGCCGTTCAGTTGCTTTTGACTCACAGCAACCCCATGTGATAGAGTAGAAATGCCCCACATGGTTTCCTAGGCTGTGGTCTTTACATGAGCAGATCGGCACGTTTTTCCTCCCACGGAGCCGCCAGTGGGTTTGAACCGCCCACCTTTTGGATAGCAGAGGGGTGCTTAACCACCGTGCCACCAAGGCTCCCTAGCTAGAAAGCACTACACAGGGACAGTGGCACTCTAACAGTGTTAGCACATGTCTGATGGTGAACACGTGTGCACATTCACACTGGCTATTTGCCCAGCAGTGGAAAGGCTGGATCACAGACTAGGCGTGGACAGCAAAAACTGCGAAAGCCAGAACCTGCGTAAGGTGGAAACCTGTCAGAGGAGAACTCAAGTATTTCCCAGTAAATAGAGAGCGACAGAAAAGTGGTGACTGCACCCTGTCAAAGGGGAAAACCTGCGAGA
This sequence comes from Trichechus manatus latirostris, assembly GCF_000243295.1. Taxonomy (NCBI): domain Eukaryota; kingdom Metazoa; phylum Chordata; class Mammalia; order Sirenia; family Trichechidae; genus Trichechus; species Trichechus manatus. Next base: position 1,867,530 of record NW_004444070.1, on the reverse strand, counting down.
CAGTCTTGTCAAGTTCCAGCTCTCACAGGTTCACTGGATATGCTTGCATTCAGCTATGTCCAAACCAAAAAAAAAAAAAAGAAAAACAAACACTACTGCCCTGAGTTGACTTCAACTCATGGTGACCCTATAGGACAGAGCAGAACTGCCCCATAGGGTTTCCAAGGCTGTAAATCTTTACGGAAGCCGACGGCCCCATCTTTCTGCTCCAGAGAGGCTGGTGGATTTGAACTGCGACCTTGCAGTTAGCAGCAGAGTGCTTTAACTACTGCACCACCATGGCTTCATTCGGCTATGTAGATACTGCACAACAGTAATCCCAAATTCTTTTTCCAAATTACACTTCTACTTTTTTTTTTTTTTTGGTCCACTCAAAGGGCTTTCTAATTAGCTCTGTGAAAAAATAATTTTCCCAGAATATAATCCATATGACAGAATATATTCCTATTAGCCCCCAAAGATGATTATAATTGGGAAGAAGAAGTATCAGTGGAAAAATGATATAGGAATTACAAATTACATCTCACTTTGCATTTGTATTGCACGTATCATTATTTGGAATATCTCATTATTTTAATTACAACCAATTACTCCAGTTGGAATCGCCACAGCAAGCCACGTTATATATTTTAGGAGTAAATTAAATACATCAGCCACGTGCTCATCCACATGCCCTGACTTGGCATGCTTTACAGGATCAAAGCATCCATTAATGCTCACAGGAATTTGGAATCCACATGAATATCTCATTAGGCTGAAGGTGAACATCTCCCCGGTAGATCTGGCAGCTGGTTGGAATGTTAAAATGATAGGTAATGTGCCTTTCTCCGGACACTTTATCCCAGGTAGTTATGACACTGGGGCAGTACTCAGATCTACAGCGCCATCCCGGAGGTCTGAAAACAGCTAGATGTGAAGATGATCCTCCATCTTTATCTTAGTAGGTCCTTACTGTGTATGAACACAACTGCGGCTTCTTTTTGTCTCATTATTGATTCCCTAGGTCAGTAAATCATGTTCAAGTTCCTTAAAATAGACAAAAATGTTATTCAATAGAGAAATGACTATTTTGAAAACAATCCTGAACAATAATATCCTTTGTTTTAAGATGGGAGTCCCTGGGTGGTGTTAATGGTTAATGTCCTGGGCTGCTAACACAAAGGTTGGCGGTTCAAGTCCACCCAGAGGCACTGCAGAAGAAAGGCCTGGTCATCTACTTCTGAAAAATCAGCCATTAAAAACTCTATGGAGCAGAGTTCCACTCTGATGCATATGGGGTTGCCATGAGTCAAGCCGGACTCAGAAGAGGACGCAGAATGAGGGATGTCATTGCTGATGTCAGATGGATCTTGCCTGAAAGCAGAGAATACCAGAAAGATGTTTATCTGTGTTTTACTGACTATGCAAAGGAATTCAACTGTGTGGATCATACAAAATTATGGATAACACTGTAAATAATGGGAATTCCAGAACACTTAATTGTGCTCATGCAGAAATTGTACATAGACCAAGAGGCAGTCCTTAGAACAGAACAAGTGGATACCGCATGGCTTAAAGTCAGGAAAGGTGTGCATCAGGGCTGTATTCTTTCACCATACTTACTCAATCTGTGTTGAGCAAATAATCCAAGAAGCTGGACTATATGAAGAAGAATGTGGCATCAGGATTGGAGGAAGACTCATTAACGACCTGCCATATGCAGATGATACAACCTTGCTTGCTGAAAGTGAAGAGGACTTGGAGCACTTACTGATGAAGATCAAAGACCACAGTCTTCAGTATGGATTACATCTCAAAATAAAGAGAACAAAAATTCTCACCACTGGACCAATAAGCAACATCATGATAAATGGAGAAAAGATTGAAGTTGTCAAGGATTTCATCTTACTTGGATCCACAACCAATGCCCAGGGAAGTAGCAGTCAAGAAATCAAAGGATGTATTGCATTGGGCAAATGGGCTGGTGGCACAGTGGTTCAGTGCTTGGCTACTAACCAAAAGGCAAGCAGTTCGAATCCACCAGCTGCTCTGTGGAAGAAAGATGTGGCAGTCTGCTTCAGTAAAGATTACAGCCTTGGAAACTGTATGGGGTAGTTCTACTCTGCCCCTATAGGGTCACTGTGAGTCAGAATCTACTCAATGGCAACAGGTATATATATGTATATGTATGCGTATGTGTATCAGTATATATTGCTGTTGTTGGTTGCCATCTAGATGACTCCTACTCATGGCGACCCCATGTGTGCGGAGGAGAACTACCCCATAGGGTTTTCAAGGTTGTGACTTTTCGGAAGCAGACTGACAGGCCTATCTTCCAAGGCACCCCTGAGTGGCTTGAACTGCAAACCTTTTGACTAATAGTCTAACATTTAATCAATTGCACCACCCAGGGACGCCTATGGTTTGGAGGTAGAGTCATTATAAATGTTATTACTTTCTTGCATTTGTGAAGCCTCTTCCATTTTACCAGCTCAGCATATTTCATTTGAGTTGTACGCGGCATGTCACGTGGTTAATTCATTGCTCTCGTTCATGTGAAGGTCTGCTAATTATTTCTGTCATTTCACTTTCACTGTCTAAGCAGAGTCTGACTCCACAAACTGCCAACTTTCAGCTGAATTCATTCTCTTCCTCTGTTTTCCAGCTTTGTTTTCGTTTGTTTTTAAATCCAGTTCCTCCTTTGTATCATTCCCTGTGCATCTTTCAACTGCATTGCTTATTAACTTACATAGATTAAGAAAGGTAAGCATACAATTAGTGTGGACTTAATCTGGGGAAAATAACCAATTTCACTATCTGTGCTCTCCTTTTCAAATGTGGATTTAGACGTGGATAGAAAATAAATACATCTGGAGCATGCACTAAGCCCAGTGGTGGTCACATGCTCCCCACAGGTAGCTGGTATCCTAATCCATCAAAACCACACGTGGGCATTTTAGTAATACAAGGCATCATTACGAAACACTCAAAGTGCCATGGCTAAATTCATTTCCCAACAACGTTGTCATTTCTGAGATGAATACAAACAAGGATAATTTATAAAACAGCCATTTCTAACACAAGGGTGAGTTCTGGTGTCAACCCCCTGCGTGAGAAGAAGGTGCCATTTTCCCAAAAGCAAAACTTGAGCAACATAACAGTGAATAATGTATACTTTTATCTGGGCTTTGCTGAGAGTGAGGGACGCTGAAAAGCACAAGGGCTTTGGAATGTAGTAAACGTGAATTCAAAGCCAGTCTCTGAGATGTCAAAGCAGCACTGGAAACAGATGCATATGCAGCAATGTTTCCGCTAGCACTGCATGGGGAATAGATGCATATGCACCAGTGTTCCCTGCAGCACTGTTCACAGCAGCCAAAAGGCGGAAGCAGTCCAACGTCCATCACCAGATGAATGGAGAAACAGAATGTGGTCCATCCATACCATGGAATATTGCTCAGTCATAAAGAGAAGTGAAGTCCTCCAGCATGCTACCACATGGAGGGACCTTGAAAACATGCTGAGTGAAGTCAGGTAACCACAAAAGGACAAGTATCACATGATCTCACTTCTATGAAATAACAAGAATAGGCAAACGCGTAGAGAGGTAAGTTTATTAGGGTTACCAGGGATAGGAGAGAGAAGGAAAGGGGGAGTCATTGTTTAGGAAGCACTGAGTTTCTGTTTACAGTGATGGGAAATTAGGCATTCATTAAGGGTAATGGTCGCACATTGTCATGGACTGAATTGTGTCCCCCAAAAATATGTGTATCAATTTGGCTAGGCCATGATTCCCAGTACTGTGTGATTGTCCACCATTCTGTTATCTGATGTGTTTTTCCTATGTGTTATAAATCCTATGAATCTGATGTTAATGAGATGGATTAGTGGCAGTTATGTTAATGAGATCTACAAGATTAGTTTGTGTTTTAAGACAACGTCTTTTGAGACACAAAACAGAGAACGGAGCAGAGAGACAGAGGGACCTCATACCACCAAGAAAGCAGTGCCAGGAGCAGAGCGCATCCTTTGGACCCAGGGTTCTTGCACTGAGAAACTCCTAGACCAGGAAAGGACTGATGACAAGATGGATGACAGAGTCGACACAGACAGAAAGCTTTCCCCTGGAGCTGGCATCCTGAATTTGGACTTCAAGCCTCCTACACTGTCAGAGAATAAAGTCTATTTGTTAAAGCCATCCACTCCTGGTATTCCTGTTACAGCAGCACTAGATGACCAAGACACACGATTAATGTAATTGATGTCACTAAACTGTACACCTGAACAGTGTTGAATTGGTAAATGTGTTATATATTTTTTTATAACAATAAAAGTTTTTTTTTAAAAAAAAGCTTTGATATGTTACTTTGAGTGGATCACTTTAACTCTCTAAGCTGCCATTCTATCTTCTGTAAGATGGAGATAATAATGTATTCAAGATAATATTTGTAAAGCAGAGTGTAAGGCAGATTACTCATCGTATTTATGAACTGCGTGAGAACTCAGGCTGATGAGCTTGTACCATCTGATCTGGAATGAGAGTCAAGTATGGTGGGATGGCTGAAGCTCAGAGTGTGTCATAGTTACCTAGTGCTGCTGTAACGCAAATACCACAAGTGGGAGGCTTTAAAGAACAAAAATTCATTTTCTCACAGTTCAGGAGGCTAGGAGTTCAAATTCAGGGTGCCAGGTCTAGGGGAAGGCTCTCTCTGTCAGCTCTGGGGGAAGATCCTCGTCTCTTTCAGCTTCTGTAGCCCCAGTTCCTTGTGGATCTTCATGTGGCATCTGTCTTCTCCCGTTTGTGCTTGCTTATCTGTGTCTATGCTGCTCCTTGTAACTCAGAGGGGATTAGGTTTCGGATCCACTGCATACTGGTATGGCCTCGTTAACATAACAAAGAAAACCATATTCCCAAACGGGATCACAGCCACAGGTATAGGGGTGAGGATTCCAAAACATATTTTTTTGGGGGGAACACTCTATTATGGTTTGCCATAGCAGCGTGCCAGGTGGGGAGAGGATGAGAAAAGATATTGAGAGCCCGGCAGGGGCTAGGTGATGGAAGCCCCAGGTGTCACATTCAGGTAAGGTCAGACTTGACCCTAAAGAACGATGGCCTTTGAATGTATTCGCCCATTTGCTGGAATGTCCCCCATCCAATCTGGCCCTGGACTCCTGCCCGGATGGTCACAGATCTAACGCCAACGCCTTATTTCAAATTGCGCTAAAGCATCATCTTCTCCATGATACTCCCTCGGTTTCGTTTTCCTCTGCCAAACTTCATCTGCTCCTTCTCGAATCTGTAGCTCAGCACTGGGGACACTCTCTCCAGGAAGCTTGACTTGAACCTGCAAATGACGTAGGGGCTTTCCAGGGTGAATGCCCATCCCATTGCACCATGAAGGCTGTTTATAAAAGTGTCCGTTTCTCCCATACATCTGGCATTCCAACAAAGACGACTTTACTCTCGCTCACTCTGAGATGTCAAAGCAGCACTGGGAACAGATGCATATGCACCAATGTTCCCTGCAGCACTGTTCACAGCAGCCAAAAGGCGGAAGCAGTCCGAACGTCCATCACCAGATGAATGGAGAAACAGAATGTGGTCCATCCACACCATGGAATATTGCTCAGTCATAAAGAGAAGTGAAGTCCTCATGCATGCTACCACATGGATGGACCTTGAAAACATGCTGAGTGAAGTCAGGTAACCACAAAAGGAAAGTATCACATGATCTCACTTCTATGAAATAACAAGAATAGGCAAACACATAGAGAGGTAAGTTTATTAGGGTTACCAGGGATGGGAGGGAGAAGGAAAGGGGGAGTCCACGTTTGCCCACGTCTCCATTGTTCTCTCATGTCAATTCCCTCCCTCCTTCCACTTCCAAGACCCCTGCCCCACCAACCTTGGACTTTCCCTTTTGCGACAAGCTGCTAACCGAAAGGTTGGCGGTTCGAGCTCACCCAGCAGCTCCAAGGAAGAAAGACGTGGCGATCTGCTTCTGTAAAGATCACAGCCATTGACAACCCTATGGGGCAGTTCTACTCTGTCACTTGGGATTGACATGAGTCAGGGGCTGACCTGACAGCAGATGGCAATAACAAGAACACCCTATTGGGTCCTGTTTCCGGACTTCCCGCATGTAGCAGCCCCACTAAAAAACTGAACAAATGAAACAAGGAAGTGAGAAACACGAAGGATGCAGGGCTGTTTCTGCCATGCCTTCACCGAGCCATTGCTGTTTCCGTCACTGTTGCTTAAAATTTCCTTCTTTTTGCTTCTCATTTCCTTTTCAGTGAGCTTTCTAGTTTCCCCCAAAGACTTATTTAATCATAGAAATTGTAGCACTTAATTCATGTCTGTTGAGCATGGTCTCAAAATATCCAACTCTTAAACGCACGATCTACTGATTTCCATCAGTGACTTTTCGGGCAACTACTGAGCTATTTACTCACAGAGCAGGAGATACACATGGTCTCATTAATTTCCACTCTACCTAACTCAAAGTTGTGTTTTTTTCAGAACTCAGTGTGAACCAGGTTGAGTACCCAGTCTCATATATTATTTAGAGAGTATCATTGATTTATACGACTTTTCCTGGGTCGGAAGTCAGGTGATTCATCCACCCTGTATTCAATTTGACTGCAAGAAGAGTTACTGTTTTTGAGAATAGTTTTCCCCAATACATGCAACTGTTACAGTAGGCTCCATCTGGCTTAGTTAAACAATAACTCTGTGTGTATAACAAGCTGGATAATAGGTTGACTCTTTTGGAGGAGTAACTGTTCTAAGGATAGGGAAATAGCCTAAAAAAAACTGTAACAACTACAGTGAAAAAGCTTAGCCAGAGTCTGAAATGATCCCATAACCTATGGGTTTTGTTGTTGTTGTTAGGTGCCATCGAGTCGATCTGGACTCATAGCGACCCCATGTGACAGAAAAGAACTGCCCCGTAAGGTTTTCTGAATGCAATATGGATCGTATTTCCAGACTTCCAGACGATGTTGCTGTCGAGTCAGTTTCAAGGCTGTGACCTTTCAGAAGCAGATCACCAGGCCTTGTCTTCCCAGATGCCTCTGTTTGGGTTTGAACCGCCAACTTTTCAGGTAGTAGTAGAGAGCTTAACCGTTTGCTACACCCAGGAACTCCTTATAGACGATAGTGATTAACAAAGAAATAGGATATGACCCAGAAGTACCTCGCATCTTTTTTATCATTTCTGTATGGGACAGGCACCCCTGGGTCGTGCAAATGGGTAACACGCTCACCGCTAACGGAAAGGTTGGAGGTTCAAGTCCACCCAGAGGTGCCTCAGAAGAAAGGCCTGGTGATCTACTTCCAAAAAGTCAGTCATTGAAAACCCTATGGAATGCAGGTCTACTCTGACACACATTGGGGCACCACAAATCGAAGTCTACTCAATGGCAGCTGGGTTTTGGTTTTAGACAAGTAACTATTCTTTGCTAAGGAGTCCGCACCGCATTTCCATGATTCCATTCTTGTGCACGCCTTAAAATGCTCACATCAGCTCACCTAACTTCCTAAAATTATCTGAACGCTTGACTCTCTGCTCTTTCTCTATATTTTTTGATGTCTGAAAATTAAAAGTAAAATACAAATAGCTTAGAAAAACAACGTAATGCCAAAATCCTAACGCTGTTGGAAGAGAAGGGGTTAGGCAGCAGGCTGGGTATCCCTTCTCTCCTTTGACTGGGGACAAAAGGAAATGGAAGAAAGGTGACCTGGGCAAACCCCGTTGTGAGCATGCCCCTGACAGCTTTCTGACAAACGCTCTCATGGTATTCACTGGGGAGAGTCCTTATCTACAATATACTGTAGCAGACTGCAGCTGGTCGGCCTCATATTGCATACGGCTCCCTGGAAAATGGCACATGACTTTGTAACCACTGGAGTTTAAAAGGAGACGCGTTATGAGAGAAGTAGTCACCGTCTGTCTAAAGGATGCTCCAGCGAGCATCCCTCAGAGACTTCGTGTGTTAAATCTGGGCCAGAGAGTGTCCTAATGCAACAAGGAAGGACTTGAGAAGGAAAGCTGATGATCCCAGACTTTGCTTTGCCTGTGTTCCATGCACCATTTTGTATGAAGAATTTAACTTAATTCAAGTGTTCCCAAATAGATCTCCACCTTGACGTGAAAAATAACTCCAAATCAGGTTGATATGGAACTTAAAAATAGGGTCAAGACACAACAGTGCCAACACAAGAAACCAAAGGAATTCTCAGAATGATGGTGAAGGGAAATTCCAGCATGGAATCTATGGAGCAGACCTGGAAGCAACCAGTACAACGACTCAAGATGGCAAAGATGTGTTTGGATATTTTTGAGAACAGATCCATGCTTCTGTAGGAGAGGTTGATGCCAACTCAGTAATAGTCGTTGCTGTTGAGTCGATTGTGACTCATAGTGACCCTATAGGACAGAGAGTAGAACTGCCCCATAGGGTTTCCAAGGATCGGCTAGTGGATTTGAACTGCTGAACTTTTGGTTAGCAGCCGAGCTCTTAACCACTGCGCCACCAGGGCACCAACTCAGTAATAGGTAAGTGAAAATTAGGCAACCAAAAAGAAAGGCAATTACTAACTCCAGGGAAAACCAAAGAGTTGTGCAAAAAGAGAATGTAACCTTTGTTCATTTCATGGTTCCACTGTGAATAATACGTATACAAACTCAGTAATATAAACAAAGTGTATTGGCATTGATTTAGCTAAAAATTATGACCATTATATGGGAGAGTGGAGTGGCATGGAGGAAAAGCATGTGGGTGAAAGCGGTAAGAGATAAATTAATAAATAGTAAGGGATAATATCTAAAACCAAAAAAAAAAAAAAAAAATAGCAAGGTTGCTATTTAAAAAATCGGAAGTAAATACCCAAAGAAACAGCTAAAATAGTTAAAAATGGATACCTCTGGAGTGCTGGAGAAGGGATAGTGTGATACAAAGGACTGTTATTTTTCATTATAGTACAAGTGGGACAAATTTATTCTTAAAGTGTGTATCTGTTTATCCACCTGTCTATCTATCATCTATCTATCCATCATCTATGTATATACGAATGTATGCATATATGCATGCATGTATGTATCTATCTTTCTACCTAACTATCATCTATCATCTGTCAGCTATGTATGTATGTAACTATCTATCCATCTATCTATCATCTAGTGATCCATCTTCTATGTATGTATCTACCTACCTATCATCTATCTATCCATCTATCCATCATCTGCCATCTATATATGTATGTATGTAACTATCTATCCATCTATCACCTATGTATCCATCATCTATCAATCCATCATCTATGTATGCATGTACCTATCTATTCATCACCTATGGATCTATCAATCTTTAATACATATGCAAACTAAACCTTTTCTCAGTAAAGAAAAGGGCTGATTCACTTCTGCTTCCCAAAACCACCCTCATTCCTGACCCTGGCCTCTCTGCCACAAGCACCCCAGCCATGCACAGTTCATGAAATGGCTCGAAGAGGAGCGTGATCATTTTGAGCATCATCTGATGGTGTTTTCTCAACTGACTCTTTCTATGAAGTAACGAGTGCGTTCACATGTTTTCTGTACTGCTAAAGCATTACACACACTGTCCAATGTGAATGTAATCGTGAATTTGTATATTCATTTAAAATTGTCCTTTCAAAGTTCGCACCCTCTATATTTTGGTACAATTGGACAAAGCTGTACCCCATCGTTCTAGTTAAAGTACTTCTTTGGGAAACAAACCCAAACGAAACCAAACCAGTAGCTGTTAAGATGATTCTAACTCATGGTGACCCCACGCGTGTCAGAGTAGAACTGGGCTCCATAGCGTTCTCCATGGCTGATTTTTCAGAAGTAGATCTCCAGGCCTTTCTTCCCAGGTGCCTCTGGGTGGACTCGAACCTCTAGCCCTGGGGTTAGCAGCCGAGGGTTTTAACTGCTTGCACCACCCAGGGACTCCTTAGGAAACAAGGCCTTGCTCTCTAAGGTTTCACTTGAGCCACCTTCTCTTATCGTCTCCACCTGGGCCGTACTGAAACTTTCCACAGACTTTTTCACGCGTTGAACCTTCTAACATTTCTCAAGGCCCATTAAAACCAAGATTCTTTTCAGATGGGGCTGGCCAGTCCTTTGGTCCCTCCTTCGTGCCCAAAACACTCTATTTCCATTCCCTCTCTCTTCTTCTGAGCAATTAATACTTATCATCTGTTTATAAGTTTCCCTTTCTGAACTGAGATCCTCAGCGCTAGGGGCTCTCTGTTAATCATCTTTTCATTCCCAAGGTCTAGCACTTAGCAGCCATACAGTCAATAACTGGTGAATAATTGATGAATACATTAATGAATGGGTTGATGACCAGCACAGGTAAGGTGGGAGGATGGGGGGGCCCTCGTTCCTCTTTTACCTGTAAACCTGTCCAGGCCTGACAGTCTGCGGTGGCCAAAAACAAAAATACCCAATTAAACCTACAATACAAACCACTGCTTAAAGACTGTTTTCATGAACACAGAAAGGAATTAGCTCCCTTATCAATTTTCAAAACATCCAATTTAATGCAAAAATATAATGCCGCTCTAATGAGATGGTTGTCAGCTTTGAAGTAATTATGTCTATCAGCAGAATAAAATTGTTTCTATAATGGAAATCAAACAAAACACCACAAGACGTATGTGTGTTCGCTTCAACTAGGACTTTTTCTTGAGATATCATCTCTGTTTTGCACTTTTTCTGTCCTCCCCATATAACTGCACATTATGCAGATGAAATATCAATGATAGAAATCATTTCTGAATGTTATGTTCAAAATTCTTTGAATTGAGCGTGGGCTCCTGTTAAACTTCTGAGTTTTTACCTGTACCCATAGCATAGGGACAGAACGTTGAGTGGTGGCATCTGAAGTGTCTTCATGTCCTGAGGAGCCCTGGTGGTGCAACGGTTAAGCGCTCAGCTGATAACCGAAAGGTAGGCAATTCAAACCCACCCAGGGGTTCCACAGGAGAAAGACCTGGCGATCTGCTTCCGTAAAGATTTCAGCCTAGGAAACCCTATGGGGCAGTTCTCGTCTGTTCACACGGGGTCTCTGTGAGTCGGAATCTAACATGCTAACCCGGAGGTGTGTGCTTGCGCCCGTCTTAGCACTGCACACTGGATGTCTGATTGCTGTTTGTCTTTCCTTCATCCCCATCACTATGAATTCCTGACCTGAGGGGCTGAGTCTCTATTTATTGTTATATAAACCAGTTGCTGTTGAGTCGACTTTGACTCATGATGACCCCATGTAGGTCACGGTAGAACTGTGCTCCATAGGGTTTTCAATGGCTTATTTTTGGGAAGTAGATTGCCAAGTCTTTCTTCCAAGGTGCCTCTGTGAACTCAAACCTCTAAGCTTTCAGGTAGCAATTGAGCACATTAATTGTTTGCACCACCAGAGGCCTGTTGTTAGATACTCAGTGTCTAACACACTGCTTGTGTATCACACTGTACATGCTTGATACTTTTATTTTAAATGAATCAATGCAGTGAAGAAAAATGCAATCTCTGCAGATGAAGAAAACATAAATATATCACCATGTTACCTGTGATAAATTATGGGTAATGAGAAAAACCAGAAACCAAATCCATTGCCATCGAGTTGATACTGACTCACTCATAGCAACCCCGTATGAAAGAGGAGAACTGCTCCATAGGGTGTTCTTAGCTATAATCTTCTTGGAAGTAGATCTCCAGGCCTTTCTTCCACGGCAACCCTGGGTGGGTTGGAAGCATCAACCTTTAGGTTAGCAATTTCGTGCAAACCATTTGCGCTGCTCAGGTGATTTCTTTTCCTTCTTTTTTTACTTCCGGTATTTATTTACATTTCTAAAGGTTAAAAAAAATAATCGTCTGAGGCCCCTCTACTTGAATTGTGGTCTCCAGGCCAGCAGGTTGTTAGTAGCATGATAGGCATCACCCGGGAGACCTTCGAAATGCCAATCCTCAGTTCTCTCTCCAGATCTATCCAGGACTCTGAATCTGCATTTTCACCAGGTCCCCACGTGTTCCCTATGCGCACTGAAGTTTAAGAAGCGCTACTCCAAAATATTTGGACTTAATATCAAGCAAAATGTATGCATCTCCATTTATTTACATTTACTTTGATACTGCCGGTAACATTTTCAGTTTTCTTTATATAAATTCAAAATATTTGTGTTTATGTTTATTCATAGGTGTTTTCAGGTTTTTATGATAATTGTGAATGAAATTCTTTTGCCCACTAGTTAACGTTGGGTTACTCTTCATGTAAAGAATTTGGGGCATGTATTTTATAACCAGACTTGTTACTTAAATTTCTTTTCATTTCAAATCGTTGTCAAGTTGCCCGTCTTAGATATGCTGGGTTTATAATCATTATTATGTGGCAATCATGATGATTTTATTTTCTCTTTCCAATGGTCTTATCTCTAATTTATGAATCAAACCTAATTGCATTGGCTGCAACCTACAGGAAGATATTAAATATTAACTGCTCTGGTAGGCATCACTGTCTTGTGCCTGATTTTATTGGAAAGGCATTAGCCCCGAGGATTTCACTGCCAAGTACAATGTTGGCTGCAGGTTTTAAGGGGGGTAGCGTGTGTCATGTTGAGAGTCTTCCACTGAAGAAGCCATCAGTTCCAAATTATGAGTTTTCCAAGGAAATGTTACAATGTTACATTTTCTTCATCTATAGAGGCTGCATTTTTCTTGATTGTAGCAATTGTTATATAATAATATATGTCCTAGTATTAAAGTCTTTTTGTAATTCTAGGTATTAACCTACTTGGGCAAGTTCTTATTTAACAAGAGTTGATTTATTATTTCATTTAGGGTTTTCATGTGTTTATTCATATGTGTTTAATATCTTTATTGGTGGTTTTCAAATCATGCCTCATATAGTCTTAGTGGATGAACCTTGAAAACACCTTGGTGAATGGAGTAAGGGGGGGTGGGGCTGAATTGTGCAGGTGACAGAGAGGTGCACTCTGGCAGACAAGCGGAAGTGCTTTCCTTAGATGGGAGTATGGAGGGCTTGGAGTAACAAGAGGGAAGGTGGGATGTGTGGGCATTAACAGTGGCAGGTGGATGGGTGGTGGAGCTTGGGAAACGACGCTACTGATGACTTGGATTGCCCCACTGAAATAAGAAGCAAGATCATGAGCGTGAGGACGGGGAGAAGGGCTGGCACCACTGGGGGACTGAGGGGCGAGAGATGATGGGAAGCACTCTGCCATGCAGAGTGTGGTCTGCAGATGAGCATCATCATCATGGCTGGAGAGGGATTAAGAATAAAGACTGAAGACATCTCAAGAACATAGGTGAGAAGCTTAGGGGGCAGTGAGTCTGAAGCAATGGTGGCGAAATAATTTGGGTAGGGACAGGGAGAAAGACGACTCAACGTGAAGAATATAACCAAAGTCATTGAACTGTATGCGCAGAAATTTTTGAATGGGTGTATGTTTTGCTGTGTATATATTTTCATCAAAAATAAAACAGATATTAAAAATAAATGAATAAATAATAGACAAACAAGTAAATGAAATGTCTGCCTGAAAGACTAAAAAACAGAGAACTAAAGAGTAGCCTCAAACGGACCCAACCAGAATCTGCTCTACCAAGACTTCCAGGTGATCCCTAGCCCACTCACCCTCAGACTTGCACCCTGGGATCAGCCAGGAAGCTTTTAAAAACGTAGATGACCAGGCCATATCCTAAACCAGTTACATGAGACGTTTTGGGGGTGGGACTCTTGCATGAATATAGATCTATTTTTAAACTATCCAGATGAGTCTAGAAAGAAAGCAGTTTTGATGAAGGAACGCTCCGAGCCCGTAGGCGAGTAAAGAACTAGGGCGAATCCCCTTGAGGTTAATGGTCCTGTGTTCACAGAGACCAAACGTCATGGTTGTGAGTTTGTCGCTAGCTATCTATCCATCTACAGCTACACCGTGCAGGTGAGGAAGGGACAAGGAGGTGGGTTTCAGCAAGGGCTGAGATGCTGTCAGGCCACAGGGAACAAGAGGTCATGTTCTGCTTGCTATCCCTCCTTCTCTCTCTCCACCCACAAATCCCCCTTTTCAAAGCAGAGCGGCTCAGTTTGTATCGGTTGTACCTTTTTGTTTTCTGCAAAAGATTTAAAATGGAGTCTCGGACTTGAACGTGCTGGTGTGTACTCCGCTCTTCCCCTCGAGTCATCTCGTTTTCCCATGGCAGTGATGCAAGCTCCTGGCAATACGGTGGGCTCCCAACTCGTCTGGCTGTGCCCTCAAGCAGATGGCATATAGCATGCGGTTGAGTTAAAGTCTCTGAGTGGCACAAGCAGTTGCCTTAATTTCTAACCTAAAGGCTGGTGGTTCAAACCCACCCAGGGTACCCACAGAAGAAAGGCTTGGTGATCTGCTTCCATAAAAACTATGGCCAAGAAAGCCCTATGGAACGGTTCCATTCAGTTTAAGATACGCGGTTGCCATGAGCCAGAATTGACTTAACAGCAATGGGTTCGTGATAGTTTTGGTTTTGGCATTGATTTTATTATCTGAGCTTGAATAAACTCATCTATAAATCTATGTGGCCTGAGATTCTTAAATATCATTTCTTTCTTTACTTTTGATTTAATTTTGGCAATTTGCATTTTCAAAGGATGGTCTCCACTTCTCTAAAATCTTTCAGTGTATCTGCAGAGACTTGTACAGAGCATTGCCTTACAATGTTCTTTAATCTCATCTGCGTGTCTGTCATATTCAATTCCTCTTGCTTAATTTTGTTGATCTCCCCCTCTAATTTCTCCTTGTATTTTGCAGTTTTATCTATTTTACTGATTGATGCAAAAACTAAGGTTCTGAGCTTATTTAAAATCTTTCTGTTTAGCTTTTATTTTATGAAATTAAAAAGTATGAAAAACAAACATGTTTATTGTAGACAAATTAGACTGAACACGTAGGAATAGGGAGATAAAAACAGTCATCAGAGTTACTCGGTGTGCCATTTGATGTCTGTATCTCGGAGTATGTCTATGTCTATGACTATGTCTCTATGTCTATGACTATGTCTATGACTATGACTATGTCTATATCTCTATGACTATGTCTCTGTCTATGACTATGTCTCTGACTATGACTATGTCTATATCTCTGTCTCTGACTATGTCTCTGTCTATGACTATCTCTATGACTATGACTAGGTCTATGACTATGACTATGTCTATATCTCTGTCTATG
>NW_004444070.1:1847086-1849949 GCF_000243295.1 Trichechus manatus latirostris | reverse complement strand
TCTATGACTATGTCTCTGTCTATGACTATGTCTGTTTATGACTATGCCTATGTCTATGTCTATATCTCTATGACTGTGTCTCTGCCTATGACTACGTCTCTGTCTATGACTATGTCTATGACTATGTCTCTATATCTATGTCTCTATGCATATGTCTATATCTCTGTCTATGACTATGTCTCTGTCTATGACTACGACTATGTCTATATCTCTATGACTTTGTCTCTGTCTATGACTATGTCTATGTCTATGACTATGTCTCTGTCTATGACTATGTCTCTGTCTATGACTATGTCTCTGTCTATGACTATGTCTCTGTCTATGACTATGTCTATGTTTATGACTATGTCTCTCTCTGTGACTATGTCTCTGTCTATGACTATGTCTATGACTATGTCTCTGTCTATGACTATGTCTCTGTCTATGACTATGTCTATGTCTATGACTATGTCTATTTTTATGACTATGTCTCTGTCTAGGACTATGTCTATGTCTAAAATCTATGCATTTATGGGCAGACTTGTCTACATGTATTTAAAATGGCATCATCGTATGGTCATCATCATGTGCCCTGTTTGGTTAATCTTAGTTTGATAGTACGGAAAGTTAGGAAGTTGGAGATGGAGTTATGGACACTTGAGTTCAAATCCTTGCCCTCCCACTTTGCTTTGTGACATTAAGCACATTTCTTATCCTTTCTGAAAGCTTCCTCCTCAGTCATTCTTCGTGAGCAGAGATAGGCATGGCCACCCACAGGAGTGCTAAGGAAATTAAGTGCCTAACTCTTAAGGAGCTCATGTTGCAAATGGTTAAGCACTGAGCTGCTAACCTAAAGGTTCGAGTCCACCCAGAGGTCCTCTGAAGAAAGGTCTGGTGATCTACTACCAAAAAATCAGCCATGAAAACACTATGGAGCACAGTTCTACTCTGACACACATGGGGTCACCAGGAGTCAGAGTCAACTCAATGGCAACTGGTTTACTGACCACATATTGTGATCATTTTTCCATCCCAATAAACACACAACTATATCATCAGTTCCAAGGGCTGTGATACATCGACTGTCCACAAGCTTCTCTCCTGATACAGAAGCATGTTTTGATCTTTATCATTATAAATAATTTTTAAAAATCTCTATGTATCTCTGTGTACTTATCAGACAATATTTACTACTTCTGGAAGTATAATTGGTGGACAAAAGGGCTTAAGAGGTTTTAAATAATACCGCTTCCCTGAAGCCTCCCTTAATGTCAAAACGAAGTTAATGTCATTCCTTCTGCCTCCCACTCCCCCTTCTTTTCTCATCTTCCCCATTCTCTTTTCTCTCCTTTGCCTCTGCCATCACAACCTCCCAGCAGTGCTCAGCTCATTGGTAGAACAGGGCAGGGCATTGTCATTACAAGAATGCTTCTGCAAAAGGAAACAGATGGAGAAGTACTAAAGAAAGGCACAAAACTGTACATGTAGAATGATCTAAATTATGCTCATTTAAAAAAAAAACTGGTGTGGAGGTATTTTTTAATAAGCACAGAGTTGCTGTTTGGGGTGATGAAAAGGTTTTGGAATACATACTGGTGATAGTTATATAACATGGTGAACAGAATGGATGCCAATGAACTGTACATGCAAAAATTGTTAAAATGGTACATTTCGTTTGTGCATTTATTTAAATTGTTTCTTTTTTAAATATATAAAAAATTAAAAATTTAAATAAATACACCATCTTAAAGTTGATACATTCACATTGTGTGAATAATATCATTTCTAATACTTGACATTATAATACACCATTATAACTGACTTATAATTGACATTATAATACTTCATAGATTTAAAAAATCTGTTGTTTTAGTTCATTTTCCTACTGTGGGGTTAACCATTCATTCTTCAATTATACTGAATAAGAGTATATCCATGAAAAGTAAGTGTATGGAGCCCTTTTTAACATTTCAACAGCGGGTCTACAAGAGCATTAAGCCCTAAGGCAGTGGCGTTTCTTCTGAACATCTAGACCACTGCTACTTATAAGAAAATGGCCACTAAAATCACTTTCTATAGTCTACGGTTCAGATAAGGAAGCTCTGTTGAGAAAGGCTTAATTAATGAGAAAAATTAATTCAAGTTCATTTACTCTATTTATAACGACGAATTTTCTTACAAGGATAAATCAAATCACGTCAATCAAAATCCCCACTTTCCACTTCTGGTCACTTCTATTCTGACACCAGCTGTGCATGCAGCACTTCCGCCTCTGACCCTGAGCACCCAGAGCGAGGTCAGAGGTCACAGGTTAAAGGGCACAGTCCCCCCAGACTGCCAAGTGAGCCCAAGGCCTCAGCCGCCAGCCACAAACTTGGGAGTCCCTATGACACCCTCACTTCTGACCTGGTGGCTACAAATCTTGGGGTTGCCTCTGTTCTCTCAGGGTTCCAGTTGTAAACTCAGGTATCCCCAGACCCCTCGATTATGACCTCCTGCCTCACATTACTCCCTCAGTTTCTATAATTTGCTGGAATGAATCACAGATCTCGGGGTAAGCGCTATGCTTACATCTCTATTATAAAGGATACAAATCAAGATGAGCTCAGAGAGAAGTGCATAGGGTGAGGTGGGAAAGGTCCCCAGTGCGAACCTTCCACGGCCCAAAGAGGGAGAACCACCTTCCTGACAGCACACGTCTTTTGCCAACCAGGAAGTTCATGGAGATTCAGTGTCCAGAGCTTTTATTGGGGATTTTTGCTATGTCATCTAAGGTAGTCATTACGAGGGCAGTCCCTCTGGCCTTGTCATCATGAGGTGGTCATTATGACGTGGTATCCCAGGTGGGTCATCTGGCCTTGTCATCATGAGGTGGTCATTATGA
>NW_004444070.1:1793880-1846902 GCF_000243295.1 Trichechus manatus latirostris | reverse complement strand
TGGTATCCCAGGTGGGTCATCTGGCCTTGTCATCATGAGGTGGTCATTATGAGGTGGTATCCCAGGTGGGTGATCTGGCCTTGTCATCATGAGGTGGTCATTATGAGGAGGTATCACAGGTGGGTCATCTGGCCTTGTCATTGTGAGATGGTCACTATGAAATGGTTTCACTGGTGGGTCATCTGGCCATATCATCATGAAGTGATCACTGTGAGGTGGTATCACAGGGTGGGTCCCTCTGGCCATGGCATCATGAGGTGGTTATTATGAAGTGGTATCACAGGTGGGTCCCTCTGGCCTTGTCATCATGAGGTGGTCATTATGAGGAGGTATCACAGGTGGGTCACCTGTCCTTGTCATCGTGAGGTGGTCATTAGGATGCGGTATCACAGGTGGGTCATCTGGCCTTGTCACTGTGAGGTGGTCACTATGAAATGGTTTCACAGGTGGGTCATCTGGCCATATCATCATGAAGCGATCACTCTGAGGTGGTATCACAGGGTGGGTCCCTCTGACCATATCATCATGAGGTGTAATTATGAGTTAGTATCACAGGTGGATCCCTCTGGCTGTGTCATCATGAGGTAGTCATTATGACGTGGTATCACAGGTGAGTCCCTCTGGCCTTGTCACTGTGAGGTGGTCAATATGAAATGGTTTCACAGGTGGGTCATCTGGCCATGTCATGATGAGACAGTCATTATGAGGTCGTCTCATGAGGTGTGTCATCTGGTCATGTTATCATGAGGTGGTCACTATGAGACAGAATCGCGAGTTGGTCTCTCTGGCCACGTCATAATACAATGGTCATTATGAAGATGTATCATAAGGTGGGACCCTCTGGCCTGGCCAGTCCAGCCTCCACCCAAGAGTCATTTCACTGACACAACCTGTTAGATAGTTGTGGTCTGGAGACCGCACTGAAGAACTTAAACTCTTAGGGAAATTCCAAGGTTTTAGGGATTATGTCCCAGGAACCGAGGACAAAGACCAAACTATTTGGGTAAGGTTAAATTCTAAACCCCACATCCCTTACAAAAATGTTGGTGGAAACTGGGTATATTCAAAAGCAATGCATTGCTTTAGGAGAATTGGTTTTCAATAATTTGGCATCGTTGTTGTTAGGTGCCATCAAGTTGATTCCAACTCATAGTGACCCCAATTTACAGAGCAGAACTGCCTCATAGGATTTTCTAGACTATAATCTTTACAGAAGCATATCATCAGGTCTTTCTCTCATGAAGCATCTGGGTGGGATCGAACTGCCAACCTTTTGGTTTGCAACTGAGCACTTAACTTTTGCCCCACCAGGACTCCATAATTTGGCATTAGATGAATATTGGAAAATTTTTTATTAATAGATACATGTGGAGTCACACAGTGACTTAATCAATCTTATTACTTTATTATTCATACTTTCTTTGTTTATTTTTGCCTTATCATTCTGTCAAGAGTGAAAAAATATGGAAAATTTTCTACTGTTAATTTGTTTTTTTCTTTTGTAGATTTACATTTTTTTCTAATTCACTAGTTTCCACTTTTATTTATATTAACCCAGTTCATTATCTTTTCAAAGTTTTGTTTAGTTTTTTCTTTTTATAAATTTTTAAACTGAAACAATAATTAATGTATTTTCACTTTCTTGTCTGTTTGTTTAATGTGGAAAACATTTGAGTATATGAACTTGCCTCTAAGTGTGGCTTTGGCTGTACCCCATATGCTTCAGTACTCAGCCCTTTCTACATACTGCCACTCTCCTGATGGTCCAACATGTTCCCTTTACACCAGACTTCTAAATGACATGAGTGAATGGATGGATGTAATTGATATTGTGTTTTCCTATTTAACCCCAATCATCCAATTCACTTCTTTAAGAATATTAACTTGTTAGCAAGACAGGTAAGAGTCCACTAATAATTCCAGTGGGAACGTAGTACAGTAAAACCTGTGAAAGCCAGAATCTGTGTGAGGTGGAAACCTGTCAGAGAAAGAAAACTCAAATATTTTCCACTAAAATAAGCGATAGAAAAGAGGTAAGACTGTACCCTGTCAAAGGCTGAAAACTCGCAAGACCCGGAAAAACAAGGCAGCTCCATCAAATTCCAGCTCTTGCAGGTTTCACTGTACATGTATGGAAATACATGAATGAAAAAATACTTTCAGATAAAGTTACTTTGAAGAAAATACCTGAGGCTAATGGGATAGAGAGTAACTAACTAGTTGTCATACCAGTCGATTCCTACTCATGGCGACCCCATGTGTGTCAGAGTAGAATTGTGGTCCATTGGGTTTTTGATGGATAACTTTTCAAAAGGATCTTTCTTCCAAGGCACTTCTGGGTGGATTCAAACCTACAACCTTTTAGTTAGAAGCCAAGCATGGTAACATTTTTGCATTATCCAGGGACCCAGGGGAGTGAGTAGATGGGGGGAAATTAAATTTTATGGCCATGGGCGTCCTCTAGGAGGGTATTAAAGTTCATTATGTTTGGGCAGGGGAGGCTCTCTAATTTCCCAGTGGTTAGGGTGTACTGCTGTTGCTGTGCTGAAGGCAGTATTGTTGTTACCATATTGTTATCAAATGAGTGTGTGTGTGTGTTTTCAGGTTAGAGAATATTTTTAGATTTCTTTTTTTCTAAAATTTAGCATACTATTCTGAATGGCTTTAACATATGATCCTTTTGGTGGACATGCGCATACTTGCAAATCAGAAAGAGCAGTCTCTGCTTCTAGGACCCACAGTTTAATTTTTTTCTATTAACCAACATTAATGATCATATTGCTAGTATTCTGTACATTTTCATTTATTTCTGTCAGCTTGTTCTGTCAAAGATGGGAAAAGTGTGTCAAAGTTTCCCCATTTCAAAGTTTGCATTTCAAAATAATTTTTGTAACTACATTTCAAACATATTTGGATGCTTTGTCATGCACCCCATTTCATGACTATAATACCTCCACTGGCATTTTATTTTAATTGATGAGTGCTTTCAAATTCTGTCCTTGACATATTCTAGGATCAAATGTTTGGAGCAAATCAGATGAGCTGGGTAAAGACTGGAACATTCATTTTTTTATATGGATTTTTTAAAAAGAAAAAAAAATTAAATTCAATTACTTAAAATCAATTTCAGATAACCAGAAGAAAAATAGAAAACTAGAGAAACAGACTTCTCAATAGTCTTTCCTAGGGTTTGAGACTAAAACAACCAAGACATTAACCAAAACACTAAATACAGTCATCACTCAAAGAATACTAATTTTGAAAGAAAGCAGATGAAATAGTCAAGTCTCAATTAAAAAAAAAAAAAAAACTATGAACAAACTGTAAATCACACTTATTTACATATCCCTTGGTTAAAATAGGAGCCCTGGTGGCACAGTGGTTAAGAGCTTGGCTGCTAACCATAAGGCCAACAGTTCGAATCCACCAGCCGCTCCTTGGAAATCCTACGGGACAGGCTGACTCTGTTCTATAGGGTCACTATGAGTCAGAATTGACTGCAAGGCAATGGGCTTGGCTTGGTTAAAACACTGATGCTTAATTTGCATTCAAAGTCCTTCCGCGTATCAGATTCAAAGCCCACCCCACTATTTGCAGGCTGTGTGATCTTGGGAAGGATACTGAACTTGGCTGTGCCTCAGTTCCTTCAACTGAGAAAAGTCATAGGGGACTCACAGGAAAGCTTTGAGAACTTAATAAGTTCCTGTTTGTAAAGCACTTAAACGAGGCACCAGGTAAGCATTAGCTGTTGTTACCTGGCAGTAAATACACCATTTTTTTTTCTCTCGAATATTCAGGTATTTGGTATAGATACAAGTTACGGTAAGAAACTTTATTCCAAAAATATGTAAATATAAGTAAAAAATTACTAAACTCGTTTCCATTGAGTCGATTCCGACTCATAGTGACCTTATAGGACACAGCAGAACTGCCCCATAGGGTCTGAAGGAGCGGCTGGTGGATTCAAACCGCTAACCTTTTGGTTAGCAGCTGAGCTCTTAACCACTGCGCCACCAGGGCTCCAGAAAATTACTATGAGCTATTTTATCATCATTACTTTTTGATTAATCATAAAAGCCCCCAAAAGCCTATTGTTGAAGGGGGAAAAAAAAAACATTAAAAAGTGTATTTGGCATAGAGACAAACGTTTATTAGTGGTTACAGGGGATGGGGGAGGTGGAAATGGGAGTTATTACTGAAGGGGTACTGAGTTTCCGCTTGCTGTTGCTGACTCATAGAGACACCATGGGTTCAGGGGGAAGAAAAACATTTGAAAATGGATAGTGGTGATGGCTGCACAATATGGCCAATGTTATTAATGTCACTGAATATTGTACACTTGAAAACGGTTACAATGGCAAATGCTTTGTTATCCATAGTTCACCACAATAAAAAAATAACAATAGCTTAAAAATGTGCATCTGTGTGCTAATTAGCATACTGATGCAGAAAATAAGGTTGTTTTCAATTCCATAATCAATCTCATAAAAATGTTTTCAATGTCCTAGAATTTTGTGTTGCAAGCAAAGGCAAATAAAATACTCACCTGGAACGATTAATTAATAAACACTCATGGAGGATGTATATAAAGTTCTGTCTCTTCATAGATAAATTGGAGACATATGAACATGCAGGTAAACAGGCCTTTCTGTTGATTTAGGGAGTTGGTGCAAACAGTTAAGGAGCTCAGCTGCGAACTGAAAGGTTGGAAGTTTGAGTTCACCCAGAGGCATCCTGGAATAAAGGGCAGATGATCTACTTTGGAAAAACATCCATTGAAAACCCTATGGAGGACAGTTCTACTCTGATACACATGGGGCCGCCATGATTTGGAGATGACTCAATGGCAACTCGTTATTGTTTTTTGAATTAAGAAACCGGGAAGTGGTGGTTAGGCAACTGCAAGCTCTAGAGCATCAACGATTCTTAGAAGCCAAAGTCACCGCAGAAGTTCGAAGGTTGCTCATGCTTTTGTGAACACACAAGCAAAAGGCACGTGGTAATGGGCAACTCTAGGAATCCTGGGAAATGGAAACCTGTTTGAGTCGTTAGGGGTCCACCGCCATGCCCTCTTGGCCCTGGAGGACAGGAAGGCTACAGGTCAGTGTCAGATTACCCAATAAGCAAGGTAAGCACGGGCTTACTTGCGCTTACTTACTAATCTGTACTGAACAATTTCACATTTTTTCACCACATCAAAGATTCTGCTTCTAGGTACAGCTGGCATCTGTCTCTCTCACAACCCCAAGCACCTTCCTACAGAATCAAAGCCTCTTTTCAAATTTACAATCCCTGATAGGGATGGAGTACCCAGTAAGCAAGGTAAGCATGGTCTTACTTGTGCTTACTTACTAATCTGTAGTGAATGGCCTGTGCATACCTTGCTTATCGGGTAATCCGCCCCGCTACAGACACTCTCTGAGGTGTCCATCTATACTGGGATCTTCTACCATTTTGGAGATGCCCTGGGAAAGCCGTTGATGATGCTGCCTCTAGACAGAGCTCCCAGGTATCAATCCAAGAGTCTGAAACACAGCTGGGGACGTGTTTGTTTTGGCTCATGTACTAAACCGTTCTCTGCCACAGCTCAGGAGCAAACCGCATGAAATAGATTTACTAACTTCTGATGGAGTATTTGCCTAGAAGCCAAAAGTCCTCCTGGTTGTGAAGAGGTGACAAACATCTGTCCACAAGTCAATCGAGGGATGGGTGATCAGGTCGAAAACTGGCTCATCCATGGGGTTTCTACAAAGCAGCTTTACTGGGACTTCTTTCATACTCACCATGCTGAGCTCAGATGGCCCATTTTTAGAAAGTAACTCATTATTCCAGTTTTGCATGCTCAAGATTTTAGACCTTAATTGGAAATGCTCTGAGATCTACCCAACGCTTCTCGTCATGGCTGGCTCAAATCCATGCCACTGCTAGATTGAAATGGAACGATGGGAGCTAATCAGTTTACTTTCCTGTTCTCCCACCCCGCAGGTCACTATGAGTCAGAATCGACTTGATGGCAACGGGTTTTCTGCGTTTTAGCAGTAATGACATGAAGCACACGTCTGAAGTTAGCAGGAAAACTTCTCAATAATGATTTCCTTTAGGCATCATTGAATAGTATCATTTAATCAATAATTTCATTAGTTTATGCAGTGCTTTATAAAGCTCTCCCTTCTATGTACATACACATGGACACACAGCCAGTCTTGTTTGAAAACATCAGCTCCTGTCAAAACTATTTATGTAATTTAAAAATAGTATAAAACTCCATGCTTATTTCCTATCAACCTGTTCTCTTTATGTCATCGTGGAATACCATTATTTAGATTTGAAATTTTGATAAATGACCACAACAAATGTATTGATTCATTACATTACAGGAAAATTCTTGGTTGTAGTAATGCTGCTTAGCTTCAAGACATGGTCCTCTACAACAAATACAAGTCCTGGCTTTTCCTCTTTACGCTCTTCAGCATATGTTCTTATTGTTAGTTGCCGTCCATTCAGTTCCAACTCATGGTGATCCCAGAGTAACAGAACAAAATGTTGCCTGGCCCTGTGCCATCTTCATGGTCTTTGGTATGTTTGAGTCCACTGTGGTGGCTACCAGGTCAATCCATTTCATTGAGGGTTTCCTGTTTTTTTTCGATGACCCTCTACTTTACCAACTATGATGTTCTTCTCTAGCAACTGGTCTTTCCTGATGACATATCCAAAGTAAGCAAGTCAAAGTCTCACCACCCTT
The DNA here is from genome assembly GCF_000243295.1 of Trichechus manatus latirostris. Lineage (NCBI taxonomy): Eukaryota > Metazoa > Chordata > Mammalia > Sirenia > Trichechidae > Trichechus > Trichechus manatus. The sequence continues at coordinate 1,840,160 of NW_004444070.1, read as the reverse complement.
GCTTCTAAGATTCATTCTGCTTGTATTTCTGCTAAAACTGGTTGGTTTGTTCTTTTGGCAGTCCCTGGTATATATTCAATATTCTTTGCCAACACCATAATTCAAAGGCATCAATTCTTCTTTGCTCTTCCTTTCTCACTGTCCAGCTTTTGCATGTATACGAGGTGACTGAAAAGACCATGGCTTGGGTCAGGTGCACCTTAGTCATCAAAGTGACATCTTTGCTTTTTAAAATTTTAGTTTGAAAGGTCTTTTAGAGCAGATTTGCCCAATACAATTCTTTCAATTTTTTGACTGCTGCTTTCATGGATGTTGACTGTTGATTCAAGTAAAATGAAATCCTGGACTATGTCAATTTCTTCTCCATGTATCATGATGCTGCTTATTGGTCCCGTTGTTTGTCCAGATGGTACAGGATATAATACAAATCTATACAACTATAAAGGACTAGAGGATGTTTTTCCATACATATGGCCAATTTTCTTCATAGAAGTAATGAAAGCAAAATTAACAATGTGGAATCTCCACTTCTGAAATTCAAAAATGCATTTTTAGAGAAAAAAAAAATGTGCCTTTAGATTCTCTGGCTTTTGTAAGAAAATTTTCACCTAAGTAAAACTGAGGCACACTTTTCCTTCTTGAAACATTCCTTATATTTATACCAAGTGTGGCTGAATTACTGGCAGCTACATTTCCATCCAGAAATAACATTTTAAGATGTTTCCTTCTTTTATAAGAACATATGTATGCTTTTTGTCAGTGATAATCCTTCTCACCTCTTATGAACTTATATTTTTAAAACAAACAAAGGCTTCAGAGTTTTGCAAGCTCACAAAAATCTCTTCTATTATAAGTTACCTTATGCTTAAAGGAACTTTAAACATATTTTCAGTCCAATTTTTCTCCTATTCTTCTTATGTCGAGGCGACTTTGAGAGTGGGATTTATAAAGCTAGACAATTTCTGCAATAGAAGAAAAGCTGGGATTTTGGTCCCAAAATGACCAGATGGAATTTCCATTGGAAAATCTACAAAGCCGCTGATATATATATTTTAGCATTAGGGTCAAAGGAACCCAGGCCTGCTCTGGTTCGTGTACCTGCTTTGAAGAGGAGCTTGCATGAATTATTTTTACAGGAAAGGAAACAAACCTCTGTGGGATGTTTCTGACTCATAGTGACCTTACAGGACAGAGCAGAACTGCCCCATAGGGTTTCCGAGGCTGTAATCTTTATGGAAGCAGACTGCCACATCTTTCTCCCGTGGAGCGGCTGGTCGGTTCCAACCCCTGACCTTTTGGATAGCAGCTGAGCGCTTAACCACTGCACCACTAGGGCTCCTTAATCCTCATAGCAGCTTCAAAATAAGTCCTGTATTCACTTGCTAGATGAAGATTTTTTGGTCTAGGAGGTTAAGTGACTTTGAAGTGGCTGAGAGAGGACTAGAATTCACTTTTTTAAAAAAATTCATTTTTTTTTTTGATGAAAACATATACAAGCAAAGATATACCATTTCAACAGTTTCTGTGTGTTCAATTCCGTGACACTGATGACATCCTTCCAGTTGTGCAGCCATTCTCACCCTCCCTTTCTGAGTTGTTCCTCCCCCATTAACATAAACGCACTGTCCCCTAAGCTTCTCATCTAACCTTTCAAAATGCTGTGGCCAATCTGATAGCCATTACAGATAGTTCTTTGAAACAGCCCAATGCTTAAGGCAGACATTCTTTACTAATGAAGCTGAACTATTATCACCCCCACGCATCTGTCCATTTGTTGTACTGTGGGGGCCTGCGTGTTGCTGTGATGCTGGAAGCTGTGCCACCGGTATTCAAATACCAGCAGGGTCACCCATGGAGGACAGGTTCCAGCTGAGTGTCCAGACTAAGAGAAACCCGGAAGAAGGACCTGGTGGTCTACTTCTGAAAAAAAACAGCCAGTGAAAACCTTATGAATAGCAGCAGGACATTATCTGATACAGTGCCGGAAGATGAGCCCATCAGGTTGAAAGACTCTCAAAATACGACTGAGGAAGAACTGCCTCCTCAAAGCAGAGTTGACCTTAATGACGTGGATAGAGTCAAGCTTTGGGGACCTTCTTTAGCTGATGCAGCATGACTCAAAATGAGAAGAAACAGCTACAATCATCCATTAATAATAGGAACGTGGAATGGACGAGTAGAGAGTCAGTGAAAGAGAGGAAGACCCTCAACGACATGGTCTGACACAGTGGCTGCAACAATGGGCTCAAACACAGCACTGATTGTGAGGATGGCGCAGGACAGGGCAGTGTTGCGTTCTGCTGCACATAGGGTCGTTATGAGTCAGAACTGACTCCATGGCACCTAATGACAACATTGTTTTGTTCAAAGAAGATGTCAGGGATAGTTTTGGCTTGAGGTTTATGGTTTAAAAAATTAACTTCTTCATTTTTCTGGCTATAAAGCCCAGGTTGTGTTGCTGCACTCTCTCTTATTTTCTGTAACAAAATAGTTACAGTTAGCCGGCAAATTCATATCACTGGCCTGTTCGCAGGACTTCACAGACAAACCACTGAAACATCTCTATTAGTCCAGGACAACTAGAGGGGAAGGAATTAAACAGATAAAAATAGCACAGTCATTTCAGAAATCTGGATCTAAAAAAGGAATAGGCTCCCAAGGCTACATGATGTTTGATTACGGTTCATAATGGATTCCTGAAATGCTTACAGGTAATTAAGGATAGAAAAAGGATAGAACCACAAGTAAAAACGGTATGAATATATGGCGCTATAATTAGTTGCTTTTTTAGGGCAAAGCACTAGTTGCAGACTCTTATCTGAAAAAAAAACCAAAAGAAGGCTGTTTAGGAAGACAAAGATGATCTAAATGTGGTGCTCGGCAGGTGGCGGCAATGGAGGAAGAAAGGTAGAAAGGGAGGCTGGATGGAGAGCTACATACAGTCACGGTAGCCTTAAAGACCACCACTCATCTGTCTGTGTGTCCTACTGTGGTGGCTTGTGTGTGGCTATGATGCTGGAAGCTATGCCACCAGTATTTCAAATACCAGAAGTGTCCTCCACGATGGACAGGTTTCAGCAGAGCTTCCAGACTAAGACAGATTAGGAAGAAGGGACTGGCGATCTGCTTCCAAAAACCAGCCAGTGACAACTTATGGATCCCAACAGAACACTGTCGGATGTAATGCTGGAAGATGAGTTTACCAGGTTGGAAGGCACTCAGAACGCACAGTGGCTGCAACAATGGACTCGAACATAACAATCGTGAAGATGGCGCAGGACCAGGCAGCATTCTGTTCTGCTGCACGTGGGGTCACTGTCGGGTTAGAGCCAACTAGATGCCAACTAATAACTAGCAAGTCTTAAACAAGATTCCTCAAATGATAAGAACAATTTAGAGCACTAGGTACATTTCACAATTTTATTGACAAGACAATTCAATCTCCATCTACAGCCTAGAGACACAGTCTAATTAATTCTGTTTTACGGAGAGTAATGAATCTCAAATTTAGGTTTGGCATGCCCTCAAGAAGTCAACATTTCTCCTGGCACATCTGCTCTGATAAAGTGCTCGTTTGACTATACAAATGAGACTGTGTCTTACGTGGAATTCTAGTTACAATGCATGACAGATCCCAACTCCGCATGGAGCCCGGAACCTCCTAAGATGTCTGCCCGCTTTCAAACGTCACAGATACAGAGTCATAGAGCATTACTAAGGAAATACAACGTCTTGGAATCAGTCACTCTTCAGTTAGATGGCAGTGGTGATTATTACCGTGAGCTTTTCAAACTCACATCATTCCTCGAGAAGGCATTGTCCAAAAAGGACCAGTTGCTGTTGAGTTGGCTCTGACTCATGGCGACCCCATGTGTGTCAGAGTAGAACTGTGCTCCACAGTGTGTTCAATGGATTTTTTGGAAGCAGACTGCCAGGAGTTTCTTCCATGGTGTCGCTGGATGGGTTCAAACCGCCAACCTTTAGATTAGAAGTGGAGCACAAAACCATTTCAACATCAACCAGACATTGTCAAATGGTTCTTGGGGGACAAAATCACCTCCGTCGAAAACCACTGTGTTAAAGAGATGAAAATTTTTCTGATAATTCTGCTGTTGTTGTTGTTGTTGTTAGGTGTTGTCGAGTTGCTTCTGACTCATAGGGACCCTATGTACAACAGAATGAAACACTGCCTGGTCCTGTGCCATCCTCACAATCGTTGTTATGCTTGAGCCCATTGTTGCAGCCACTGTGTCCATCTCCTTTAGGGTCTTCCTCTTTTTCGCTGACCCTCTACTTTACCAAGCATGATGTCCTTCTCCGGGACTGATCCCTCCTGATAACATGTCCAAAGTATGTGAGACGAAGTCTTGCCATCTTTGCTTTTAAGAAGCGTTCTGTCTGTACTTCTTCCAAGACAGATTTGTTCATTCTTCTGGCAGTCCATGGTATATTCAATATTCTGCTGTCAGGGAGATTTTTTTCCTCATTCTATTTTTTATTGTCTGAAATCTCCCTCCTGCCATCTCTCAGAAACTGTAAGTTCCATGAAAGCAGGGGCCTCATCCATCTGGTTACCATCCCCAGAATCTAGGCTATGTTTACCTTTAAAAAATAATTCTTGAACAAATAAATAGGAATATTACCAAAATAAATCTACTCATGCTGTACCTGAGTAAAAGAAGATCTGATTTGCAAACGGTTAACATGTCCAGCTGCTAATTGAAAAGTTACAGGCACAAGTCCACCCAGTGGTACCTTGGAAGAAAGGCCTGGTGATCTACTTTTGAAAAACCATCCATTGAAAACTATACAGAGCACAGCTCTACTCTGACACACATGCAGCCGCCTTGAGTCGGGGTCAACTCAAGGGCAACTGGCTTTTATATTTAAATTTATGTGAATTCTTCTTAAGCTTTGTATTAAATAAAATTTTATTGCTCAGGGATGAGTGAATGTTACAAATTATATAAGTCCTTTACTTTTTGTCCTGTATCTTCTTTCCCTTATCTGCTTAGAAAACTCAGCTCATGGTCATTGTCTATCAGGTTGTCGAGAAGAAAAAAGTAAGAAATATGGTACATATTGCGATTGCTTTGGAATTTATAAACTGGGTGATTCTCCACAAAATGTCCAGATACCTTGTCAACTGAATAGGGGAAAAAAACAACAATTCACATCGATACACTACTTGTTTGGCTTTCCTTAGTTTTCAATGCGATGTTCTGAAATTTTAAATTATGTATTCAAATTGTACGTTCAAATTTGTTCACCAAGAAGGTTAACAAGCTCATAGACTTCAAAAGAAAAGGAAGTAACCAGGGCAACCGTGGGGCAGGCTACCCAGGAGAGCTAGGGAGCAAAACAAGGGGACTGCTATCATTGAGGGAGGTACTTGTGGATGTGAGGATGGGAGTTGTAAGCTAAATCTAAAACTAGAGTCAGGCAAGATTTTTGCCAGCAGCAAAAATCCCAGTAATATCCAAACTCTAAGGAGTTCATTCCAGAAGGTGTGGCTTACGGGCGTGGCAGAAGTGGGAACACCAGGCAGCTGGGGAAAGTCGTGGAGAAGGGGCTGTGTTGTTGGGGTCCCGGACAGCAGGTAAAGAGTAACTTCCTAGTCCCTGGGGAGTAGAGACTGTGGCCGGATTGAGCCTGCCCTGGTGCCAGAGTGCAACCCAGAAACCAGATAAGCGGGCTCAGAGGCCAGTTGAATCAGAGGGTTGTGTTGTGTCTCTGAAGACGTTCAGGCTGCTAGTTTGGGGGACATAGTAATTTCCTCTGAGGACTCCACCAGCTCAGCTTGTGGGAGTGCTGCCATGTTCAGAAATGCCTGGGGCTGCAGTGCCCCCTGCAGGCTGGACGGCTCCCTCCCATCTCATTGTGTGGTCAGAGAGGGTATGTGCCTTCTGTGGCTGTGGGGTGACTGAAGGGACGTCTGTCCCTGTTGTGATGGACAAAAAAATAAAGAAAGAAAAGGAGGGAGGGAAAGAAGAAAGGAAACTAATGGGCTCTTTACAATATGCTTAAGTTAAGGGCATGGTTTCCAATGCCTGTCTGTCAGTGTGTGGCACTGTGGTGGCTTGTGTTGCTGTGATGCTGGAAGCTATGACACTGGTATTTGGAACACCAGCCGGGTCACCCGTGGTGGACAGGTTTCAGTGGAGCTTCCAGACGGAGGGAGACTAGAAAGGAAGACCTGGAGATCTACTTCTGAAAATCAGTCAATGAAAACCCTATGGATCACAACAGAACAATGCCTGATATACTGCTGGAAGATGAGCCCCCTAGGTGGGAAGACACTCAACATACACACTGGGGTCGCCAGAGTAGAATTTCACTGGACAATTAACAACAATAAAGAGTATAGCTTACACAGTTCCAAATCTAAAGTGTGTGCATAGTGGTTTCTTGTAATTCTTTTGTGGATTCCATGATGTGCCGAGAGTAAAGGGCCCTTCCTGGAATTTTTCAGACAGTATTCTCCGGAACAGAGCATGCCCCATCTATCTGCTGCAGCCAATACACCAGTTCCCAGAAGAGACAAAACATGATAAGCTGTAGCTCTTACGGAACGCTATTTAATAAGAATTATTCCTGGTCTCAGTGTGCTGTTAAAGGGAGGCTTTCTACGAACCTAAGTTATTGTCAGTCTTCTTTGATGATGAGCACATTCAGGCACACTTCGTGGAGAACGATTCTTTTCAAAACATCCTCTCAAGACAGAACTTTCTGTCACCATATTTCACTGCCAAACAGCACAACCGAGGATTTTCCCTTGCTGTGTCGATTTAATTCTTACCCCTTCTTTCTTCACCCTTTAAAAATCCATTTCTTTCTCCACTGCTTTTGTGAAACGGTTCTCCCTGCGGTCCCTTAGGAATTCCTGCTTGCCACATAAGTCTCACCTCCTTGGCTTTGTGCCATGGTGCAGTGGTTAAGTGATACAGCTGCTAACCAAGAGGTCGGTAGTTCAAATCTACCAGCTGCTCCTTGGAAACCCTATAGGGCAGTTCCACTCTGTCCTATAGGGTCCCTATGAGTCAGAATCCACTTGATGGTAATGGGTTTGGTTTTTTTTCGTTTTTAGTCCCATGGTGGTGTAGTCAGTCAACATGTTCAGTTGCTAATTGAAAAGGTCGGAGGTTTGACTCCACCCAGAGACACCTTGGAAGAAAGGCCTGATTATCTACTTCTGAAAACTCAGTCACTGAAAACCCTATGGCGCACAGTTCTCCTCTGACACACATGGGGTCACCATGAGTCTCAGGTGACATGGCGGCAACTGGTGTGATTGGTTTTGGTTAATTTGACACGGAAGTCAAAGAGAGGTGATGATAGCTCCATGAGTTTTCATAGCACAGGGAAAAGCCACAAAGGGTTAAATCTTCTAGGACGTTTTCTAGACTTAGAAGAAAGGCCTGGTGATCAGCTTCCCAAAATCAGCTAATGAAAATGCTATGGATCACAAAGGTCTGATCTGCAATGGATCATGGGTTCGGCACAGGACCAGGCAGCGTTTATCCCATGGTGCATGGGGTTGCCGTGAGTCGGGGGCCATCTTGATGGCAGCTGACAACAACAACATACATGGATTAATGCCTTTGTGCCTTTATAGCAGTGAGGAGAATTTCAAGGCAGTCTGGTGTCACTCTTACTGGGGTTAATCAGGAAAAGAGGCAACCAAACCCGGGGCTCGAGAGTTGTAAGGAGGGAAGGCAACGAGTGAGACAGAAATCCTGAACAGAGGTAGACATTGACGACAGACCTTTGGATAGACAGCAGATGTTGAACGAAAGTGAATCCAAGTCTTAGAACTGCCTCCCTATGCCTGTTAGGAGGGAGAGGGTGCAGGCCCACCCAAGAGGTACCGAAAGCGTGTGTGTTCAGTGCAGAATGAACATTGGCAGAGCTCAGGCGATGGCACGGTGCCAATTGGGACTGAGGGCTGAGTAGGTCAAATGAAGGATGCACGTGTATTATGGATCGAATTGTGCCTCCTCCCCCCACCCCCAATGTGTGTCAACTTGGCTAGGCCATGGTTCCCAGTATTGTGTGGTTGTCCACCATTTTGTGATCTGATGTAATTATCCTATGTGTTATAAATCCTAACCTCTATGATGTGAAAGAGGCAGGATTAGAGGCAGATATGTTAATGAGGCAGGACTCAATCTACAGGATTAGGGTGTATCTTGAGTCAATCTCTTTTGAGATATAAAAGACAGAATCGAGCAGAGAGGAGAGGGACCTCATACCACCAAGAAAGAAGTGCCAGGAATGGAGTGCATCCTTTGGACCTGGGGCCCCTGCGCTGAGAAACTCCTCCACCAGGGGAAGATTGATGCTAAGGACCTGTCCCCAGAACCAACAGAGAGAGAAAGCCTTCCTCAGGAGCCGGCACCCTGAATTCAGACTTCCAGCCTCCTAGACTGTGAGAGAACAAATTTCTCTTTGTTAAAGCCATCCACTTGTGGTATTTCTGTTAGAGCAGCACTAGATAACTAAGACAATGTGGTTTTGTCCATCCTAAGCATCCACAGATCTCTGGACTTCTGGGGCAGAAGTGGGACCCAACAGACTATGTTTAACAACTGCGAGGGATAAATTCAGAAAGACAAGGCACATTTTGGGTCAAGGAAGAGACAGAAGAAAATTATATCCCTCAGAAAGAGCATCACTGGCCATAAAGGAAGCTGTGAGGGTCATACGTCCACTCAGCTAGGCGATGGTGCCCAGTTGTTGGTCAAACACTAGTCTAGCTGTTGTTATAAAGTATTTATATGTCATTAAATCAGTTGGCCTCATAACGTGAGTGGGCATTGTCCAATTAGTTGAAGGCCTCAAGAACAAAAAAGGATTGCCTCAGGGTGTGTTCTGTCCCCAGCATATAAACAGACATTTAGCCAGAATATTCTTAGTCTTCATTCTTCCTGTCACCTGGCCTATGGATTTGGGGATATAAGCTGGCAGAAAACCTAGCCTGTCGCCTGACCTACAGATTTGGGACTTGCCAGTCTCCCACAATTGCATACGCCAATTCCTGGAAATAAATCTATCTCTCTGTCTATCTATCTGTCTCTGTTTCTCTAGAGAAATCTAAGACAAAAGCTAACTTATAAGCATCAGTGTAAAACCATGGAGAAGGAAAATCCTGACACAGATCTCGTGAGCAAGAGATGGTAAATAGTAATCAGTTGTAGAACCCCCCTTATTTCTAATTTAGTATCTTAATATGCTCTGAAGCCAGTAAGCTGTTCTGTTGTTTTATTTTAATGAAAATTATTTGTAATTATCTTAGATTTCATATCGTTACTGTTACCTTGGTCGCTCTAGCTCTGTTTTCCAATAGTATCTTAAATTCTGCATCCCAAAAGCGTTCCACTTGGTTATACGTTGCCGTTGGGGATGCACTATGAGGCTGGCTTTTAATTAATCTATAGTGAATGAATGAATGAATGAGTAAAGGATTGTTACTGAACATTTCTCATTTGTATTTCTTTCTTCACATCCTACCTGTGCTAAGAATATAATTTAAATCAGCAGAGAAACTGGATTTATTATATTCTTGGGTATAGCATTGCTTTCTCAATTCAGTCCATAATTTGTTCCATGAGTAGTTAATTTTAGGAGAACCCTAAAATATTAAATTGTTAGGTTGATTATTTATAATGTTGATTAATACTTAAACACACATTCATGGAGTTTGAATTTATTGGTGTGTGGCATATGGGTATTGCCTTCATTCTGAATTATATGTTTTTCTGTTATTCAGAGCGCACAGCAAACTTACTATGAGAACAGCCGATTCCATGAGAAACATGTTTACATAGAAATTTAACATTCTTTTCAAATGTTTTCAGAACTTATAAAATGTGGAAAACTTTGGCAAATTCCCTTTTGTTTGTTGTGAAATTATACTTTCCTATGATCTCCAGTTCTGAAATACATCTCATCAATTCAAATATCACATTGCGCTTATAATTTTCGATTCTGTATCCATGATCTATAAAGCTCTGCTAGAGACTTCCCTCTAGTTGGATATCCTTTGAGCATAAGCAAAGAAATTCAATAAAGTGCAATTTCACGAGTCAGGTTAACAATAGACGAACATGGATGGTTTAATGACTTGGGGTGCCCCTTGAGCACGTTCCTTCTCCTGTTAGCCACTTCAGCTCAAGAACTCATGTGAAGATCAGCATAAACTCTGCATCTCCAAACTGTAGGTTACCTAATGCATTTGAGAATGAATTAGGCTTGAATCAATGTCTTCCCCCCAACACCACGCCTGCTGCCATTTAAACGTTAGAGCTCACCTTTGGGAAAACTGGGCCACCAGTTCAGGATCCAAACCCACTTACCAAGCTGGCTACATTGGAAGTCATGGGCTTCCTCACCCCTTTCAAGGAGACAAAAGAGAAAGTGAGAGGGAGGTGGCCTCCTGTGTCTGAATTTGGTATTAGGAGTTGAGAGGAAGATGGTTTGAAGGCAGAGTGAGCTTCCCAGAGAGAGAAAGAAGGAAAGTCCACACTCAGGCCATGCCAACGCAGTGCCATGTTCCATGAGCTCACTGTTGAGAAAGACCTCTTTAAAGTGTCAAAAAGCAAAGATGTCACTCTGAGGACTAAGGTGTGCTTGACCCGAGCCGTGGTCTTTTCAATCATGTCATGTGCGTGGGAAAGCTGGACAATGAATAAGGAAGACTGAAGAACTGGAGCCTTTGAATTACGGTGTTGGCAAAGAATACTGAATATACCATGGACTGCCAGAAGAACCAACAAATCTGTCTTGGAAGAAGTACACCCAGAATGAGCCTTAGAAGCCTAGGATGGCGAGACTTCGTCTCATGTACTTTAGACATGTTATCAGGAGGGCTCACTCCACGGAGAAGGATATCATGCTTGGTAAAGTAGAGAGTCAGCAAAAAAGAGGAACACCCTCAGTGAGATGGATTGATACAGTGGCTGCAACAGTGGGCTCAAACATAGCAATGATTGTGGGGATGGTACAGGACTGGGTAGTGTTTCGTTTTGTTGTACATAGGGTCACTATGAGTCCGAACCGACTTGACAGCACTGAATAACAAAAACAAAAAAATGAAGGATGACTACATCATTACATAACCGCCAAACTACATCATTATGTAACTGCGAAATCACTGAGAATGATGGCCCAGCCAAGTTGACACATAACATTAACCATCACACTCTCCAATGATCATTCCTTCCTAACCATGGAGCAGAGCTTTTATTCTCTTAATGGAAATATGAAGAGGAATAGTAAAACACAACCCCGCCACCACCATCCCCATCACCACTACTACCAAGAAGCAAAGAAACATATTAATAAGGACTTCAACTAGTGAGTATAGCTTACTGCATGAGTTTCTGAATTGGGACAAAACTGATCCTGAAAATGATAAAGCCAATTGCAGTTAAGATGTACATGTCTTCTAAATCAAAAAGCACATTTCTGTTTATTTACTTTGGCCTACCTGATCACCAGAATTTGAAAAGACTGATAATATCCATTGTTAGTGACGACAGGGAGGAAGATGCTGTTGGAAACTGCCGGGAGAATGTATCTTGATATAACCTTCTTTGAAGGTCAGTTTGCTAGAACCTTTTGAGATTTTAATTGTGTATTCCCTTTGAGCCAGCACTTCTATCTGTGCAGGTATGTGCCATGGAAACATTTGTAGTGTGCAAAGGATCAAAGGGAATCTAAATGACCACAAATAGAAAATGGGCATGTGAATATTAGCACGCCCAGACAAGGCGGACTGTTAACAATAATACATTAGTCTAGGGAATAGTTTCTGTGATAAGCTCCTGAGTGAGGAAATGAAATAAAAGAAAGTTGCAGAAGAATATATGTAATATAGAAAGCACACACCCAGTCTGTTCATGTATCTTTTTTTTTTTTAAAAGGATATACTTTGCATCTGTGTTTCTACACACGAAGAAACGAATACACACCTTAGTTTGCTAGTGCTGCAGTAACAAAAAACACCACAAGTGAATGGCTTTAAAGGACAGAAATTGTCTCACAGTTTTGGAGGCTAGAAGTCTAAATCAAGGCGTCAGCTCTAGGGGAGTGCATTCCTGGGCATCTCTCTTCCCTCTGTGTGTGTCTGTGTCCCTCTTGCTCTTTTTTATAAGACACGTTTCAGAAGTGATTGGGTTTAGGACCCACCCAACTGCAGGAGTATGACCTAGTGTTAACCACTAACATCTTCAAAGACCGTCTTTCCAAACAGGGTCACATTCAGAAGTTACAGGGGTTTGGACTTCAACATAACATTTTGGGGGATACAATTCTATCTATAACAACACCAAACAGCTAATGATTAATGCTCCTAATATATGGACACAGGGGACTGATTTGGAAAAGCTGTTTGTTTCTTTCTCTCTTTTTTTTTAATGTATATATACTTTGTTTTGTTTTGTTTTTTACCAATGTGCATGTACCATTTTGCATTAAAAGTACACACAATTTTCAAAATAAGATTTACTGCCATATGGGAAGTTTCTAAAAATATCCCAGATCCACATAGCAGAAGGTAGCTGGGCGTCTGACTGCTGCCCATTGGAGATCTCAATTTGTGGCTGGACAGCCTCAGCGTTCTTCCTGTGTGTTCTGTTTTTTATAAGCCTTCTGGCTCACTTTAAGAAAATAAATCCACCTGAAACTAATATTTCACATGTTGTCAGGCTCTGTGAAGCTTCTGCATCCTCAAAATAATCCTGAGGGGGAGATACTTCAGCCCAAATAATAAGAAGAGTTTGGAAATGCTTTGCATTAAGGAGGAGATTGTGAAAATAGGTGACCTTTTTTCCCCTACAAAATTTCAAGAGTATTTCTACGAATGTTACTGCAGATTATCTGAAGTCACAAAGGATGCAAGAATAAGGCTCCTGATCGGAAAAATCGTGCAGAACTCCAACAGAGGTTTAAGTAAGACTATTAATCAAGAGTATGCAGATACATCATTTACACAAACGCCATCATAATAAAAAAATAGCAAGTACAAGAACTAAGTGAAATATAAATGTTAGCATCTATGTACAGAAATTACTTTGCATAAGCTCTTGCTATGTATAATTCTAATTCTATATTCATTGACTTTCAATAGTTTATCATACACTGTAAACAAAAGTTTGTTTCTTTCCCCTTTTTATGCCTGTTCTCCCTTCTACTGATAAAAACAAACAGACAAAAAAACCCATTGCCGTCGAGTCGATTCCGACTCATAGCAACTTTATAGGACAGAGTAGAACTGCCCCATAGGGCTTCCAAGGCTGTAATCTCTACGGAAACAGACGGCCACATCTTTCTCCTGCAGAGTGGTTGGTGGGTTTCAATGGCCAACCTTTTGGTTAGCAGCCGAATGCTTTAACCACTGAGCTGATAGCCATAGATTATTCAAGAACAACAAGATAATGTGAACTTATTCTGGAGTATATTTCTTTATTCTAAACATTCCATCTGTTTGACTGTATTTATGGTATGTGAAACACCTGTTTTTATTTCCAAGGGACCAATCTGGCTCTAAAGTCACAGCTGGTGATAGTCTGGGAGGGAGTTCAGATACTATTTCTCGAGCTAAGGCAGATGGCTATCAAAGCAACTTCATAATTTTTTTTTTTTTAATCAACCATCAAAAAAGTGGACAAACTCACAGGGATGGTGCTGACAGTACTTCAACTTGAAAGTTATAGGACATGGGTTAAATGTGTGCATGAAGGTTACCAGGAAGGAGCGTGCAATAGTTGAGGGGACCAAACACCAAGAATTAGGACTAAATGGTGCCTGGGAAATACAAGTAGACATTTTAAAGGGCCATACTGACCTAAGCTTGTAGGTAAACTGGACATGACCAGGCCCCTTCCCAACAAGTGATACAGAGAAGACTCACTCTGATCTGTAGGATGAAGGTGGAACCAGCACAAAGCTTACAATCCACAGGGTTTGTAACAAACCAGTCTTAGAAGAAATACAACCAGAATGTTTCCTAGAAATGAGGAGTCAACTTGCTCACTCTGGACATGCCATCAGGAGAGACCAATCGCTAAAGAAAGACATCCTGGTTGGTAAAGTAGAGGGTCAGTGAAAACAACGGAACTCCTCAATGAGATGGATTGACACAACAGCCACAAGAATGGACTCAAAGATATCAATGACCGTGACAATGACCCTGGGCCAGGCAATGTATTGTTCTGTTATACACAAAGTTTGAAGCCCGGTGATGTAGTGGTTAAGTGTACAGCTGCTAACCAAAAGGTCGGCAGCTCGAATCCAATAGCCGCTCCCTGGAAACCCTATGGGATGCAGTTCTACTCTGTCCGATAGGATCCCTATGAGTCAGAATCAGCTCGACAGCAATGGGTTTTAATGGGTATACATACATGGCACAAACGGTTAAGCATTCTACTACTATCCAAAAGGTTGGCAGTTGGAACCCATCAAGAGGCACCTCAGAAGACAGGCCTGGTGAGCTGCTTCCGAATGGTCACAACCTTGAAAACCCTATGGAGCACAGTTCTACTCTAATACACAAGGAGTCACCATGAGTCAGAATCAATCTGACACAACAAACAACAACAAGCTTACAATGAGCTGTACCAAGCAGATGAGATGTTTAGATTAAGCAACTTTTTGGAATAAACGCGAGGGTTATCAAAATCATAAACTTTTTGGAAGTAGTGATTTGGAAAGTTTCTTATATAAAGGATAAATGTTGGCTATAAAAAAGGAGCTTGTTGTGTTGGGTAACCAACTAGAGTAAAATCACCTTGTCAGGTGAAGAAAATATTCACGAACCAGGCTAGGAATCAAAACTGGTTGATGAACTAGATCCTGTCTCCTGGGCAGTCCGGCACGCTCTTTCTTTGTCTTTAGGGTTTGTGAGATTATTCAAACACTGGCCATGTGTAAGATTGGTAACACTGAAGAAACACAAGAAAGACAACCCTATATCTATAAAAGGAGCCCTTGGGTAGCATAGATTGTCAAGTGTCTGACTACTAGTTGAAAGGTTGGCAGTTCAAGCACACTCAAAGGCACCTCAGAGGAAAGCCGTAGCGATCTGCTTCGGAAAGGTCAGAGCCTTGAAGACCCTACGGAACGAAGTTCTACTCTGCACACAAGGGGACACCATGAGCCGGAATCAACTCAAGGGCAAGTAACAACATTATTTATATTGGGCATATAAATAATGAAGAAACACTATTAAATTCATAGCATTATTACTTTTGATTTGATTAGCTTAAGTGAGCCAATTCGTTCTTCAACAAATGCAATGTTACATGTGTTTGTTTTGTCTGTTTTATACGGTGCTTAAAGCATTAATGAAAATCAGACTTGAGATTTTAATTAAATGACTAGAAGAATTTGATTAGGTGTGTAATCAATGTTTATATGTCTATGGGAATCTAATTTGTTAAATTAGTAAGTTTTTGCTTTATTTGGTGTATAAATAAAATATAGATGTTTAAAAGAATGCTATATAATTATAAATAAATTGGATATCAAATTAAAAATGGTGATATTATCCACATAAACCAACTCTTTGAATATTAAGGAATCTATGAACATTAAAAAGGGCAGATACATCAATATCTCACATTGTATACAGCTGATACAAATGGATAGGGTTGAAATTAAACACTGGGAATACCTACTAAACCAAACCAAACTCATTGACTCAAAAATCGAGTCACTTCTGAGTCATAGCGACCCTACAGGACAGAGCAGAACTGCCCCATAGGGTTTGCAAGGAGGAGTGGCTGGTGGACTCGAACTGCTGACCTTATAGTTAGCAGCCAAGCTGTTAACCACAGCGCCACCAGGGCTCCAGGAATATCTATTAGTAAAGATAAAACTAAGGACATGATGCCTGCAGGAATATAGCCAATAAGGTCCTGTAAATATGCAGAAGAAAGACCTGGTGGTCTGTTTCTGTAAAGATGACAGCTAAGATGAAGCTATGGAGCAGTTCTACTCTGTAACATGTAGGGCAGCCAAGGGTTGGAATCGACTCTACAGCAATGAGAGGTTTTCTTTTGTTTTGTTTTTAATCACTATTTGAGAATATGTAATTTTAAAAATGTTTCATTTAAGTAACAAGAAGCAAAGAAGATCGTTATCTGGTCATGTTGCTATTGTTAGGTGTAGTCGAGTCGATTCAGAGTCCTAGTGACCTCATGTGACAGTGTACAACTGCTCCATAGGGTTTCCTAGGCTGTCATCTTTATGGAAGCTAAGATCGCCAGTCCTTTCTCCCACGGAGCCTCTGGGTGGGTCCCAACTGCCAACCTGTCAGTTAGCAGTTCAGCACCTGACCCTCTGCACCATCAGGGCTCCTTTGTCTGGCCATACACCAAAAAACAACACCCACTGCCATCGAGTTGATTCCGACCCATAGTGACCCTACAGGACAGAGTAGAACTGCCCCATACGGTTTCAAAGGAGCACCTGGTGGATCCAAACTGCCGAGCTCTTAACCACTGTGCCACCAATTATTAATAGAATTAACGCCCTATAGAGATGTTCACCTTGACAGGAAAGCAAATGCAATACGATTCAGCAGTTTGAAGAGTCAGAAGAAAGTATCAAAAAACCAAAGGAGACAGAGTAAAATAGAAAATTATATATATGGGAACTCTCTGTACTCTCTGCACAATTTTTTCTGTAAAAACTAAAGTGTATTAAAAAGTTATATAGTTCATCCTAAATCAAAGATGACAGATGAGGACTGCTTGAGAAGGAATAAGGTATTTGAGGGCTTGGGTGTGAGATTGGGGATGAGATTGAGGGTTCTGTTAAAGATAGGTCAAGTTTGAGGGTTTCTCTGAGACAACCGAGTGGAAGCATTCAGTATGCAGTTGGATAAAGGGGTCTAGGGGCCATATGGAAGGATGTCTGGATTGGAGCTATAAGCAAGGAGTCCTCAGCTGCTGGGTTGCATTTGATGTTCCATTAATCCACTGAGAAGAGTGGGAAAGGCAGAGGGCTCTCAACAATCCTTGAGGAGCCCTGGAGTTGGGAGGTTGTACTGAAGAGAAGCAGGTGGCACAGGGTACAAAGAGGGACAGCTGGGGACTTGGGGGGAAAACTATGTAAGAATGCGAAGGTTTGGGGACAGCACGCCCAATCCTGCCAAGACATCAAGCAAGTAAGAAATGAAGACTGCCCACTGCGTTTGTCTACTTAGATATCTCCAGGGACCTTAGCAAGAGCAGTCTTGGTGGAGGGGTGGGGTTAGAATGGATAGAAGAATGGCAGAAGGGTTTATCAGAAGAGAAGATATGGAGGCAGAAGTAGGGCAGCTCTTGACAAGTGTGGTTCTGAAGGTGCGTAGAGAGAGACGGTTGGGCTTCACGGGGGAAGTAGAGCCAGGAGGACCTTGTTTGTTAATATGGGAGATACTGAAACCTTTTCTTGATGAAAGGATGGAGGAGAAGGAGAGTTTGATGATGCAGGGGACGGTGGGCAAATGATGGAGAAAGCACCCTGGAAAGATAAGAGGTGATGGGTTAAGAAGTAAACACAGAAATTCTGGGCTACAAGAGGGAGAGAGATGTTCTCTCCATTCTAATAAGAGGGGAGGTGTGGTGGAAGGGTGTGGGTGCAAGGAGATTTGATAAACTGATGATAGGTAGGTGAGGGGATGCCCATGGGATGTGTTTTGTTTCCTCCACGTGCCGAAGGGGAGGGTATAGGCTGATTTTGAGAAGAGATGGGGGAGGTCTGAGATTTAAGGAGAAGAGAGAAACATTAAAGTGTTGCCACAGTGGGGCAGTTGGGGAGTGAATTTACTACCAAATATGTGCTACTGGCTCTTTTTAAATATTAAAACTAACTTCATTGGGTGATGGAAAAATTTGGAAGTGGATCGTGACGATGGTGGAACAACAAGATTAACCAATTAATGTCACTGAATGGTACATGAAACAAATGTTGAACTGGCAAATTTTGTGTTATATATATACTCACGGCAATTAAACCATTCAAATAAAGTAATTTAATACAAGTTGAAAATAAGATTTTTGCTAAATTTGAGCATAATTAAAATACAACATAGAAAATATTTTACAAAGTCTTAGACTTTATGAAGTAAACTCCTAAAGCGATTCTACCATTTGAGTCAGAAGGACAAATATTATCATTGCTAATCATCAAACTACATTATTTCTGAACATTCTAGCACTTATTAATAGACTTTTTCCTAAAATGGTAATGAAATTTGGATATTCATTTTCTATTAATGGCAAAGGTAAAGCAATTTTCTCTAATGAGTTTAGAAACTTGTTCACCTAACAGTACAGTTTCTATGTGCAGAATATCTTACGGAATTTAGTATCAACAAACAAAAACAAAAGAAACTTTGCAATGGTGATATCTCTGTTTCTCTCCCAGACCCTGGCCCCTCATTTCTTCCAACTCATCATTTTACCCAACCAAACCAAGGACATCCACTTCATCACTGTGCTTTATTACCATCCTTGAAGCCCTGGTGGCGCGGTGGTTAAGAGCTCGGCTGCTAATCAAAAGGTCGGCAGTTTCAATCCATCAGCCGCTCCTTGGAAACCCTATGGGGCAGTTCTGCTCTGTCCTACATGGACGCTATGAGTTGGAATCGACTCGGCAGCAATGGGTTTGGCTTTTTTGGTTTACCACCCTAGGATTTAACTCCCTGTCATCATAGTCCTTACTCTGTTTCCACGAGCAGGCTACTGAATTGAGATAGAAAGCCATAAAAACAGCGCATTGGTTTCACTAAGGGTCACAACAAACGATATTAGCTAGATTCTTACATTTTCTCATGCAGACTAGTTTTTACCAAGCTGTTCCAAACTTAACAGTTTTTGCCTTCTGGCAGGTGGGGACAATAAAGCTGGTAATAGGGAACCCAAGGTCGAGAAGGAAGAGTGTTGACATGTCGTGGGATCATTAACCAATGTCATAAAACAATATGTGTACTGTTTAATGAGAAACTACTTGTTCTGTAAACCTTCATCTAAAGTACAATAAAAAATAAATAAATAAAATAAAATCATGCCTATTTAAATTTAAAAAAAAGTATTTGCCTTCTATTTTAAGATGAAAGCTAAGAGACCTGCTGACTTCTCTCTTCTCTACCCTAAAAGTATCGCTGCCATATTCACGTTCTCTGTCCTTCCTGAGATCTTGCTTCCTTAAGAGAGTTCTTTCTCAGTCTTCCATCAGTGCTTCTGATCCGGCCTAAGCCAACTTTCACCAGAAACTTGCTCAATTAATTGTCCCCTTTCATACTGGCCTCTTCTGTTCAATGTTCACTCACTGGCTCTTCCCCATTAGCTGATAATTATGCCCAAGTCTCCTTTCCCCATCCCACTTCTGAACCCATCCGAGAGTAATACCCTTTATCCAAACATCCAACTTTCAGTTTACTGTCCCCTCTCCATTCCTCTAATGTCAAACATCTTCAAAAATTTTGTCCTTAACATATGGCAAAATTTTCTGCATAACCAGTTACTTACTGCCCTCCTATAGACACTTTTTCATTCACTTCAAACCTCCATCTATGCAAAAAAAAAAAAAAAAAACCAAAATCACGATCTGTAGAAAATACAAAGGATATCATTCATTCATGATAAATTAAAAATAACCCCTTTAATAAACTCAGAAACCCTGCTGGTGTACTGGTTAAAAGCTACAGCTGCTAATCAAAAGGTTGTCCATTCGAATCTGCCAGCTGCTCCCTGGAAACCCTATGGGGCAGTTCTACTCTGTCCTACAGGGTCGCTATGAGTAGGAATCGACTCAACGGCAACAGGTTTGGTTTTTTTTTTTTTTTTAAATAAACTCAGAAACTGCTAACTTCATTAACCGGATAAAGGATATTTAGGTTAAAGTAAACATTAAATTAAGGATGAATCTTTGGAACTGCTTCCTTTAAAACTAGGAACAAGACAAGAATGATGTGATTGCTGGTTCTATCACACTGAAGGAGATAGGAGAGAAAAGGGCTGAGCACCACGCAAAATGTCATGTGCATATGAATCACCTTGTTATCTAGTTAAAATGCAGATTCTGATGCCTTTGGCTGGGCCTGGGGCTGAGATTATGCATTCCTAACAAGCTCCCAGGTGAGGCTTCAGTACTGGTTCAGTTTGAAATAGAAGGATGTAAAGGATCACAGTCAAGGAAAACGCTACGGAGCACAGTTCTACTTTGTACCTATGGGTTTGCCATGAATCAAAGTAGACTTGGCAACTAGTTTGCTTTGTTTGTTTAAAGGATCATCACTCAAAGACTTACTCATTTTTTTAGGGGCTGTCTTTCGAAGACACTGAAGTCTTGTCCACATATATATTCAATGATTTTCACTCTTTGACTCATTGCTATTTGTCTTCAGAACCTATCAAAATGAAATGGAATGCATAAATATCGATATCCTACACATTAGTGAACTGAAATGGAGTAGTATCGGCCATTTTGAATCAGACAGTCACACAGTCTACCATGCTGGGAACGATAACTTGAAGAGAATTGGCGTTGCATTCATCATTAAAAAGAACATTTCAAAATCTCCTGAAGTACAACGCTGTTAGTGACAGGATAATATCCATACGCCTACAAGGAAGACCAGTTAATATGACTGTTATTCAAATTTACACACCAACCACTAAGGCCAAAGATGAAGAAATTGAAGATTTTTACCAGCTTCTGCATCTAAAATTGATCAAACATGCAATCAGGTTGCACTGATAATTACTGGTGATTGGAATGTGAAAGTTGGAGACAAAGAAAAAGGACTGGTAGCTGGAAAATATGGCCTTGGTGATACAAACGATGCCGAAGATCGTATGAAAGAATTTTGCAAGACCAACGACTTCTTCACTACAAATACCTTTTTTCACCAACATAAACAGCGACTATGCACGTGGACTTTGCCAGATGGAATACACAGGAATCAAATCGACTACATTTGTGGAAAGAGATGATGGAAAAGCTCAATATCATCAGTCAGAACAAGGCCAGGGGTCAATTGTGGAACAGACCATCAATTGCTCATATGCAAGTTGAAGCTGAAACCGAAGAAAATTAGAACAAGTCCATGAGAGCCAAAGTACGACCTTGAGCATATCCCACCCGAATTTAGAGACTGTCTCAAGAATAGATTTGACGTGCTGAACACTAATGACCAAAGACCAGACGAGTTGTGGAATGACATCAAAGATATCATACATGAAGAAAGCAAGAGGTCATTAAAAAGACAAGAAGGAAGGAAAAGACCAAAATGGATGTCAGAAGAGACTCTGAAACTTGTTCTTGAACGTCAAGTAGCTAAAGCAAAAGGAAGAAATGATGAAGTAAAAGAGATGAACAGAAGATTTCAAAGGGCGGCTCTAGAAGACAAAGTAAAGTAGTATAATGACATGTGCAAAGACCTGGAGATAGAAAACCACAAAGGAAGAACATTTGGCATTTCTCAAACTGAAAGAAATGAAGAAAAAATTCAAGCCTCAAGTTGCAATATTGAAGGATTCTACAGGGAAAATATTAAACAATGCAGGAAGCATAAAAGATGGAAGGAATACACAGAATCACTATACCAAAATGAACTGGTTGACGTTCAACCATTTCAGGAGGTAGCATATGATCAGGAACCCATGGTACTGAAGGAAGAAGTTCAAGTTGCACTGAAGGCATTGGTGAAAAACAAGGCTCCAGGAATTGATGGAATACCAACTGAGATGTTTCAACAAACAGATGCAGCACTGGAAGTGCTCACTTGTCTGTGCTAAGAAATTTGGAAGACAACTTCCTGGCCAACCGACTGGGAGAGATCTATATTTATGCCTATTCCCAACTCAATGCAAAAATTATCGAACAATATCATTAATACCACGCGCAAGTAAAATTTGCTGAAGATCATTCAAAAGTGGTTGCAGCAGTACATCAACAGGAAACTGCCAGAAATTCAGGCTGGATTCGGAAGAGGACATGGAACCAGGGATATCATTGCTGATGCCAGATGGATCCTGGCTGAAAGCAGAGAATAACAGAAAGATGTTTACCTGTGTTTTATGGACTATGCAAAGGCATTATGACTGCGGATCATAACAAATTATGGATAGCATTGTGGAGAATGGAAATTCTGGAACACTTAATTGTGCTCATAAGGAACCTGTACATAGATCAAGAAGAGGCAGTCATTCGAACAGAACAAGGGTTTAAAGTCAGGAAAGGTGTGGGTCAGGGTTGTATCCTTTCACCATACCTATTCAATCTGTATGCTGAGCAAATAATCCAAGAAGTTGAACTATATGAAGAAGAACGGGACATCAGGATTGGAGGAAGACTCATTAACGACCTGTGTTATGCAGATGACACAACCTTGCTTGCTGAAAGTGAAGAAGACTTGAAGCACTTACTGATGAGGATCCAAGACTACAGCCTTCAGTATGGATTACGTCTCAACATAAAGAAAACAAAAATCCTCACAACTGGACCACTAAGCAATATCATGATAAATGGAGAAAAGATTGAAGTTGTTAAGGATTTAATTTTACTTGAATTCACAATCAACACCCATGGAAGCAGCAGTCAAGAAATCAAAAGACGCATTGCATTGGGCAAATCTGCTGCAAAAGACCTCTTTAAAGTGTTGAAAAGCAAAGATGTCGCCTTGAAGACTAAGGTGCACCTGACCCAAGCTATGGTGTTTTCAATTGCTTCATATGCATGGGAAAGATGGACATTGAATAAGGAAGACTAAAGAAGAATTGATGCCTTTGAATTGTGGTAATGGCAAAGAATATTGAATATACCATGGACTGCCAAAAGAACAAACAAATCTGTCTTGGAAGAAATACAACCAGAATGCTCCTTAGAAGCAAGGATGGGGAGACTACATCTCACATATTTTGGACATGTTATCAGGAGGGATCAGTCCCTGGAGAAGGACATTATGCTGGGTAGAGTAGAGGGCCAGCGAAAAATGGGAAGACCCTCAACAAGATGGACTGACTGACAATGGGCTCAAGCATAACGATTTTGAGGATGGTACAGGACCGGGCATTGTTTTGTTCTGTTGTACTTGGGGTTGAGTCAGAACCAACTCAAAGGCATCTAACAACAACATGTTGGATATTTAGGTATTCATTCATTAATTCACTACTTAAATATTGAGAATCTATATGCTAGGGCAAATAGCCCTGGTGGTGCGGTGGTTAAGTGCTTTGCTGCTAACCAAAAGGTTGCAGGTTCAACCCCACCAACTGCTCCGTGGGAGAAAGATGTAGCAGTCTGCTTCTGTAAAGATTACAGCCTTGGAAATTCTATGGGGCAGTTCTACTCTGTCCTACAGGGTTGCTGTAAGTCGGAATCGACTTGATGGCAATGGGTATATGCTAGGTCACGTACTTCGTGCTGGAGATAATTACAAATGGTATTTGTTTTGAGATACTTTTCCATCTTTTCTTCATTTGTTGTTGTCATTGCATTTTCTAGAGCCTCCCAAACAATTTGCATGATTTCAGAGATGCCACGCCTGCTTATCTTAGTCCTGATTTAACAGCTGTCTTTCAAGCTTTATTACTAGGCATCAGCTTGCTATTTGAATGTGTATAATTTTTTGAATGTTTTTTTTTTTAAATTTCTTCTTAGTGTTAATTGAGAGTAGTATTTTTTTTATTATTATTAATCAGGCAAGCATTTGAAAGTTCTCAAATTAATTCATCTGAGAAGACGATATTATTTTTCCCTTAGACCATACACATAGTGACAAATTTAAAATCCTATTGTTGAACTAAATCCAAAACACCAAATCAGTTCTGTTGAGTTGACTCCAACTCAAGGCGACCCCATGTGTGTCAGGGTAGAACTGTGCTCCATAGGGTTTTCAATGGTTGATTTTTTCGGAAGTAGATCGCCAGGCCTTTCTTCCAAGGCACGTCTGGCTAGACTGGAGCTTCCAAACTTTCAGTTAGGAGCTGAGCACGTTAACCATTAGCACCACCCGGAGACTCCACTGTCAGAGAAGGGGGTTATAAAAACAGAAAGGGAGAAAACCAGAATGAACCCTACTGAAAAATAAAAACTCAAACCCATTGCCATTGAGTCAATTCCAACAGAGCTCAGTTGCTAACCAAAAGGTCGGCAGTTTAAATCCACCAGCCGCTCCTTGGAAACCCTATGGGCAATTTTACTCTGTCCTTTAGGGTCGCTGTGAGTCACTGTGAGTATGAGAATGAACCCTGGAATTGGCTCTATCTGTGTGAATACATGATTTTTCATAGATACACAGACAGATAGATGACAGACAGGACAGACAGATATGGCTGTGAATGTTTGTACACACACATACACACACAGACACACACACACCCTAGTTCTATCCTCTGGGAGGATCTGTGTTATGGATTGAATCGTGTCCCCCACAAATACGCGTTGTAAACCCTAACCCCTGTAGTGACTTTAAGCCTACGTGGGAATGAGTTCTGTTACATTAACAAGGCAGTATTAGTGTAGGGTGTGTCTTAAATCACTCTCTTTTGAGATAGAAGAGATTAAACAAGAAAGCGAGAGAGCAGACATGGGGGAAAACAGATGCCATGCCACAGAAAGATCACCAACAGCCAAGGAATAAAAGCTGAAGAGACAAGGACCTTCCCCCAGAGCTGACAAGACAGAGAAAGCCTTCCCCTAGGACAGGCACCCTGAATTCAGACTTCCAGCTTCCTACAAGCACAATGACTGTGAGTATGGCACAGGACGGGGCAGTGTTTCGTTCTGTTGTACACAGGGTCACTATGAGTCGGAACTCACTTGATGGCACCTATCATGGGTTGAATTGTGTCCCCCCAAAACGTGTATCAATTTAGCTGGGCCATGATTCCCAGTACTGTGTGGTTGTCCTCCATTTTGTGCTTGTAGTTTTCCTGTGTACTGTAAATCCTAATCTTCCTGTGGTTAATGAGGTAAGATAAAAGGATTAGGGTGGGATTGTAACACCATCCTTACTCAGGTCACATCCCTGATCCAATGTAAAGGGAGTTTCCCTGGGGTGTGGCCTGCACCACCTTTTATCTTACAAGAGATAAAAGGAAAGGGAAGGGAGCAGAGAGTTGGGGACCTCATACCACCAGGAAAGCAGTGCCAGGAGCAGAGCGCGTCCTTTGGACCTGGAGTCCCTGTGGGGAGAAGCTCCTAGTCCGGGGGACGATTGATGAGAATGCCAACAGGGAGAGAAAGCCTTCCCCTGGACCTGATGCCTTGAATTTGGACTTTTAGTCTACTTTACTGTGAGGAAATAAACTTGTTAAAGCCATCCACTTGTGGTATTTGTTACAGCAGCACTAGATGACTAAGACAACCTGGGAGCAGAATCATGTCAATAAAATGTTATTTGGGTAATGTTCACATCTCAGTTTATTTATTTATTTTTATATTTTTCATTTTTATTGTGATTTTTTAAAAAGTAGTGCCCATTGTTTATTGATCTTTTATTTTATTGCTGTATTTTAAGTGAAAGTTTACATTTGAAGTTAGTCTCCCATACAAAAATTTATATATATATTGTTATGTGAGCCTAACTGCTCTCCCCATACTGTGACAGCACTCTCCTCCTTTCCACCCCGGATTTCCCATGTCCATTCAACCAGCTCCTGACCCTCTCTGCCTTCTCATCTCACCTCTGGACAGGAGCTGCCCATTTAGTCTCGTGTATCTACTTGAGCTAAGAAGTACACTCTTCGTAAGTATCATTTTATGTCCCACAGACCAGTCTAATCTTCGTCTGAAGAGCTGGCCTCGGGAACGGTTTCAGTTCTGGGTTTACCAAGCGTCTGGGGGCCACGGCACTGGGGGTTCCTCCAGTCTCTGTCAGACCATTGAGTCTGGTCTTTTTACCAGAATTTGAGTTCTGCACCCCACCTTTCTCCTGCTCCATCTGGGGCTCTCTGTTGTGCTCCCTGTCAGGGCAGTCATTGGTGGTAGCTGGGCACCATCTAGTTCTTCTGGTCTCGGGCTGAGGAAGTCTCTGGTTTATGTGGCCCTTTCTGTCTCTTGGGCTAATACTTTCCTTGTGTCTTTGGTGTTCTTCATTCTCCTTTATTCCAGGTGGGTTGGGACCAACTGATGCATCTTGGCACATCTCAGTTTTTAAATCAATAGCATTTTCCACAATGAGGACCTGTAGCCTCTTGGAGAAATATCTGAACTGAGGTGATGGAACAGACAAGGTACGTACACGAGCCTGGAACACCTACTGCCAGAAAGCAAGGACGTGCTCAAAGAACGATGGGGATTTATCCAAAGGATGAGGAGTCAGCTAAACGAAGCTCCTACTGACCAAACTGGGGACAAACTGAGCACCAGAATAAGTGAGGGTAGTAGGAGACTATAACCCACTGGATCAAATAGGAAACCATGAGTCCCAGCATATAAAGAAACTGAAAGCCTGATAAGGAACAAGGTATTTATACAGTTTCAAAATACCTCCCCACAAGATACTTATTAATTACAAAGGAAAAGTGACCAACTTCACAGTGAACGGGCCTGGCGGACATCACTTTAACCAAGGTGCAATTGTGTGCCACGTGATACGATTCAATGAAAAGAACACAGCGTCACGTCTGTGATTTCCCTGCCAAAGATGCATGACCGGAATCTAATCCTGAGAGAACATCAGACAAACCAAAACTGAGGAGATCCTCAAAATCACTGGTCCTCAGTCTCCCCAACGCCGAGGACCATGAAGTCCAGGAAAGACTGAGAAAGTGATACAGACTGAAGGAGACTGAAGAGAGAAGACAGCTGAGTTGGGCATGAATTCTGACCTGGATTCCTTTGTCACAGATCGCATTAGAGGGATAACTGGTGAAACTCGAATGGGTCTGTGGATTCCATAAATGTTAATTCCTGGTATTATTATATAGTGGGTATGTAGGACAATTGGAAACCCTGGTGGCATAGTGGTTAAGTGTTACCGCTGCTAACCAAAAGGTTGGCAGTTCGAATCCACCAGGCGCTCCTTGGAAACCCTATGTGGCAGTCCTACTCCGTCCTATAGGGTCTCTATGAGGCAGAATCGACTCGACGGCAACGGGTTTATGGGTTATGTAGGACAATGGCCCTGTTTGTAGGAAGTACACACAAATGTAACCGGGGTGGTAGGGCAGCAGGCCAGGGAACTGACTCTCCATTAACTCAGGAACACTCTTTTTATTACTGGACACTCACGTTTTATGATTGTTTGAAAAAAAAAAAGTTTATTTTTAAAAAAGTTGTCCATCTCTCTAGTAATCACAGTTTCTGGGTGGTACAAATGGTTAAGTGCTTGACTACTAAACAAAAGCTTGGAGGTTCGAACCCATCCAGAGGTGTCTCGGAAGAAAGTCCTGGCCATCTGCTTCCAAAAGGTCGTGGTTGTTGTTGTTAGGTGCCATCAAGTCAGTTCCGATGCAGAGTGACCCTAGGCACCACAGAACGAAACATTGCCCAGTCCCGTGCCATGTTCACAATCGTTGCTATGCTTGAGCCCATTGTTGCAGCCACTGTGTCAATCCATCTTGTCAAGGGTCTCTTTTTCGCTGACCCTCTACTTTACCAAGTATGATGTCCTTCTCGGGACTGATCCCTCCTGACAACACATCCAAAGTATGTAAAATGAAATCTCGCCATCCTTGCTTCCAAGGAGCACTCTGGCTATACCCCAAAACCTACGTTTCCTTGTAAAGTGGGTGTGGTAGAGAATATCCGATTCATAATGGACACTGTGGAGCCCTGGTGGTGCAGTGGTTAAGTGCTCGGCTGCTAACTGAAAGGTCAGTGGTTTGAATCCACCAGCTTGTCCGAAGGAGAAAGATGTGGCAGTTTGCTTCTGTAAAGATTTACAGTCTTAGAAACTCTAGGGGCAATTCTACTTTGTCCCATAGGGTCGCTGTCAGTTGAAACTGACTCGACGGCAACAGGTTTGGTTTGGGTTGGTTTATAGGGGTGACATGTTGTTGTTAGCTGCCTTCAAGCGGGCTCCAACTCATGGCGACCTTACATACAACAGAACAAAACGTTGCCCAGTTCTACAGCTTATGCAAAATCAAATCACTGAACCTGGGTTCTCGACTATAAAAATAACATGCGGGATCCAAGAAATTTCTACGATTAACATTTACAAATATAAAAAGGAAGGCAATTTGATCTGTTTCAATTACCAGGAAAAAAGTGAAAGTGAATGACTAAAGTCTGTGCATCTGAGAGCCCATGTCTGCTTGGAATCCCAAGTCGGGGCCAGAGCCATCCAGCAGTCTCTCTGCAGGCCTCTGCTGTGCCCAGACCTGCACCCAATGCTGTGAAATCGGAATGGAACAGAGGTTTTGTTGTTTTTTTAATTTACCGCTTGCTCCTTTGGAGCAGTATTTAACTTCAAAACCAAATCTATTTTCTCTAATTGTCAATGGAAGCAGGAGGTTACCATAGTTACAAAGTCAAGGGCGTTACTGAAAAGAAGAAAAGCAAGACTAATGAAATTTTAAATGACAGATTCAAAGATGTTAGGAAATTGCCCCAACAGGGAACTGGGAACTTATGAAGCTGCCAATCACAGTAATTACCCTGCAAACATATCAGTATCTGGGTCAGAAAGTCTCTTCAGACTTGCCATATTCCAGCTCCACAGTATCCCAAATTCTGTCCCGGTAACAAGGCAGATCCTCTTTTTACTGCCCGTCCTTGGCTGGTGTAGAGGCATGAGGACCCACTCTAGCAAAGGCAAAGCAGCACGCCCTGTGACCTGTCTCACACAAGAGGCTCCAGGCTCACAAGTTGTGTGTCTCTTCATGTCGCCACATTTTTTCATGCTGTCTTTCGTTGTTAGCTGCCGAGGAGTCAGCCCTCTGCTGGTAAAGGCCCCACGTGTTACAGTCCTCACGTGTTACAAAACCCTCCATAGGGCTTTCTTGCCTGTAATCTTAACAGAGGATTCTATAGGTGTTGCAAACGGTTAAGCGCTCGGCTGCTAGACAAAAGGTTGGAGGTTCGAGTCCACCCAGAGACTCCTCGCAAGAAAGTCCTGGAGATCTACTTCTGAAAGACCAACCAATAAAAACCTTATGGAGAACAGTTCTACTCTGACACACATGGGGTCACCAGGAGTCAGAATCGACCTGACAGCAGCTAATAACAACAACATTTAACAAAAGCAGTTCTCCAGGCCTTTCTTCTGCAGAGCCACTGGGTGAATTCAAACTGCCAACTTTTAGCGTAGCAGCTGAGCACAAACCACTTGGGCACTGCAGCTGCTGTAAACTGAGCTCGCTGTCCATGACCTCATCATATTTTTTAAGAAAGGACCATCCACCAATCTGGTCAAAGATCATGCTTCGTGAACAGATGTCATGGGCTCAAAATATTTCAAAGACATTGGATGCATTAAGATCTGTCTTCACTGGAGACATCAGTAAAGACTTTGTTAAAATATTATACAAATAGTATATTCATATAAAATGAGCATGCAAAGGGGAAACTGAAAAAAAGCGTAGCCAAACTGTAAATTTTACACAGTGAATAAACAGATGAAACAATGAATGGACAATCCATCCAGTCCATGTCACTCATTACAACATATTAAAATTTAACTACATTGATGCTAGAAAAGATTATATATATATTATATACAATATATATATACACACACACACATAAACACACAGGAGCCCTGGTAGCCCAGTGGTTAAGAACTACAGCTGCTAACCAAAAGATTGGCAGTTTGAATCCACCAGCCGCTCCTTGGAAACCCTATCCGGCAGTCTAGTCTCTCCTATAGGGTCACTATGAGTCGGAATCGACTCAACAGCAACGGGTTTAGTTTGCTTTTGGTTTATTTACTAAATATAAATAATAGTAATATATACACAAGAGCCATCACTGTTCTAGCATACATGGCAGAAGAGAAGTATAAGTTGTTGTCTCTGTGCTGAAAACTGTATGTTGGAATTTAAGAACCATAAAATCGATTTAAAGAATGATTTCAAAGGGTAAAAGGAGAAATGTATGACAATTAGAGACATTCAATTAAAGTGGTTTGTTTGCAACTGCCTCTTAGCAATTAAGAGTTCATGCTTGGCAAACCCCCATAAAAACGGATTTAAGACAGTGTAAGTGAATTAGGACAAACCCAGACACCAGTCCTCAAAATGACAGGAGAACAACTGGGAAAATGAAAGCCCCAGGATGGGCATGACACGGCTTAAGACTAACAGATGAGTGATGGTTCTGGGATTCAGTCCTATTCACCAAGCTACTTGGTTCTTCATGTTCAGTGATGTTCTATGCACTTAAGTTCCTGGAGTAGATACATCCAGTATACAGACCAATGGCTAAACGTTCAGTGAGGTATGGAAGAGAGAGACAAGAACAGAGGAGGAAGGGAAAGGGACAGAGAGAGACAATATAAAGTACAAAGACCTGGGTTTACAACAGCAAAGCATCCAAAAGCCTGTTAATCTCCTCAGCTTGGGGGGAGTCTTAGGTGAGGGCAAGCCTCTACTGAAGAGTACAGGAGATAGGCCTAGTTTTCCCTGCACCCCCTCCCTCTTCAGCAGAGCAACTGCATGCGCCTATGAAAAGAAATGAAGTCCCCATGTGGCTCAAATGGTTAAGCACTGGACTGTTAACCGAAAGGTTAGAGGTTCAAACCCACCTAGAGGCACCTCAGAAGTAAAGCTTGGAGATCTGCTTCTGAACAGTCACAGCCTTGAAAGCCCTCTGGAGCAGTTGTACTCTGCACACACGGAGTTGTCATGAGCTGGAGTCTCAAGTGCACCCACCACCAGCAGCACCAGCAGGAGAAGAGCAGCTTTTTCCTTCAGCACTAGTCAAAGTCTTGGATGAGGCCGTGTAGTCCTCACTTCCTTTCTCTGCCACCAACAGCGCCCTGGACAGCAGGGTCTCTCCTCGGCCCAGTTCAGCCCGAGAGCACTGGTCCTTCCATTCTGGACCTACTGGAAACGGGTAACTCGTGGAAGTACCATGCTTTATGTCAAGAGACATCCTCGGCTTACCCAAAGAGCCTGCACTCCAAAATTTAAACGGGCTTTCAGAAGGACATTACTGTTCTCTAAAAACGATGCCTCAAACAGCCTAAATGTCCATCAACAGAAGAAAGGATAAAGACACTGTGGGCTATCACACAATGGAGCACTACTCGGTCACAGAGAGAAAGGAGGTCCTGATGCCGGCCACCGCACGGAGGAGCCCTGAAGACACTGTGCTGGACGAAATATGTCAGTCACAAAAGGACAAATCCCATATGATCTCACTTACATGAAGTAAGCAAATATACAGAAACCAGAGATTGTTAGTGGTCACCAGAGGTGGGAGGGAGGGGGTGGTTTATGCATGGGGGGTAGTGAGTTTGTGTTAATGGTGGTGGAGTGATTTGGAAAAGGATAGAGAGAATGGCTGTACAACCTGAAGAATATAATAAATGTCACTGAACTGTACATGTAGAAATTGTGGAGAAGACGTATGCTTTGTTATGTATATCTTCACAACACACACACACACACACACACACACACACACACAAAACCCAAACAACTCCTGAGTCTAGCCTTCTTCATGATGCTAGCAAATTCTAAGAAATTGTCTCTTAGTTCCTTACTTATTAATTGACAAAGTCCTGATAGATTAAAAATAAAAAACAACAGAATATTTCATTAGAAACCGCTGTCAAAAACTATCAGAAATCTGCTTTGTGTTATAAACTTCCAAGCATTCTATTCAAAGCAGTTTTCTTTCCGTAAAAACTTAACGGTGTCATCAAAGCCACAGCGATACAGTGATTGCATTGTCTTCTCGTTTGGTGGGAAAAGGGCTTGACCGAGTCTCACCAAGTTGGTCACAGACAACTAGAACCGAAAGACAGAAAGTTAAGCTATAGGGTGTAACAGAACAGGCAAATACATGCTACTTTACATAACCTAAACTTTCTTACCACACGTAAAACTGTGAAATCAAAAATCGGAAAAAACTAACCCCATAAAGTTGACTTCACCCATAGACTAGGTAAGGGTTTCTGGGCCTCAGCACCATGGATGTTTTGGGTGTAATGATTTTTTGTTCGAGGGGCTGTCCTATGTACTGTAGGGTGCTGAGCAGCATCCCTGGTCTCCACCCACTAGTCATTCTCTGTGGTGGGGGCCGTCCTGTACACTGTAGGGTGTCTAGCAGCATCCCGGGTCTCCACCCCTCAGTCATTCCCTGTGGTGGGGCCGTTCTGTGCACTATAGGGTGTCTAGCAGCATCCCTGGTCTCCATCCCTGAGTCATTCCCTCTGGTGGGGCCGTCCTGTGCACTGTAGGGTGTTTAGCAGTATTAGAGTCCTCTACTAGGTGCCAGCAGCACCTCCCCAAATTATGACAACCAAAAGTGTTTCCAGACATCGTCACATGTCCCTGGGGGGATAAAATTGTCCCCCCCCGCCCCGCTGAGAACCACTAGACTAGATTAAGGCAACTGATTCTTTAATGTAAATGACTCATTTGGGTCCCTATGTTTTTCTCCCATATTTTTATATACTTAAATCACTGCCAACTTTTTAAACAAATAAGTGATCTAACTTAAAAGTGGCTCTGAAATTCCACCACGCTTACTGGCCTGAACAAGCAGTGAAGAAAACGAAAATACTGCACAAATAGTGTATGAATAGTAAAAGGATTGCATGTTCACGGTCTCCAGGACCCACGTCATGCACTCACGACGTAGGGTGCAGAGTGGAAATACTAAAAGCACACTGTTAAGAAGATACAGTCTGCACACAGCATCAGCGAGGAGCTTCTGAGGTTCGGGGATCCCCTTAAGTTCTGTGGGGACTCTGAGGGGATGAGCACGCTTCCCTTGCTGCGGTAGTGAACGTCTCACCGTTATGTCCTGTTTGGAGATGGTGATGTACAGATCTAGCCGCCCTTTGTCCTGTGGCGAGATGTCCAAGCGTCCACTAAAGGGCGAGATGGTCACTGTCCGGCCCACGGGCAGGATAGGGAGGCTATTGGTGAAGCCGCCATCAACCCACATCTGTAAACAGAAGCGTCCGCATGAGGACAAGGCAGGAAAATGAGCAGGGTGTATCCACACGATGTTCTTTCCTTCGACAAAAAGCCACGCCTGGGGTAGGCTTTTGGATTATTATTTGTGAGTGCTAACTTACTGGAAGGAACCCTGGTGGCACAACAGTTAAATGCTCGGCTGCTAACCGAAAGATTGGCGGTTCAAATCCACCCAGTGGCTTCTGAGGGAGAAAGACCTGGCAATCTGCTCCTGTAATGATTATAGCTTAGGAAACCTTAGGGGGCAGTTTTACTCTGTCACGTGGGGATCACTATGAGTCAGAATTGACCCGCGGGGCGGGGGCAACTAACAACAACTTTATTGGGGATCTATTTTGGAAGCAAAACAAATTTCTGTTCACCTACGATTTACCCATATAATAAAGAATTCTGGACAGAATCAGGAAATCTCTCCAATTGTTCGAAAGCTTTAAGTAAATGATTTCACACAATAGGCACCTAACGTCTGACTGATTATGGCACATGCAGAAGAAGCCTGGTGGCATGAGGTTAGGATTCATTATTTAATCAAGTGGAAAGTCGAGTTTACCGCTGACACCGAACAAAACATCCACCACAACGGGAGCTTACGTTTCTATTATAAGAATTGGAAATCAGCATTTCCTGCAGCAAATTTAACAGTGAATAGCAGAACCCAACGCTCTTCTGTTTCTAAAGTGGCTCCTGAGTACGTCAAGCAGGGGGTCCAATCCTTAAAGCTAAGAAGAATGAGAAGGGCTGAGTAAAAAACAAACATTACTCAGAAGGGGTTCTGTGCTGTCAACCCCAGCCCCAAGGAGGGTGAGCACAGAGCAGGAAAGAGAAGCTTCTACAGAAAGGAAATGAAAGCGCAGCCACAAGATGAGACAGCAGGGTGGGATGCTCGAGGTGTGTGCTGTGCCACAGCAGCCTCTTCATCATCATGCTACAGGGCTGCACACTAAGAAATGACTGCTGACAAAGCAAAAGGACAGTATTCCCTAGGCTGTCTATTCCAAGGCTAAGAGTCTCAGTCCATCCATATACCTATGTGTTTACACGATGGGCTCCAGCAATAAGCAAACACAGAAATAAAGTTAAAATTCCCAAAGTCATATCTGTCATTAAAAATATCCTCCAGATGATATGAGAAATATCTCTATATATCTATGGCTATGTCTCTATTCATTCTATCATCTATCTATATACCTATCATCTACATCCATCTATCTGTCATCTATCTGTCCATCTATCATGTATATCTATCTGTCTGTCATCCACCCATCCATCCATCCATCCATCTATCATCCATTCATGCATTTATCTATCTATTATCCATCCACCCATCTATCCATCATGGTAACGACTGAGAATCCCTCACACAGAAATCTTTAACTGAGAAGTGTGTAAACTACATTTCACTTACACATTTGAAATGTGATGTAGAAAAGCAAAGCTGTGCTACCCAACAAAGGGTGCAGTGAGGAGGGAGAAACAGGTTAGTACAAAATGTCTTTAACTTGTTCATATCTTCTAAGGTGTCCCTTTCTTAAGCCTTTCTTACTCGGTTTTCTTTCCAAATCTGCTGATGACTGGTACAACATTGTTTACAACTGCCCTAGCCAGCTACTGATTCCCCTAAGGGGAGAAAAGTAAAGAAATAAAGAAATACAGCTGAGTTGAACTTACATTTTTAGGGAACTGCATTTTGGTGGAGCAGAAAACAGAAGTAGATCAAGTTAAAACAAAGCTGACCTGTATAATCTGTATATTGCCATTTATTTTTACAAGAATGTAACACACATCTATTATACAGACACACACATTTTCATGTATGTATGTATATTTTGTTGTTGTTAGGTGCTGCTGAGTTCATTCTGACTCATAGCAACCCCACGTGACAGAGTAAAACTGCCCCATAGGGTTTCCAAGGCTGTAATCTTTATGGGGAGCCCTGGTTGCCCAGTGGGTAAGAGCTTAGCTGTAGTTCGAATCCACCAGCCACTCCTTAGAAACCCTATGGGGCAGTTCTACTCTGTCCTATAGGGTCACTAAGAGTCGGAATCAACTTGACGGCAAGAGGAATCTTTATGGAAGGAGGTCTGGTGGCATAGTGGTTAAGTGCTCAGCTATTAACCGAAAGGTTGGCGATTTGAACCCACCAGCTGCTCTGTGGGAGAATAGAGCTGGCTATCTGCTCCCGTAAAGATTATAGCCTTGGAAACCCTATGGGGGCAGTTCTACTCTGTCCTATAGGGTCCTTGTGAGTTGGTTTTTGAATCTTTATGGGACAGATCGACAAGTCTTTCTCCCGTGGAGCCACTGGGTGGATTCGAACCACCAACCTTCTGGTCAGCAGCTGAGCGTTTAACCGTTGCATCACCAGGGCAGCTGACAGTCTATAAACCACTTATAGAAAATATTCTCTGCAATACTAGCATTTTTTTTTCAAAAATCAAATAGGCCATTCTAAAATGTTTTAAAATTGCTGAAACACTAAGAGCTTCTATACTAGAATACCTATCAATTGCCAACCAGGTCTCCATCAAACCCAATCCAGCTGGTAGCCAGGTCAGCCACCAGCGTTCCCATGACCATGACTGCACCTCATCCCCAAGTGGAATGCCTATGGAGGGCAGGAAGAAACGGGGGCCAAGGACAAGAGGGACTGTTTTATACAAATCCTTAGTAACAAAGACTATTCCACACTGTCTTTCCCTCAGAAATTGCATCATATAATAATGAAAGGATCAACAACTCATTAAAAATAAAAAAAAAAACTCATTGCTGTCGAGTCAGTTCCAACACATGTATTAACGTTGGGGCAAATAGTTTGCACTCCGGTACTAACCTAAAGGTTGCCAGTTCAAACCCACACAGCAGTGCTGCAGAAGAAAGACCTGATGATCTGCTTCCTTAAAGATCACAGCCAAGATAGCCCTATGGAGAAGTTCTATTCTGTATCACACGGGATCACCATGAGTTAGCAATTCATAGCCCCACAAATAATCAATGTACTAGTCTGATCATAGAGACCCCAAAGACAGAGTAGAACTGCCCCCACAGGGTTTCCGAGGCTGTAAGTCCTTATGGGGGCAGACTGCCACATCTCTTTCCCATGAAGGGGCTGGTGGGTTTGAATCACTGACCTTTTGGTTAGCAGCTGAGTGCTTAACCTCTGCGCCACCAGGGCTCCTTACTAGGACAATACAAAGATAAATTTCCTAAATACTTTCTTTTAATAGTATAACGTTTTAAATATGATTACTTGAATTCTAACTCTAGACCAACAAAAAAAAAAACTATCACTTTTTTTTGTCATCTGCATATGTCAATTCTATTCTGATATTTTAATCATTTGCCAATATCAATGCTAAAATTATTAGGTAAGAACGCCTCTTTAAAATTCTCATTCTTTTTCCAAAATTGATGGTAAAAATCTATGGAAGCATGACCCGACAGAGTGAACGTTCCAGTAGCTTATTCTATCAGTGGAAAGAGGGGACATACCCTGAATAAGCTTTCACTGCTGAAAAACATAAGATTTAACTTCAGTTTCTTTCCATGCACTCCTTTACTCAGCTATTACCGAGAATCTCCTGCAAGGAAGGTGCTAACCGTGACGTTATGAGAATACTACAACACTAAGAAAGGGGAAATACAGCAGTTTTGAAAGATGTCATACCACTTCAAACAACTGCTGGGCATTTTAAGAAGGAATCTTACTTTTACTTGCTAGGTTTAAATTATTAAGGAGCCCTGGTGGCGCAAAGTTTAAGAGCTCAGCTGCTAACTGAAATGCTGGCGGTTTCAACCCACCCAGTGGCTCCACAGGGAAAGACCTGGCAACGTGCTCCCATAAAGATTATAGCTTAGGAAAGCCTATGGGGCAGTTCTACTCTGTCACATGGGGTCTTCACGAGTCGAAAATCGACTGGATGGCCCCCAACAACAACAATAAAAAGTTAATCTTAAGTCTTACTGAAGAAACTAATAAAAGATTTTAGAAATAAGATAGAATGATTTTGTCCACAAAAGAATCTTAATAAAATCCAGTAGGTTTGGAACATAGGTGATGTCAGACATAAAAACGAGGAGGCCTGTGTGTTTAACAGGAGTCACAAGAGAAGAGACGAGGCCAGGCCTCCTCTGGGTGGCTGCCCCCTCACCCAGTCACCTCCTCTGCCTTCCGGGACCCTATGCCCCAGATGCCAGCAGTGCCAAGTCCCCTCTGGACCTTCTGCTGCCTCAGCCTCAGATGCTTCAGAAGAAACAACCAATGCCAACAAGCAAATCCAAACCCAAGTCCCAGGCAAACATTAAATTCTAGAAAATCAGAGGTGTTTTCAGCACGGCTGAAATTTTTATGCCATTTAAACCACTTGAGAATCTGAAACCACAGTAAAACACTGCATTTGAAGCAAAGCTAACATTTCCTCGAAAACGGAAAGGAGAGATTCTAGGGAAGATCTTGGCATGGAAAGTCGGCTGCACGGTGGGGGAGGTTCAGGCTCACAGAGAACTGGCAACAGCACAGGAGGAGGGCAGGATGCCCGACCACTGTCGTTTTCTGCCAGTCATTAGCGTGCACGGGGTCACCTCACTGCAGCCTTCATTAAACAACAAAGGACCCCTGAATGCATTCAGGAGACATTCAGCTCAAGTCAACAAGTAAGTGCACAGGTGCTAAGTGATCAGCAAGACGTGGTCCTGCTGTCCGGTGTCAAGGGGCTTTGGTGCAATGATTTCCACTGTTCTCGCTGCTGCAGGCCTGTGCGTTCCCTACTGTTTACCTGTGGCTGTGGCTGTGGCTGTACATCTGTGACCAAGGAGTCAGTCACATGATGGAGAATGTAACTGGGAAAGTACGCTTCCTCACACCTGACCATTTGAACAATTCCTACTCTTCCAGTCACACTCTCAAGAAGTGGTATGGAAATAAAATGAGGGACATATTTTTAACAAGGAACTATAGAGACTCATGTTCGGTAGAGGGTCAGCGAAAATGAGGAAAACCCTCCAGGAGGTAGACTGATACAATAGCCTCAACAATGGAGTCAAACCTATCAAAGATCATGGAGATGGTCAACAATGGACTGCGACACACCAAGGATTGTGAAGAGGGCACAGGGCTGGGCAATGTTTTGTTCTGTTGCACACGGGATCTCCGTGAGTCAGAGCCGACTTGACAGCAGCAAACAACGACATAGACACAGCAGAGATACAAGCATTAGTGATCATCCTGGGAAAGTGGCCCCATTTCAAGCTAAGCTACCGCAAGAAAGTAAATTAATACGTCTACGTTTCAGTTTTCTTATCTGTAAAAACGAAGGTAATTACTCCTATAACAGAATTGTATTCTGTAACATCTAAAAGAAAGTAACAATAATGACAAAAGTTTTACCCCTTTTTTTCTTGATAAAAGTACCATGGCAGTAAAAGTGGTAAGGCATGTCCAAAAAAATCTCTCAGAACTCAGGTTCTTTCCCATTCACTATTCTGTCATCCCTAGGATGAGAGCTTTGACCTCATGATCTAAGATGGCTGCTGGAGCTCCAGTTATTACATCTAAGTTCCAGGCAGCAGAAAGGAAAGAAAAGTGCACTACTGCCTTTCCTGGAGGCCCCATGGTAATTCAGCTTCTACCTCACTGGCTAGCACTTAAACATTTAGCCGCGTCTAGTTACAAGTTGGAGTCCTGCCGGTGCAGTGGTTAAGAGCTACGGCTGCTAATTAAAAGGTTAGCAGTTCAAATCCACCAGCTCCTCCTTGGAAACCCTCTGAGGCAGTTCTACTCTGTCCTACACAGTTGCTATGAGTTGCAATTGATTCGACGGCAGTTTTGTTTTTTGTTTTGGAGTTACAAGTGAGGCTTGAGGCTGGGACACACAGTCTTTTAGCTACACAGCTACACAGTTGTATAGCTACACACTGGGTTCTGTTTCGAAGGGAAAAAAGGAACACGTATATTGGACGAGAACTCGGAGCCTCCTGCGTATGCCCCTCGTTCATAATACCGAACTAGTACTAAAAAAGGAGAGTTGTCGGCATAGTGCTTGAATATGCGGGGCTGTTAGCTCTTGGTTCTGTTCTGGCCTTGATTCCATTCTCTCTTCCATCTCCTTAAACCAAAAAATCAAACCCGTTGCCATCGAGTTGATTCTGTTTCATAGCGGCCCTAACGGACAGAGTAGAACTGCCCCACAGGGTTTCCAAGGCTGTAATCTTTACAGAAGCAGACTGCCGCATCTTTCTCCCCTGGAGCAGCTGGTGGATTCGAAGTGCTGTCCTTCTGGTTAGCGGCACAGCGCTCCTTAATACTAGGTGGACAGCACATATTTTCAGGCGCTGACTCATAATTTATCGACCATATCAGCCGTTCTGGTGACTTTGACCTCGGAACTCCCTTTTCATGGCAATCTTAGGATTTTTCTTTAAGCCATTCTGCCTTTTTGATACGATTATAGTACATTATAAAGCATCAGAGCCGACTGGATCTGAACATGTCAGCTAAGGGACTTGTCCAAATTCACTCCTTGTTGTGAGCCCATCAGGTCCTTGAGTACAGACACTGCTCTGGGCCCTCAAAATGAATGAATGCATGACATATATACAATTTTCATTTACTCAGTTATGAATAAATACCTATTAACCAGTCACCATCCAGTCAACTCAGACTCATGGTGGTCCCACATGTGTCAGAGTAGAACGGTGCTCCCTGGATTTTCACTAGCTGACTTTTCTGAAGTAGATCACCAGGGCTTTCTTCTGAGGTGTCTCTGGATGGACTCAAACTCTCAACTTTTTGGTTACCAGCTGAGCAATTAACAGTTTGCATCCGCTGGGTGCACCATGTGTTAAATTTGTTGTTTTTTGTTGTGTGCTGTCCAGTGGATCCTGACTCATAGCGACCCCATATGACAAAGTAGAGCTGCGCCATAGGGTTTCCTAGGCTGTAATCCTTACAGGAGCACATCGCCAGGTCTTTCTCCTGCTGGCCGGGTTCGAGAACCACTAACCTTTCGTTTAGCAGCCAAGTGCTTCACCATCGGGCCATTGTGCGATGGGGGAGGGAGTACAGGGAGAATGGTGAACATTTAGAGCAAACCCGATGTAGAAGGCAAAGCCGAGCTGACGTAGGGATCTTTGCGCAGCGCTGACAACTGAGGTCAGACTGATGGCCACCTTAATTCCCCTAAAAGAAATTTGCACTCTGCCTTAAGTGCCAACCCCCCAAAAGGGAGTTCTCCTTGATAAAACACGCTCTAGCCCCCTAGTGATAAACAGAGCTAGGCAGCTGGAGTCAAGAAGGAGAACCAGGGAGAAGAGGGACCCTTGCCCGGCAGGGGGTCCTGGGGGTGGGATACGATGATGAGGCATTACAGCACTATTTGGGGGTGGGGGGTGGGGGGGCTATGTACACAACCACTCCATGCCCTTCCCACCCTGGGGGTGCAGTTCGGCTTCTAGCAGTTGCTGGAAGGGGCTGTGAATAAGACTTGATTAGGTCAGGAAAAGGAGTCCTGGTGGCGCAGTGGTTAAGAGCTTGGCTGCTAACTGAAAGGTTGGCAATTCGAACCTACCCAGCGGTTCCAAAGGAGCAAAGACCTGGCGATCTGCTCCTGTAAAAATTACAGCCTAGGCTGAATGGACACGGGAAATCCGGGGTGGAAACAAGGAGCGTGCTGTCACAGCATAGGGAGAGTAACTAGGGTCACATAACAATTTATGGATAGATTTTTGTATGAGAGACTAACTTTAATTGTAAACTTTCACTTAAAGCACAACAATTTTAAAAAAAAATGATTATAGCCTAGGAAACTCTATGGGGAAGTTTTACTCTGTCACATGGGGTCGCTATGATTTGGAATTCACTCAAACACACCTAACAACAAGGGGGAGGAAACGTGTTTTAGTGGTCAAAAAAAAAAAGATAAAGATTTCAAAAGACTTTTTTTTTTAAAAACTAAGATGAAAATAAGAGCATCCCAGTCAATTATTCCCATTCTCTACATCTTGACAAGCTGCCACCATCCCTGACTTCATTTTATTTTCTGTAAAACAGGTATAAAATGATATATGAAAAATTCTATAACCTGATTTGGGAGTCACCATAAGAAGTATGCAATCGGATCACGCAAAGGGGATGTATTAACGTGGGGGTCCCTGGGAATCCTTCAGCGGTAACAGCATTACCTGCCCTTTGTATTCCACGGGTCTCAGTCCTGAGTAAATGGGCACAAAACTGCTCGCCAAGAGAACCTGGATGCAGAAAACAAAGGAACAGGTCATGGATACAGGGATTAGCCTTCATGTTATACATCGGATGAACTCTTTAATATAAAAAACATATTAACTAAATAAGTTCCAAGTACTTCAAATGCACAATTGTTGTTATTAGCTGCCTTTGAGTCGATTTTCAACTCATAGCGACCCCGTGACAGAACAGAACTGCTCCGTTAGGGTTTCCCATGCTATAATCTTTACGTGAGCAGACTGCCAGGTCTTTCTCCCTCGGAAGCCACTGGGTGGGTTCGAAACACCAACCTTTCCGTTAGCAGCTGATGGCTTAACTGTTGAGCCACCAGGGCTCCTTAAATGCATAACTGCAGGTACTTAAATAAAAAGACAGCATTTTTAATATCTGAAAGGACCCTAAAGAGACAGGTACAAGATGATGCTCTCTGAATCAACCGACTTCGCCAAAGCAGAATCAGCATTTCAATTTGAGACAACCACGTCATCATAAAGTTAAATTTTAAGTGAAGTCTAAATGCCTGAGCATGTATGGATACATAGAAATGATTCCGAATGTGGCAACATATACTGTGGAGTCCTTGGGTGGCGCAAGCAGTTCAACCCTCAGCTACTGACCAAAACGTTGGCAGTTCAAATCCACGCAGAGATTCCTCGGAAGAAAGGCCTGGCAATCTGCTTCTGAAAGATTACAGCCATTGAAAACCCCGCGGAGCGCAGTTCTCCTCTGCACACGTGGGGGACCAGGAGTTGGAATCGAGTCGCTGGCCACTGGTTGGGGTTTGTTTTTAATAAATATGGTAAATCGTTTAAACATTACATTCTTATTTTCCAAAGGCCAGAGCCCCCTGCCTGTTACGGTGCAGATGGATGTGCAGCTCAGGGGGGCTCTAGCTGATGTCAGCAGGCTGTTGCTAGGACAGCCACACATTCTCTATTCTAGTCACTCGGTTGGGATATATAATGAAGCGGTGGCAGTTAGGGACACCAATTATACTTTTTCTTCCATTTGAAAGTCAAAAAAGATTGACATTCAGGAAATGACGGTTTCTTCCAACGGCAGAAGGTGGGTTCCGGCGGCTCTTCTGAAATGCCAGAGTTTTTCTCTGCAGTGTAGTTTCCCAATCACTAGTGTTCTTTTTGAGGATATGTGGCTTGAGATACTGAGTATCTCAGCTACCATCTATCAACCAACAGGCAAAGACTCTATAACTGTTTGTTGTCAGAGATTCATGAGATTTTTTTTTTTTATTTCAACATATGTTATTCAGAAATGGATCGTGGCCCCAAACTGATCTTTAAATCATCCGTTCAGAATTATGGAGAACTCAGAAGGGATCTTCCTCACAGAAACAATATTATAGGGATGGTTTTTGAGGTCAGCTCTCAAAGAACCTATTTATTCTGAGCTGCAGCTAAATGACAGACCCAGTCACCAGTATAACACAATTTCTACAGGAAAATCCTGAGTTGCAGTGTGACACAGCTGGAGCCCATTTCTTGCCATGTTTATTTCTACACCACTTACACTGAGCCCTGATGGCACAGTGGTTAAGAGCTATGGCTGCTAACCAAAAGGTTGGCAGTTCGAATCCACCAGCCACTCCTTGGAAACCCTATGGGGCAATTCTACTCTGTCCTCTAGGGTTGCTGAGTCGGAATTCAACTCAATAGCAACAGGTTTATATTTAGTCTGGAGTCCCTGGGTGGTGCAAATGGTTAACATGCTCCACTGCTACCCAAGAGGTTGGAGGTTTGAGTCTACTCAGAGGTGCCTCAGAAGAAAGGCCTGGCCACCTGCTTCAGAAAAATCAGCCAACGAAAACCCTATGGAGCACAGTTCTACTCTGACATGTGGGTCGCTGAGAGTTGAGGTCGTCTCAAGGGAAACTGTTTTTAATTTTGTCGTTTATATTCAGTCTACAAGGCAGGGACTCAAGACATGCCTATTGGTTCTGTTTCTTTCTCTGTGGCAGGAATGAAGGCTACCGGCACGTCTGCTCACTCGCACCAGCTCCAAGAATGGACGCTCCTAGCGCCTGCTAGGTGACAGGGGACAGGTCCTGGTGGGGACAGGTCCTGGTGGGGACAGGTCCTGGTTGTAACAGCTCCTACAGCAATAGCTTCCTGGCAGGTGGCCAAAGAAGGTGCTGGGGTATCAGATTTCAGCAGTGGCAAGTTCAAGGTAAAAAATAGCACAAGACTAGAGCTCCAGCAGGAAAGCAGAAACAGAATGACCATGTGTTTGGTGTCTCTGTGGCACCAGGCTTGTGCTAGGTGCCAGGATCAGCTACCTAGTTAGTGCGGCCTGATACAAAATGAAAAGGCAGGGCCCACTGCTCAAAAACGAGTAAGAATTTTAAGATGGTGACAGCAAAGCGTGAAACCACTTTAGAGATTAGGGTCCCATGTGACGGCACAGGTTGCATGCGTGCCCACGAAGCCAGCCTTGGTAAACCAAAACGAAACCTGTGGCTGTCAATTCCGATCCATAGCGACCCTCTAGGACAGAGCAGAACTGCCCCATAGCGTTTCCAAGGAGCAGCTGGTGGATTCGGACTGCCGAT
This sequence comes from Trichechus manatus latirostris, assembly GCF_000243295.1. Taxonomy (NCBI): domain Eukaryota; kingdom Metazoa; phylum Chordata; class Mammalia; order Sirenia; family Trichechidae; genus Trichechus; species Trichechus manatus. The sequence goes on along the minus strand of NW_004444070.1, from coordinate 1,796,266 downwards.
CTTTTGCTTAGTAGCCTGAGCTCTTAACAACTGTGGGCCCTCAAACAGAGTATCTCATTTAATTCTCCCCCAACTCGCTTCGCAAAGAGAAGTCCCTCACTCAAGGGTCTCTCAGCTAATAAGTGGCTCAGCCTTCACCTGAACGTATGTTTATTTAATATAAAACACGTGCTCATATATGTTGTCACCAAGGCCTGTATTCCCAAGTCGGATTAATTATATTCTTTTTTTTCTCATTTTTCTTCTTTTGGCCGATTAAAATCGTGGAGTTGGCCAAAAATATTGAATCAATCGTGGACTGCCAAAAGAATGAACAAATTGGTCTTAGAAGAAACACAACCAGAACGCTCCTTAGAAGCGAGGATGGTGTGACTCAGGCTCACTTACTTTGGACATGTCATCAGGAAAGACCAGTTGCCAGACAAGGACATCATGCTTGGTGAAGCAGAGGGGCAGCGAAAACGAGGGAACCCCTCCGTGAGATGGATGGACACACTAGCTCCAACAATGGGCTCAATCATACCAACGATCGTGGAAACGGCACAGGACCGGGCACCGCGTCCTTCTGTTGTACGTGGGGTCATCAAGAGTCGGCACCCAGTCGCGGGCAACTAACAGCAACCATCACTATCCCTCGTTTACGGAAATATTGACAGCACACTAATGTGCAGCGCCGTTTCCCAGGGGAAGGCCGCTGCTTTTATTACGTCTTCTTTATTTAGTTATAGGTCTCAAGGTGCCATGATAACATTGAGCAAGAGGCGTCAACCGTTTACAAGGAGTCGATGCAGACGTGCCCGCCTTCCTCAGGTGTTCATCTCAACATCTTGGCTTTAAATGAGAGCTGGGATAGAACGACGTGACGTCACATTCATGTGCCCATTTTGCAAGAAGGCAAAGCATCAGGGAGTATCGCCATAGTGATTTACTGAAGACCAGTTAGCCAGCCCATGGGATTTCCGATGGAGATCAAGCATACTTCAATGGGCTCGCCTACACGCAGTGATGACAGCATGGGCTGCTGGGTATTTTTTTAGAGGAAGTTTTTGTTTACAGTCTAGGTAACTGTATTCACCCTAACTATATCTGGCCCTATCATCAATTGGCTACTCTTTTAAAGGAAACAATTACGGACCCTAGGCACATTTTGCAAGCACATGGTAGCTATTTAACGAAGTTATTTAGCAAATGCAACTTTCCACCATAGCGATAACTGGAACAATTTGTGGCTAGCACACATATCGCAAAATTACAGTACTTAGAGTTCTTTAAAGGACCAAAGACACCATAAATAACAATTTATTTCATTATGCCACAAAGACATATGTGCCCTGAGAAAAAAATCCCTGCCCTTAGAACCGGGATTATTTCTCCTCCGTGTCAAAGTATAATGTGAAGTTCACAAGTTAATGCTTAGAATTGTTTTGAGGTGTTTGGATGAAAAATGCTATCCAATTACTTTCCTGCAGACAATGGCAGTGCGAATCCTCCTAAATGATATGAAAAGTGCGGTGAACTGGAAAATACCTGTCACTCCTCCAAATCAATGTGTTTGTTTTGTCATAGCTTATTCTCCCCTTCCATATGGGCTGCTGATTTGTACACCAAACTCAGTTTAGGGCGGAAATTCGCTTTGGGTATTTAAGGACTAAGCGGCTTTTCTCATGTGTAGTCAGCTTGCTGCCATTTTATTGGAAGCAAATAGGATTTTCTCAGGAAGGAGACAAAGATTGACATCCTAAGGACACTTGATCAAATGCAGTTCCTAAATGTGTGTTTTTATTATGTCTCATCTCATTGTCTTCCCGGTGAGATTTACCTTATCAATAAACCTCAATGCATCTACCCCAAAAATAAACCTGCTGCCATAGAGTAGATTTCAACTCATAGCGACCCTATAGGACAGAGTAGAACTGCCCCACAGAGTTTCCATGGAGCTCCTGGTAGATTTGAACCACTGACCTTTTGGTTAGCAGCTGTAGCGCTTAACCACTATGCCACCAGGGTTTCTTCAATGCATCTAGAGCCAAAAAAACCCCCAACTCATTGCCATGGAGTCCATTCCGACTCATGGCAACCCCATGCGTTAAACAAAGTAGAACTGCTCCATCGGGTTTTCTTGGCTGTAATCTTTATGGAAGCAGACTGCCAGGCCTTTCTTCCTCAGTGCCACTGGGTGGGTTCAAACCACCAACTTTAAGGTTAACACTTGAGCACTTAATCATTTGTGCCACCCAGGGACCCCTACATCTAGAGCAGTGGTTCTAAAATTGGGGGGAAGGTATCCCCAGGGCACAGCTGGCAATGTCTGGAGATGTCTTTGGTTGTTACAACTTGAAGAGGGGGTGCTACTGATACCTAGTGGGTGGAGGCCAGGGATGCTGCC
>NW_004444070.1:1790728-1792693 GCF_000243295.1 Trichechus manatus latirostris | reverse complement strand
AGGAGATCACAGCAGGGGAGACAAAGCAGTTCTCCTCATTAGGGCCAGTGGTGCCATTCTCCAGGAGAGGTTTTCTGGGAGTTATCAAGGAGCATTCGGTATATCAAAAGACCGTTTGGACCACGTACGTGTATCCATTCTAAACGTGAAGAATTCAATGATTTGTACCAATTCAGATAAGCAGTGTGTCTTAGTTATCTAGTGCTGCTATAACAGAAATACCACAAGTGAATGGCTTTAACAAAGAGAAATTTATTCTCTCATAGTCTAGGAGGCCAGAAGTCCAAATTCAGGGCACCAGCTCCAGGGGAAGGCTTTCTTTCTCTGTCGGCTCTGGAGGAAGGTCCTTGTCATCCATCTTCCCCTGGTCTAGCAGATATTCAGTGCAGGGACCCTGGGTCCAAAGGACGCACTTGCTCCCAGCTTCTTTCTTGGTGGTAGGAGATCCCCCCATCTCTCTGCTCTCTTATCTCTTTTACACCTCAGAAGAGATTGACTCAAGATACAAACTAATCTTGTAGATTGAGTTCTGCCTCATTAACAATAACTGCCTCTAATCCTGTCTCATTATCATCATAGAGGTTAAGATTTACAACACATAGGATAATTACATCAGATCACAAAATGGTGGACAACCAGACCATACTGAGAACCGTGGCCTAGCCAAGTTGACACACATTTTGGGGGGACACAATTTAATCCATAACACAGTGGAATATCTCCAGGCCACAGCACAATTAATTTAAAAATCATTTCTATTTAGCTGTGGGAGTAGCAAACCACTTGCTTTTAAAGGTAGGATTTCCCTCTTTGCCTGTTTGGCTGAAGGCTAGTATTCAAGTTCCCTCACATTTCCTGGTTGCATGTTTCCTTCTGAAGAAATATGGTTAGCTGTCATCTAGTTGGCCCCCAACGCACGGCCCCCACGCACAACAGATACTGGAAAGTGGACCCAGGGCTGTGTGTCCAGGGGCAGGTCTGCAGAGCCCTTGGGGGGCCTTGGAGTGAGACATCACCAGCTGCTTCCATTCTTGGGGTCTGAAACTCAGAACCCTCTGGTCTCTGTCCAAGGGAAGGACGAGCAGGTGACTTCCTCCTCTTCCTTGCCCGTGTCCACAGCTGTCAGCATAGCCCTCTTTGCCCAGAACCACCTCACACAGGGCATCCCCCACTGGCCTCTTCTGTCATGCGTGCTCACTGACGTCACTACCCGGAAGGAGTTGTGGTTGTTGGCTGCTGTAGTCAATTCTGACTCATAGCGACCCCATGTGACAGAGCAGAACTGCCCCCCGTAAGGTTTCCTAGGCTGTGATCCTTACGGGAGCCAATTGCCAGGTCTTTCTCCAGAGGAGCCGCTGGGTGGGTTTGAACTGCTGACCTTTCAGTTAGCAGCCGAGCGTTTTAACCATTGCGCCAACAGGGCTCCTTACCGAAAAGGAGGGTTTATTTTCTTTTACTTCCGTGCTGCTTTTTCTTTTCTCCTTGCTCCTATTCATCGTCAACTCTTACTCTTTCTCCATGAGCATTCCACACGTATATGTATAATTTTCGTTTTAATAGCCAAAATTCACCCTTCTTGTTTTAGTTTGGAAATAGGTTAAAGCTTTCTTGTACTAAATGTCTGCAATGCTTCTTGGACAACCCAGGATAAGTGTTAATTATTCAATATTCTCCTTACAAGGAGTTGCAAATTTCTGTCAACTATTTCTCATCTGTTCAATGTTCTCAAGTAATTACACCAATTCTCTGAATAGTTATTATCAAAAACAAAGGAAGTAGAAAAAAAATCATGTTTATGCGCTGTAATAGTTTCCTATCGTTGCCGTAACAAGTTATGGCAGACTTGAAGCCTTAAAGCAATGCGAATGTATTATCACACAGTTCTGTGGGGTCAGAAGTCAGTACGGGTGCCGCTGGATGGAGTCCAGGTGCCTAGGGGCTCTGTTCCTTCCTGGGCGCTCTGGA
>NW_004444070.1:1788027-1788913 GCF_000243295.1 Trichechus manatus latirostris | reverse complement strand
TTCCCTGGAGGAAAAACGGGAGACCAAGTAATTTTCCCTCGTCTTGCTGTTGGTGATGGATACGTGTAGCCGATTCTGAGCCAGCTCGTGGGCGTCGGGAGGAAGAATCGCCTCCATTCCGCTTCTAAGGAAGACAGGGCGCACGCCATTATTCACCTTTAATTACTGAACAGCTTGTTAATGTTTCAGGAGAGGGAGAGCTGAGCTGCCACAGTGTGTATGGGAAGTTGTCCACATTCTGTGTTCCTAGACTCCTGGGGGAAAGACGCTGGATACATGCCTCAAGCGTGCTGTGAAGTCATACCCGGGCGTGAACCCCCAGAGAGGCTGCCTTCGGATTTCTTCTGCAAACTTGTAGGTGAATTCCTTACATTCCTGAAAACACAAAGTGAATAAATGAGGTTATGCTTTCTCAAAGGAGTCCCCGGTTGGCACAAGAGTTTAAGTGCTTGACTACTCACCAAAAGGTTGGAGGTTTGAACCCACCTAGAGGCGCCTCGGAAGAAAGGCCCGGTGACCTGCTTCTGAAAAGTCACAGCCTTGAAAATTCTATGGGGCAGTTCTACTCTGCACACATGGGGTCCCCATGAGTCACAATCTACTCAACAGCAACCACTAACAATAACATGTTTTGTCAACAATGGCATCCCTGTTTTAAAAGCTGTGAGCAGCCATCTAAGATACTCCACTGGTCTCACCCCTTCAGGAGCAAGGGATAATGAAGAAAACTAAAGACATAAGGGAAACATTAGTCCAAAGGACTAATGGACCGATCCCAACTACCATGGCCTCCACCAGACTGAGTCCAGTGCAACCAGACGGTGCCCAGCTACCACCACTGACTGTGCTGACAGGGATCACTATAGAGGGTCCCGGACAGAGCTGG
>NW_004444070.1:1786151-1786887 GCF_000243295.1 Trichechus manatus latirostris | reverse complement strand
TTTCTCCTTTGCATGCCAACTTGAATGGGCTTCTCCCACATCTGGAAAATGCACCAGGGCCCGATCCTCATTCTGTGTTAGCATACTCTTCCACAGACCCCCCCAACACAATGAACCTCCTTCTCCCACTCCTTTGCCACGACCTCCGGAGCAGTTCGTCTGTAGCTCTGTAACTCCTGTGGTTGTTAGCTGCTGTCGAGTGGGACCTGACTCAGGGCAACCCCATGCACAACGGGTTCATAGGGTTTTCATTGGCTGATTTTCTGAAGTAGATCACCAGGCCTTTTTTCCTAGTCTGTCTTAGTCTGGAAGCTGGAACCTGTTCAGCATCACAGCAACACACGAGCTCCGAACGACAGATGGGTGGTGGCTGTGCATGAGGCGCGCTGGCCGGGAATGGAACCTGGGACTCCTGCTTGGGAGGCGGGAATTCTACCAGTGAACCAGTACTGTCCCAGCTGCCGAAGAGCACTGACTGATAATGACAGCACTACCGGCAGCAGCAATAGCAGAAGGAATGACAATGATTTACGTGACTGAATCAGAGTCTTGCAGATTAGTCTTGGGCACTGGCATTTTATAAAGTCCCCCCAAAACCTGTTGTCTTTGAGTTGATTCCAACTCATAACGACCCTACAGGACAGAGGAGACCTGCCCCATAGAGTTTCCAAGGCTGTCATCTTTACCGAAGCAGATTGCCACCTCTTTCTCTACAGAGCGACTGGTGGGTTCGAAC
>NW_004444070.1:1782567-1783956 GCF_000243295.1 Trichechus manatus latirostris | reverse complement strand
GGGAGAGAACTTCCCACAATGCTAGGTTTACTGCAGTCTTAACAATGTCTATATAAAAATAAAACTTCACCTCTCAAGAAAGTCAAAACGAAAGAAAGACAAGAAAACCAAGTTCTAGAAGGAACTAGCCTGCAATTCGAAAACCGTGATTCCTACTGTGGGGAGATTTGTTACAGTTTATCTATACGTTGCCTGACTTCAGTTCTCATCCTGTGTAATCTCTACAGTTTTTAATCACTTCTCCAGTTCGCTGCAAACCACCATATAAATACCGGGGAAGTATTTATGCAAGCAGTGCTATAGTGCTGCTGTAACACAAATACCACAATTGCGTGGCTGTGAAAAACAGAACTTTACTTTCTCATGGTTCGGTTCTGGAGACTAAAAGTCCAAATCAGGTCTTAGCTGTCAGGATTCCTTCCTCGTGGGTAGCCCAGGATGCTCCTTGGTTCCTAGGCCATCCTCACTGGGCTTGCCCTCCCCAGCATTGGTCTGCCCCTGGGTCAGTCTGCTCTTTTAATATCTCAGAAGGGATTAGGTTTCAGACACACCCTACACTGGTATGGCCTCATTAACATAACAAAGAAAACTCTATTTCCAACCAGGATTACATTGACAGGTATAGGGGTTAGGACTGCAACACATATTTCAGGGACACACAGTGCAATCCATAACAGGAAGAAAAGTGGATTTCTGAATAACTGACCTCAAATACAGTTTTCGTTCCATAGGCAGCTCACAAGAGATTTAAGTGATATTTACAATTTTGAAATTTTAAAATGACTTAATTTGATTCCTGGGCCTGAATGGGTTAAACAATGGTTATTTTATTACTGTTTGGAACCACTAGAGTATGTCAGTAATTAGCAAATGCAATATTCGCCACCTACAGAACAGCTTTTACTGCCGGAGAATGCATAAACACTGTCTTAGATAGCAGAAAACAGATTTTTAAAACCTTGATTGCATTAAATAAAATAACCTGGTAAAGGCTTATTTTTCTTACTTCTGGCTAAATTACTTAGAATTCAGGGCTTTTTTTTCTTATGGTGAGAATTTAAAAAAAAGGAAATAACGCGCATGCCCATGTTTTTATTTATACCCCTGTTTGTAAACAGGAGTGAGAAGCGTTATCCATCACCTTTTCCAGGCCTTGAAAATAGTCCGTGCATTCTTCTCATGGTCATGTCAAGAAGAAATATCCTTGAAAGAAACAGAACTGGAATCTTAAGATGAAATAAAAACTCAAGAGTAATATTTTATTTCCCTGTCTCAATGCCACCCAAACTAATCTTTTCTAAAATCAGCACAGCTCCCTAAATGATGACATTCTGAAAGCAAAGTCTTAACCTTTCTGGTTTTCAAGGGACAGGATTGCTTCTGGAGTTA
>NW_004444070.1:1779484-1780904 GCF_000243295.1 Trichechus manatus latirostris | reverse complement strand
CGCAGGCCCGATGCCCGCCAGCGTCCTGGAAGAGGTGAGGCTGGGGTCGCCACCGCCCGCGGGCAGCCCACCCCGACCGCCACCCCCGGAGCGGCCTTGGAGGGCCGGAGCCCGCCCCTCGCCCGGCTCCCGCACTCCGTCCTACCAATGCAGGCCTGAAGCACTTCCATGTAGAACCGCCCCTTATTCGGAAGGCGTGGCCGGGCCGTCACTCAACGCGGCTCCGCCTATCGGCGCCCGGCCTCATTGGCCGCGCGCCCGTCCGGGAACTTCCTGCGGAAGAGGAAGTGGCCTGCCTTCTCGAGCGGCCCGTGTCGTCTCCAGGCCGACGCGAGCTATCTGCTCTGGCCCCCCTCCTCTGTTTAAAGTACTGGGCTCGACATGGCGGCATCCGCTCGCCTGCTCGAAGCCGGCATTACGGCCGTGGGCAAGGGACAAAGTTTTCTTGTGTAGAGTCGTGCTATCTTGCGATACTTAGGGGTGCCCTTTCGTCTCCGGACGCCTTTCAACGCGGCCTGCGAGCCAGCCCTCAGCTACGAGCCAGCTGACCCCGAATGAGCCTCATTTATACACCGGAAGTGTTTGTCCGGCCGCCGGTCGGCTTCCCGGAAGCGGTTCCTCTCCGTTCCCGCCCCCGTGCACTCTAGGGCGGTCCAAAGGCTCAGTTGGGCCGGATCAGCGTTCTCGTCAGCTTGTCAAGGCGTAGGTTTGGTTTCTCTACCAGTTACTGGAAAGGCCGGAGTATGGCGTCGGACAGTGTTCATTCATACCTTCCATGTGCCCTAGGCTGTGTGACCTTGGGCAGGCTTCATAACCTCTGAGCTAACCGGTGGTTCATCGGCAAAATGGGATGGTCAAGTCCGAGTCAGCGCTAAATTGTAAAGTTCGTGCCACATAGTGGGCCCGCTGTGCCGTCGGTGGCACCAGTGGCGCTGGTCATATCTGAGAAGCAGCTTTAAGTGGTGGCCAAGCCGGCCGACATCCGTACCTAGATTTAGAGGACTCTGCCAATTCTTTTTCTCCTTAAAGAATGTCTTCCTTGTCTGATCCTAATAACCGAGCCTTGAGGAATCGTAGACTTCCCAGCGGAAGGTTCACCAGGTCCCCTTAAGATCAGAGGTTTACTCTCACTGCAGCTACAGAAGAGAATCTGGGAGATGGCCGAGTGTCTGCCTTATGCAAACAGGGAGGAGGGTTGATCACCCCAAATCGCTTCTATGTCGGGCTTTTTGTCCCGCTTTTGAAGTGAGAGACACGTGACCTCTGGTTTGCAACACCTGTAAGCGAGAGTCGTTGATGTGATGATGTTTTTAATTCTCATAAATAATCCGAGACAGTTAACCCTGAAAACACCCGAATGCCTTAGCATCGGGTAACTCCTGACTCTGAATTCTTTCCTACCATTAGGATTTAGTGAAGC
>NW_004444070.1:1740786-1779035 GCF_000243295.1 Trichechus manatus latirostris | reverse complement strand
CAGATGAAAACTGTGATTCTGGGCAACCTGGACGAACACCAACACTGTGGGATCCTTAGCTTTAAGGAAGGATAAACTCAGGAGTTTAACTGTCACACCTGGCCAGCCGACAGAACCCGACAAATGTAAGTCTCCTAGGAAATGTGTCTCAAATGCTGTATAATTTGATCCTCACAGTTTTAAACTCTCTTCCTTCTTTCTGCTTCTTACCCCATGCCATATTTACATCTAACTAGTTAAAAAGTTCACCTCGCTGAAGTAAGGAAAAATATCAAATTCATTCACATTTATCTTTGTAACCTCAGCGCCAAGCGTAGCACTTGGCATGTAGTATGTGATCGATAAATATTTGTTTTGGATGTTGGATTTAACTAAGTTACTTTTGTGATCTGAGTATAGAGTAATTCAATTGCCTTTAAGAACATTTTTCGGTAATTAATGTGCTTATTTTTACTTTTCTATTTTCCTTAGTAATTTAGTTTTGAGCTGATTCATGTAGTCAGCCATTTATGAAGCATTTATTAAGCATCCATTATGTGGCAAGCACTGTGCTGGTGCAAGGCATCTAAAGTAGAAAATAATTCAGTTCCTGGTCATCAGGGACATCAGGTGGGGAGGCAGAGATCCAATGCATAAAGACAGAATATGTTGTCATGTGCATTACAAAGCCACGCAGAGCTGGAGAGTGGAAACCCCTAGCTCTTGGGAGGTGCCTACCATAGCGCCTGGCACATCAAAAGGTGTCCAAGCCTGGCAGCTCCTTTCCCTGCTCCATGCTTCCTCCCTCAAGGTTTAAGCAAGTCTTCGCTTGAAGAGGGAGAAAGGAGCATAGATAAAGGCTGTTTGGCCACACCTCTGCCCCAAGTTAGGATCTTATCTCAAAGTCTTTGAGTCTGGTCTCTTCTTGGAGTCTACTATCCACATATGCTGTTATTTTATTTTCCTGTTTGGGCATCTTAGTACACGTCAGGACCTCTGTCAGGCATGCCATCCTTGCCTCTGCAGCCCCCTGAGGCTCGCTCTCACTTGCTAACACACCACATTCTTGTCATCTCCCTGCAGGGACTTGCACTGACTCTGATTAACTGTAGAGATTGGATGCTTGCACTTTCATCTCAGGGGGATGTGGCCACACTGTTGGGGCACGAGGCACCGCCCTTTCCATGGGATGCCAAGTCATAATTCACGCTGACATGCCCTGTGTGCCTAGTTTAAACAATCTCTTGTCTTGAGACCATCTTTGAGTCCAGAGAGAGGGACTTTTGCAATCATGAAGTAGAACTTCCCGTCTGAAACCAGAGAAGCTGCAACTGTTCCCATTGCTCACCATCTCCGAGGATGAAGCAAGGGGATAGCAGCAACAGGACTGACACAGTGGCTGCAACAATTGGCTGAAACATAGCAACGATTGTGAGGATAGCGCAGGAGTGGGCAGTGTTTCGTTCTGTTGTACATAGGGTTGCTAGGAGTCGGAACTAACTCGATGGCACCTGAGAACAACCTGTGTGTATACACATGGATGTATATATATGTAAATACATTTTTCCTTAATATTGAGGCTACTCAAGTCAAACACTTAAGCCATATCTATGTGGCAATTAAATCTATCATATAAATCCATCCTGAATTCTCATGACATTTTTGATTGAACAGAACACAATTCCTTTTGGAGAACGAAGGAAATAAAGAAGGGAATTTCAAAAGTAAGAAGAGTTTTGCTTTCATAACATATGATAATAAAATAAAATCATGGAAATCTTTGAGAAATAGAGTTTATTTATGATTTGATACATCTGCCAGTGTATGATAGTGTGTAGGTCTTTTTCATATGGCATTGAAACTAAACATCAAGCTACTTCTGTTAGAAGATTTTTAAAAAGGAAACTCATTTATAAGCTTCATTTTGATTTATCATATGAAGGGTTCCAAATATAATATCACACGCTGAGCTGATTAATTTAGGGATTATAAAGATTCTCCTGAGTGTTTCCATTGTTGCTGTAGAATCAGGAGCTTATGATTGATGTTCTGCATCACGATAACCCTTGGTGGAGTCCCGGTGGCACAGTGGCTAAGTGCTCCACTGCTAACTGAAAGGTTGGCAGTTCGCACTCCCCCAGCAGCTCCGAGGGAGTAAGACCTGGTGATCTGTTTCCATAAAGATTACAGTCAAGAAAATCTTAAGGGGGAGTTGTACTCTGTCCTATGAGTCGGAATTGACGTGATGCCACCCGGCGACAACATAAGATAGAGCAGATAAGCTTTCCAGGTTTTCATAATTAAAATATAAATTTTGCAGAAAAGAGGTTCTGATCCTTGGTAGCCAGGTGGTGTCACACCAAGAGCGTCAACATTTAAACCCAAAGCTGTTGCCGTGGAGTTGCTTCCGACTCATAACAACCCTATAGTTCAGAATAGAACTGCCCTATAGGGTTTCCAAGGCTGTAATCTTTACAGAGAGCCCTGATGGCGCGGTGGTTAAGCCCTCGGCTGCGCCGCGGCAGTTTGAACTCACCAGCTGCTCCGCTGGAAGAAGATGTAGCAGTCTGCTTCCGTAAAGATTTACAGCCTTGGAAACCTGTCGGGCACTTTTACTCTGTCCTATAGGGTCTCTGTGAATCGGAATCGACTCGACAGCATTGGGTTTGGTGTTTTGTTTTGGAAGTCTCCTTGTCCCAAAACAGCCTACCCACCTACCCACAAACTTTTTTAAAAAGCCCAATGAAAGAAATTCTGCATTCTCTGGCTTCAGTGCTGTGTGTACTTAGTTGTAAAACACTATACCCTTGATATAGCCACTCCTGGTTTGTTCAGATGAATGGAATAGTCCTTCTTGTTGCCCTTCAGATAACTTTCTTACAGTGCAGACGATTATTGGGGACATAATATCCATGTCAAATCAGTGGTATTGTGGGTGATGAACAGATGGACAACTTCAGTGCCTTATGCTTCGTCAAAATTCACTCCATCTTAATTTAGAGTGCACGGTATAATCATGACCCACGCTGTTACGGAAAGACACATCCTAATTGCTAGAACATTCAGTTATGCACTCACCTCATTGCAAAAAGACAAAATCAGGATTTCAGTCTGTTTTGTCTTTGGCTATTTACCTTTCTTTCCTAGAATCCACTCCTAGTTACTGGAATCTTGGTAATACTTTCTACACTTAGTGAGCGTCCATTATAGGTCACTACTTCACCCACAGTCTCAGACAACTTTGACAACAGGGATGAAAGGTCGACATTTATAATAGAGGAGAAGTTAGGCTTATAACCGTTTTCCCAGGTCCACCCAGAGACAGAGAGGGTCAACCCAGCTCTCCCTGATTCCAAAGCCTGTATACAGACTTACCTTCCCTATGCTTTTTCATAAATGAATTAATGTCCAACATTGCGTCCGTTTGCCACCATGAGCCTCAGAACCTCCTTACTTCCTTCCGTTGTTTCTGTGCTCCGAATTTGTAAATGGTGTTCATATTTGGATAATTATAATTTTACCAAAAAATGGCAACATCCCGTAAGAAATTTGATGTATGAAGTTTTAAAAATTTGTTTAGAGCATTTAGAGAACTTGTTCACATCTTCAAAAGAATAGAATAAAGCAGGCTGTACAGTTAATTACAGCCACTCTTTCTTCATTTATCAATTACAACAGTAACTCTTTTTGATGATTCCTTTTCCTGGAAGCTCTGTCATAAAGTCAGTTATTGTAAAAAGAACATAATTTCCATTAGGAGTCATGTTATAAATGGGGAGCATGTTATTGACCAAGGTCTTAACTCCAAATAAGTCATATGCCTAATTCTTTGTCTTCATGCTTTTGCCCATTAAATAAACTTTAATGACTGTTTAATATGTGACAAGGACTGGGCCAGGCATTAGAAAATTAAAAAAAAAAGAAAATTCTTAAGGTAAACTCTCTGCCTCTAGTTCACTGCTTTTTTCTTGACAGAATGTCCTTTCACATTTCTCTAGTTCATAAAACTGGACTTGGCTTTCAAGGCCTAAATCAAACTGAACAACAACAGAACAGGACAAAAAAACAGTTGCCGTGGAGTCGACTCTGTCTCATGGCGGCCCCAGTGTGTGTCAGAGTAGAACTGTACTCCGTTTGTTTTTCAGTGGTTGATTTTTCAGAAGTAGATCACCAGGCCTTTTCTTCTGAGGCACCTCTGGGTGGACTCGAACCTGCAGCCTTTGGTTTAGCAGTGGGGCGCGTTAACCTTTTGCAGCACGCAGAGACTCCAAAACTTGACTCCGTCAATAAATTCTTTCTGGATACATTCAGTCATTTTTTTGTCAAACTTAACCACACCCTCCTCTTTGTCACCACATGTAAGTCGGCTATAGCATTTATTACCTTCTATCTTAGTAACGAGCCCTGGTGGCACAGTGGTTAAGCGCTCAGCTGCTAATGGAAAGGTGGACTGTTCGAACCTTCCCAGCGGCTTCTCAGGAGAAAGATCTGCTGATCTGCTCCAGAAAAGATTAAATGCATTGCCATGGAGTCAATTCCAACTTCTAGAGACCCTATAGGACAGAGTAGAACTGCCCCATAGGGTTTCCCAGGCTGTAATCTTTACAGGAGCAGATTGCCACATCTCTGTCCCGTGGAGCAGCAGTTGATGGGTTCAAACCCCCGACCTTTCTGTTAGCAGCCGGGTGCTTAACCACTGCGCCACCAGGGCCCCTTCAGGTTAGTAGTGGAGTGTGAACTGTTTTTGCCACTCATTGGACTTTGGTCTCCATGTAAAACAGGAACATTCTGATTCAGTCCTCCAGATATAAGCCATTATTCTCCAGGTAAGTAAGAATGCAGCTGTGATGTTTGATGCATTAAAAAGTTAGTTGAAATATTAAATACGTTTTAATAAATGATAAAAAGTATTTGGCATAAATGCTGTTCATTAGTGAATTAACATTGATTCTGTTTGACCTCTTGGCCTTTTGAGGGCTTTTTTGGACATTAGAGATGGTACAAAACTCTTGCTCGTCACATCAGTGTGAACAGACGTGAATGTTTCCCTGTGATACATTTCCTTGTATGACACTGTGGCCCTTAGAGCTGTATCAAGGATCTTATCTCACACACAGGGTCAGAGAAGTAGATGGTAAGTAAATATTTGTTTTTGACGGCAGTGACAATAACAACGTTTCTTCTACCAAAAATGTTTTGAACAGTAGGAGGTGACCCCAAAGGCCTGTCCTTCATCATCTCTTGCTTCAAAGCATACCATCAGAAGGCGTTTCGGAAAAAGATATAGTCACCATTTATTAGAAGCTCACTAAAGTATCTCATAGTTTATTTTAAAACCACAAATAAATATGCCGTTAACACAGACTTTCAAAAAGGTTCTTTAAAGCATCTTCACTGGATTCCATAGAGCATACAGATGCTTTTTCTATTTGGAAAACTACCAAAAGAACAGATAAAACAGGGAAGGGGTCTGAAATGGAAGTCACAGTGAAATTTTGAAAGCGCCAATTTGACACATAAAAAGACTGGTATAATTTGAAGGTCTATTATGACTTGAATTCTCAGAAAATTAGCTGCAAAGTAGGAAGCTGTTAGAGTTGATAATGTTATGGGAGTATATTTGTTGAATGTTATGGACTTATACAGTTTTTCCCTGGGGAAGAAAAATTCCCAAGTTTTGATGAACGTGCCTAGATCCTTGTTTTTGTTGTTGGTGTTGTTAATTGCTGTCAAGTTGATTCCAACTCACGGCAGCCCTGTGTGTGTCAGAGTAGAATTGTACCCATATGGTTTTCCGTGGCTGTAACCTTTTGGAGGTAGATTGCCCGGCCTTGCTTCCAAGGTGCCTCTGGGTGGGTCCGAACCGCCAACCTTTTGACTAGTAGTCAAGTGTTTAACCATTTGCGCCACCCAAGGACTCCTTAAACCAAGACCAAACCCGTTGCTGTCAAGTCAATTCTGACTCATAAGGACCGTATATGACAGAGAAGAACTGCCCCATAGGGTTTCCAAGGAGCAGCTGGTGGATTTGAACTGCTGAACTTCTGGTTAGCAGCTGTAGTGCTTAACCACTGAGCCACCAGGGCTCCAGGGGCTCCTTAGATCCCTATAAAAAACCTGTTGCTTTGGAGTCGACTTTTGGTTAGCAGCCATAGCTCTTAACCACTGCACCACCACGGTTTCCTTTAGGCAGGTAAATTTAAAATACTGAAAACGTAGAATTATTCTGTGTGAATGAAACAGATGGCAAGCTCAGAGTCATTCCAGCAGCAGCCATTGCATCAGGGAAGCCCCTCTCCAGGCTTTCTGGCCCAACGTCAGCCCTGTGTTTCTGAATTCCCATGTGGAAACCCGAGGACCCTAGTTATGTCATTATTTTTAAATTAATTATATTGTTATTTTAAGCACCAAGCTTTCTTTTCTGTATTTCTCTCCTCACACTGGGGGAAGTATGATTCCGTTCTTAGCATGCTTTTGAGGTGCCATGTTAAGAAAGTAGACTTTTCGTAGAGTCCTTTGAGTAGCCATTTATTTACATCCCACTTCAAAAGCAACTATAGAAACAGAACACATCCCAGATGTATCATAAATTTGCTGTTGTTGTTGTTAGTGGTGGTCCAGTTGGTTCTGACTCAGAGTGACCTTATGTATAACAGATGGCAACATTGCCTGGTCCTGCACCATCCTCACAACCATTGCTGTTTGAGGTCATTGAAACCGAGACCATAAATTTAAGGTTCTTGAAAAGGCTGTTGGTAAATCTGAAAATTAATTTCCCTGTATCTTCACGTACACATACTCAAAATTTCAGAAAACCAGCTTGACACCCAAGATAAGTGCATTTTTCTGTTTTATCACAGAAAACATCGGATTCTGTAGGGTATAGAAACAGTCATAACATCACATTTTAAGCACTACTGAGTTTAATTTCACCATTCTATGAACATAGACAAAAGTTAAAGTTCATTTTCCTTCTGTTTGAGAGGAAACCAAAATAGCATTGCCGCTGTATTGTTAAAAGAGAAATACCTTCATGACAACTTAGACAAACACATCAGCTCTGTGACCCCAGTTTTACTTATTACTTCACACCATTCACCCAAGCTGTGTTTTCACTAGAGGGGGACACGTGATCGTTGAAATCATGGCGGCGGTTTCCATCATTTGCACATATTCCCTGACATCTGACTCCTGCCTGATTGTTTTACTTTCTCTGGTAGAATGGCAAATCATTGTGATACCTTAAGCAACACAGATACTGTGCATGTACTTACTTGCTTTAGTTTTAAGTCATTAGAGGAAAGAAAGAATGCCATATTTGTATTTGTGTTTATTTAATGTACACTTACATGGCACTTATAACAGGCCTCTTCTAACTACCTTGCAAATATTAGTGTATTTAATATTCATAAGAATCCTACGGGGTAGGTAACTAGTGGCACATGGCATTTTAAAAAAAAATTGTATTGTACTTTAAAGTTTACAGCTCAAGTTAGTTTCTCATTAAAAGATTTATACACATATGTTTTGTGACATTGGTGGCAATCCCCGCAATGTGACAGCACTCTCCCCCTTTCCACCCCGGGTCCCCTGTGTCCATTCGTCCAGTTTCTGTCCCTTCCTGCCTTCCCCTGTTGCTTTTGGGCCGGAGCTGCCTGTTTGGTCTTGTATGCGGCACTTGCATGTTAAGGATGGGTAAAGGAGGCTACCAGTAGAAAGATTGTTGATTCAAACCCACCCAATAGCTCCAAGGGAGAAAGGCCTGGAAATCTACTTGCATAAAAATTACAGCCAAGGAAACCCTCTGGGGCAGTTGTACTCTGTCACCTGGGGTCGCCGTGAGTTGCAGTTGACTGGACGTCACCTAACAACAACAACGATAACAAATAAGGCACAAAGAGCCTGAGTAGGTTTCCTGAGATCACACAGGTAATAATGAGTAGAGCCGGGATTCAGCTCTTAACCACTTCCCCATGCTGCCCGCCAGAGGCTGAGTCAAGAGCAGGTATCTACTCACAGGTCATCTACAGGGTCATTTTCATAAAGACATTGGTAAGTGAAGTGAGAAAAAATGCCATCCTGCCACACCTTGTCTGGGTCTTTATAGGCTCATCTCTTGTTCTGAGCCATCAAATATTGGGAGTTCCCAAGACTTAGACCTGAGGTCTCTCCCCTTCTTTCTCTACATACTCTACCTGGATGACGCCGTTCATGCCGATAGCTTCATGTCGCCTCTAGTCCTGTGGCCTCCACAGAGGGTGATGTGATGGCATGAGGACTGCTAATTTGGAGTGACTACCTGTGGCTGGAAGAAGCCCTGGTTGCTCAGTGGTTAAGCACTTGGCTACCAACTGAAAGGTCGGCGGTTTGAACCCACCTGCCACTCCACGGAAGAAAGTCGTGGTGGCCTCTTCCATAAAGATTACAGCCTTGAAAACCTATGGGCCAGTTCTGCTCAGTCCCGTAGGGTGGGTGGAGAGAGCTCAGGCTATAACTCAGGGCTAGGCCCTGCGTGGGTGAAGGGGGAAGCCCATGCCTCCAGCACAGGTGAGGTGTGGGAGAGGGAAAGTGGAACACACAGGTAGAAAGTCAGTGTACTAATTCACCACCTTCTCAGGTTGTGTGTTGGGAGAAGATCTTCTAGAGACCTGCAGAGGGGTACAGGGCATATTCCCAGACATCATCCTGGGAAACTGTGGTACCCTAGTACAGTGGTTCTCAATTCTACTGCTTTTCATTAGTCTAGGATGGAGCCCAGGCATCAATATCATTAGGCAACCCTTTCATTACCATTGGATTAATGGTATACCAGCCAATTTGAATGCCTCTGGATCTCAGAGGTAAGGCATTATTCCCTTCTAATGCATTTAGCATCAAGGTGGGTCCCTTTTGAAATGTGTGAAGCTCAGCTGATCAGAGGTGGAGCCTCATTGTTGTGTGGGTTGAGCATTCTGTTAGGTGGTGCTTCCTGGATACATTAGGGTTAGTAAACTTTTGCCTTTTTTTCCTTTATTTCTATGAGATAAGGCTTGCAAGCCTAGTCACAGCTTTCCTGTGTGACAGGGCACCCTGCTGGGGTTTGTTTTGGTTTTTCTGTATCATATTTGGAAAACCAGAGGTCCCCCAGGTAACCTAACGGAGAGGCGCCCACAATAAATTATCTCACTAGTTCTCAGTGGCGTACTGTCAGCGGCATACTGTCGTGCCACAAATCGGTGCCACCATAGTGCCACTCGTTTCGTTGGTGGCTTGCATTACCGATCATTTTTCTCAAAATCCATGTTACCAGCCAAAAATTTAAACACACTCAATTAGTAAGCATGCATTCCAATACTGAAAACACATGCCATCCAAAAATAAAACATTAAGGAGAGAAAATGTGGTAACAAAATTAGGCAAAAAATGGAAAACTGACTGGTGAGTCTAATGTGCAGCACTATTCTTTGAGAAGTTCTCTATCTGGCCAGCATGACACGGGCGTAGGAACGCAGGTCAGGGAGGGGGGATGCCTCGATTGGGGGTCAGAGATAAAATAAGCCTCCACCTGGAGATCAGAGGGTCTGGAAGAGTCTGCACACACTGATGAGCTGTGGAGGAGCTGAGAGAATCAGGGCCAACCTGTGCTTGGGGCGCAGACTGTGCAGTGTTGGCAGAATTTAAGACCAGAGGCAAAGGACCAGGACCATGGACTTGAGCATTAGCAGCACAGCTGGCATTCGGAATGCCAGATGACACCTCAGTGAACCCCAGCCCAGGAACCAGACCAGACCAGCAGAGACCAACACAGACCCTCAGTTGTCTGCGCCTGGGTCAGAGGTCCCATCTCTACCTGGGACCAGACCAGACCAGGGGAGACCAGCACAAACCCTCAGTTGTCTGCCCCTCTATCAGAGGTCCCATCTCCACCTGGGACCAGACCAAACCAGCAGCGACCAATACAGACCCTCAGTTGTCTGCCCCTTGATCGGAGGTCCCATCTCTACCTGGGACCAGACCAGGCCAGCAGAGACCAACACAGACCCTCAGTTGTCTGCTCCTCTATCAGAGGTCCCATCTCTACCTGGGACCAGATCAGGCCAGCAGAGACCAACACACACCCTCAGTTGTCTGCCCCTTGATGAGAGGTCCCATCTCTACCTGGGACCAGACCAGGCCAGCAGAGACCAACACAGACCCTCAGTTGTCTGCCTCTCGGTCAGAAGTCCCATCTCTACCTGGGACCAGACCAGCAGAGACCAATGCAGACCCTCAGCTGTCAGCCCCTCAATCAGAGGTCCCGTCTCTATCTGGGACCACACCAGACCAGCAGAGACCAACACAGAGCCAGTTGTCTGTCCCTGGATCACAGGTCCCATCTCTACCTGGGCCCACACCAGACCAGCAGAAACCAACACAGACCCAATTGTCTGTCCCTGGATCAGAGGTCCCATCTCTACCTGGGCGCAGAGTCCCAGGGTCAGGGATGGTTACATCGTTTGGAGTGTCCAGTGCAAAATGCAAATGTGGGCCAGTTGTTCAAAGAGCAGGGGGAAATATGCTATTAAAAGTGTTTTCTCTTTCTTGCATTGTCTTTCTCTTTTGACTTGTCATATATTTTTTAAAATTTACTATTTAATGTTGTAAGGGAAAGCAAGCTAAAAGTTTAAATTGTTAGCAAGTGTTTTACCATTCATATTTATATTATGCAATATGCAATGCCAGTTTAAAAATCAAATATCATAGTATTTAACTAGCATTCTGAATCACCAAAATTATACAATTTGCATTTCGTAGGTCCTACTTGCATATGTATTTTGTTCTTACCAGAACAGTGGAAACACTGCACAGAACTCATCCAGCTGTTTTGATTTCACTTGATAGATGCACAGTCTACCAGCACCCTCTGCCTTTGGCTTCCTCGTGAGTAAGGAAGGTCTGAAAGGAAAAGGAATGATGGCTTGCTCTGTCTCTTTATGTCATCATTTTCAGTCTCAGTGATTGGCCAACACGGGGAAGTGACAGGAGTGAGAAAAGATATGACAGGGTTCCTTGACCATTTGTGTGTCTTCTTACACCTTTGCCTTCTGTAGAGCAAACCGTTGGCACGACCCGGGGACTGTATTCTTAGTCACGTGGGGTTGCTATAACAGACATACCATACGTGGGTGGCTTTAAGGAACAGATATTTATTTTCTCACCGTTCAGAAGACTGGAAGTCTGAATTCAGGGTTCCAGCTTTAGGGGAAAATCCTTGTCTCGGCTTCCGTAGTGTTCTTCTTGGTGTTCCTTGGACATCTCCATGTGCTGTCTGTCTTCCCCTGTTTGTGCTTGCTTACTTCTGTGTCTGATGTGCTCTTTTGATATCTCAAAAGTAGTTAGGTTTATAATTGTTATATATTCTTGATGGATTTGCCCTCTATCATGAAATAGGGGCCCTGGTGGCACAGTGGTTAAATGCTCAGCTGCTAACCAAAAGGTCAGTGGTTCAAACCCACCAGCCGCTTCATGGGAGAAATATGTGGCAGTCTGCTTCTGTAAAGATTACAGCCTTGGAAACTCTATGGGGCAGTTGTTTGTCCTGTAGGGTCGCTATGTGTTGGAACTGACTCAGCGGCCGTGGGTGGGTGGATATCATGAAATAATGCCTTCTTTGTCTTTCTGACAATTCTGGTCTTAAAGACTATTTTGTCTGCTATTGGAATAGTCACTCCAGTTTTCTTTCGTTACTGTTTGCATGGAATATCTTTTCTCATTCTTTCACTTTTAACCTATTTCTGTCTTTGGATCTAAAGTGATTCTCCTGTAGACAGCATACAGTTAGATAAGGTTTTTTATCCTTTTTTCCAACATCTACCTTTTAATTGGAAAGTCTATTGCAAATGCTGTTGTCTTCTTGTTAATTGCAATTTCCAATTTTTGTTTTGTGTTAGATATAAGGATACAGTTACTTTTTATATATAGACCTTTGTTATGGATTCAGTTGTGTCCCCCAAAAATACATGTTGTAAATCCTAACTTCTGTGCCTGTAGTTATAATCCCATTTCGGAATGGGTTGTCTGTTATGTTAGTGAGACAGGATTAGCGTAGGGTGTGTTTTGAATCAATCTCATTTGAGATATAAAAGACGTTAAACAAGCAAGCAAGTAGGCAGAGATGGGGTAAGATAGATGCCCTGGCACATAGAGATCTCCAAGAAGCAGAAGCTGACGAGACAAGGACCTTCCTCCAGAGCCCACGGAGAGAGGAAGCCTTCCCCTAGAGCCAGTGCCCTGAATTTGGACTTCTAGCCTCCTAGACTGTGAGAAAATAAATTTCTGTTTGTTAAAGCCACCCCCTTGTGGTATTTCTGTTACAGCAGCACTAGATGACTAAGACAACATTATATTCTGTGACCTTGCTAAATTCACTTATTTATCATCAATTTTTCAGATTCGTTAGTATTTTCTATAGAGGCAATGATGTCATTTGCAAACAGTTTTACTTCTTCTTTTCCAATCTATGCATTTTCTTGCCTTATTACATTGCATGGTTAAGTGTTCGGCTGCTAACCAAAAAGTTGGCAGTTCGAATCCACCAGCCGCTCCTTGGGAACCCTATGGGGCAATTCTCTCCTGTCCTGTAGGGTCACTATGAGTTGGAATCAACTCAACAGCAATGGGTTTTTTAATGGGTTTAGGACCTCCATTCCTATGTTCAGTAGGAGTAGGGAAAGTGGACGTTTCTTTTTGCTGGTATTAGGGGGAAAGCATGTGTTCTTTCATTATTAAATATGATGTTAATTGTTAAGTTTTTCCTAGATTCCCTTCATCAGCTTGAGGAAATTCTCTTTTATTCCTACTTTGCTGAGTTTTTTTTTTTTTTTTAATCATAGAATTTCTCAGATGCTTTTTCTGCATCCATTGCAATGATCGTATGGCCTACTAATATGATGATTTGTTGTTAGGTTGTTAGGTGCCATGGAGTCAATTTTCAACTTATAAGAAAACCCCAAAAAATAGGAAGCAAAAAAAATGACAGAACTGAAGTTTCAGTAATCATAGCTGAGGACTTCAGTACCTCACTTTCAAAAATAGAACAAGTACACCAAAGAAAAGAAAACAGAACACCTGAACAACACTGTACCCAGCTTGACTTAACCAACATGTGTAGAACACTTCCCCCAACGGCAGCAGAATGCATATTCCCTTCTATTCCTACTTGGTTAAGTGTTTTTATCAGAAAAGGGTGTTGGACTTTGTCAGGTGTGTTCTCTGCATCAATTGAGATGTTTGTCTGTCTGTCTAGTTCATTCTATTAGAATGTGTATTACATTGATTAATTTTTCAACTGCTGAACTACTCCTGCATTTCTAGGATAATGGCCACTAGGTCATGCTGCATGATTCTTTTAATACGTTTCTAGACTCAGTTTGCTAGTATTTTGTTAAGGATTTTTGTCTCTATATCCAGACATACAAGGCTTATGTATTACATAACTCTATTTACATGAAATGTCCAGAGGAGATAAATCTTAGAGATAAAAGGCAATTAGTGTTTGCCAGGGTCTAGGGAGAGTGAGAAATGGGGAATGACTGCATTGGGTATGGGGTTTGTTTTTGGGGTGATGAAATGTTCTGAAATTAGATAACTGTGATGGTTACACAAGACTGGGAATGTACTGTAAGTCACTGAATTGTACACTTTAAAATGATTAAAATGAAGAATTACATGGGGGGAGAAAGCTTTCAGAGCCTGATTCAAAGGGAAATTAAAAGTTAAGAATAAAAGAGAAGGAAGACACTTTTATCCTCAGAACCAAACCCACAAAAAAGGTAGTTAGGGTTAAGACACACCTTACACTGCTATGGCCTCATCAGCGTAACAAAGAAAACCTGTTTCCTAAATGGGTTCACATCCACGGGTATACGGGTTAGGATTTACCACATGTATTTTGTGGGGACGTAGTTCAATCCATAACACCTTCTTTTTGAGTTCAGAGAAAGTTCTGGTTGAACAGGAAGGCATGGCCTCTTGAGGCTGGCAGCACCCCTGCTGACTCAGGTGTAGAGGTGACGTCCTCACCTCCTACTCGCTATGAGACTCACTGGTCTCCCTCACCTCCTGGGCCAGCTGGAATTCTCTGCTTATGTGGCATCTGGGATACTATATACCAAAGGGGTAACAAAGAACAACAGAATCCCACATTGTGTTTATCTTCTGTGCTTAGGTGCATGCTTCATTGTCCCATGAAACTTCACTCATAATTTCAAACATAAAGTCATTAAACATTTCAAGATGGCGGCCTCAGGACATGAACCAAGCACATGGCCCTTCTGAGCATGGAGCCCTGTGTGACTGCACAGGTTCCCTGTCCATGAAGCTGGTTCTGCTCTCCTGGATACCCAGATATTATCCTGGGGGAGAATGGGAAAGAAGAAACTTACTGGTCTGCCTGAAATGAGATTGTCTTAATTGTACAGTAGAAACCAAACCCAAACCAAACCTGTTGCCACTGAGTCGATTCCAACTCATAGCTACCGTATGAATCCCACAGGGTTTCCAAGGCTGTACTCTTCACGGAAGCAGACTGCCACATCTTTCTCCTGAGAAGCAGCTGGTGGGTTCAAACCGCTAATCGTTCAGTTAGCAGCTGAGGGCTTAACCACTGTGCCACCAGGGCTCCTCATAATTATACAGTAAATCTGAAATCAAACCGTTTGCCGTGGAGTTGATTCCAACTCATAGCGACCCTATAGGACAGAGTAGAACTGCCCCATAGGGTTTCCAAGGAGTGGCTGGTGTTTGCAAACTGCCGACCTTTTGGTTAGCAGCCGTAGCTCTTAACCATTGCGCCACCAGGGCTCTGCTTATAAAATAAAAAAAGAATAAAATAATTAACTCCATTTGTTTTTAAACAATGGAGGTTCTTTATTTCCATCTTGGATTCTTTGCCTTAGTTAAGATTCCTTTGGTTGCTGAGAAGAAAAGCAAACATCATTATAAGTGGATGGCAGGGAAGGAGGGACTGGCACCAGGAAAGCCTTCAGAAACCATGCTTTCTCTTTGGAGTTCCAGGGTCACATGGATTCTCACTCAGCATCTGGTTTCCCTTCCTCTCAAGACACCTCCGTCCTCGGCTTCTCAATGTGCACGTGACCAAAGGTGGTAGCCCCTCAGCTCTGCGGCTTACAGGCAACCTGCACAGAGTAGCATCTCCTACTCCCCAGTCCATATGTCTGGTAGAGGGCATCTGATTGGCTAAATGTGGATCCATCCTTGGTGCGAGTACATATGAATGGTGGGTGGGGGCACAGCCCATGGATTGACAGACAAACCTGAAGTTTCCTCCTTTACTCTTCGCGCTTCATTAAATGCCCTGTGCTATAAAGTGAACTATTTCTAATAGATAAATTATATAAGTTGTATATACCTGCATCGGTATCTTGGAAACCCTGGTGGCCTAGTGGTTAAGAGCTACGACTGCTAACCAAAAGGTTTTCATTGGCTGATTTTCCAAAGCAGATCGCCAGGCCTTTTTTCCTAGTCTGTCTTAGTCTGGAAGTGCCATTAAAACCTGTTCACCATGAGTGAACTGCTGGTGGTATTTGAAATACTGGTGCCATAGCTTCCAGCACCATAGCAAAATGCAAGGCACCACAGTACTACAAACTGACAGGCAGATGGTTAAAATATATATATATATATATGTGTGTGTGTGTGTGTGTGTGTGTGTGTGTATAATTTTTTTACCTCCTCTGGCTATTGTCTACATACTTCATTTTGAAACTAGATTGACAGAGAAGATGAGCACAATATTTTGTAAATAGAATAATAATACAGCCAGTCCCTGAGTTACAAACGTCCAAATTACGTCCTATAGTTATGAACCAACACCGGTAAAGCTTATTATATTAAAAATTAGCAACCGAGGTACATACAACGGTTCCTAACAATAAATGGATGATACTTCGTGATGTGCATCAAAACATTATTATTATTACTGTATTATTATGTTAAAGATGTTTTAGTGTATCTGGAAGTGTTTCTTTAATGTTTTTATGCACAGAAAGGTACACTGTATATTATATACGAAGACAAACATTTGGCTAACTGACGTTAGATACAAACCCTACCTAATGGTTCCGATTTACAAACAAATTCGACTTAAAGACAGTTTAGGAATGGAATTTGTTTGTAATCGGGGACTGCCTGTAATAATGATCAGGTAAAAGCTGCTGCGCCCACACTATGTGTCAGAGTTTTGCTAATTGGGCTGCATTCATCATCTCAATCTCTACAGCAGCGAGGTAAGAAAATAAACTAACCTCAAAAACATAAAGGACTTGCCAGGGATTATATGGATAGTAAGGGAACAGAGCAGGAAAGACACCCCGGTTCCTCGGAGCTCAAAACCTGTGCCTTTAACTGTTTTACTCGAAAATGACGAACAAAACCTGGCTTTATTATATACTTTGTTGAGAGATTATTATCACTGTTATTATGTCCCCCTTACCCCCAGGTTTTTTGTTGACTATTATATGGAAACGCTGGTTGTGTAGTGGTTAAGAGCTACGGCTGCTAACCAAAAGGTCGGCAGTTGGAATCCACCAGGCGCTCCTTGGAAACAGGCGAAGTCCTACTCTGAGTCGGAATCGACTCAACGGCAATGGGTAAAGGTAGGTAAGGTATTACCCAAAGAGTTGGAGCCCCGGTGGCTCAGTGGTTAAGAGTTCCACTGCTAACCAAAAGGTCGGCAGTTGGAATCCACCAGCCACTCCTTGGAAACCCTGTGGGGAAGTTCTACTCTGTTGCTATGAGTTGGAATCAACTTGACGGCAACAGGTTTGGTTTTTTGGTTTATCCAAAGAGTTTAGAAAATTTCTGATCCTTGATTTTTCGAGTAGTTCTATTAAAAGGATAGTAGCAATTAAGCCCAGCAGATTCTCAGAGATGTTTGCTCGTAATTAATGAGTGGCTTTCCAAGAATTACACGGTAATCCCACAAAACTTGATGCCAGGTGGAGCTGATTTGTGTGCAAATGTAGATGCCCCAGGTCTTCAGGGTGTTGATTGTTTTCTAGCTGTTTCCAGTCTGACCCCTGCTGGCTGGTAGTAATTGAACATGGCAAATCTCAGACCAGGGTCAATAAATGCTGGAAAGAAGCCACAATTCCCTGGTGTGCAAGGGCCAAGGGATGTCAGTTTAAGATGGCCTCAGTCACATTAGCTGAGTCTCCCATTACCTGTACCTTGCCATTTTCCAAATTACCTTGAGAGAGCAGAGACCAATTGCTATCTCCATCTTGAATCCACACATGCTACCTAGACAGGACTTCTTTGTGTTGAAATCTCAGTAGAAAATTAAACCTATAAAAAAGAAGAATTTACATTAATGTTGGCCATTTTTGACCCTCTTGTCTCTTGAGTCCTTCACTCTCTCTCTGTGGATTATTTATTTGACTTTGAAGGTAGATGAATTATAGTCTGCCCTGGATAGAAATTAAAGGGTTATAGAATATATTTTATTTTTACCGAAAATGTCCATGAAATTACCAAATATATATTCCTTAATAAATCTACTTTATTGGCTATTTTTCAAGTGAAAATAATTTAAAAAAAAAATAAGAACAGACAATTTCTGTACTAACCAGTTTACTTACCTCTCAAAATTAGAGCTACAGCTAATAAAAGCTCTGGATATGAACATAGGCTTTAAAAGTACACACACACACACACACACACACACACACACGAAGATAATTGTTTCACAAATAAGGGCCAAGTTTTTTCCAATCCTGTTAAAACTTAATTTTTTTAAAAAATAAATTTAAAAAAAAAAATTTCCAAAGCAACATATATGCTTGCCATAAAAAGCTTAGAAACGATAATAAAATTTTAAAAAATCACTATATAGGTAATACCAATGTGAAAGATATATTCATACACACACAGTTGTTATTTTTAGGCACCCTGAGGTCAGTTCCCACTCATAGTGACCCTATGTACAACGAAGGAAACACTGCCCGGCCTGTGCTATCCTCACAATCGTTATGTTTGAGCCCATTGATGCAGCCACTGTCAATCCATCTCGTTGAGGGTCTTCCTCTTTTTCACTGACCCTCTATCAAGCATGATGTCCTTCTTCAGGGGCTGGTCACTCTTAATGACATGTCCAAAGTACTTGAGATGAAGTGTTGCCATCCTCACTTCTAAGGAGCATTCTGGGTGTACCATTTCCAAGACAGATTTGTTCGTTCTTCTGGTAGTCCGTGGTATGTATATTCAACATTCTTCGCCAGCACCATAACTCGGAGACATCAATTCTTCTTCAGTCTTCCTTATTCACTCTCCAGCTTTCACGTGCATATGAGGCAATTGAAAATACCATGGCTTCGGTCAGGCGCGTCTTAGTCCTCAAAAAAACATGTTTGTTAACACTTTAAAGAGGTCTTTTGCAGCAGATTTGCGCAGTGCAATACATCATTTCGCTTCCTGACTGCTGTTTCCATGGGTGATGATTATGGATCCAAGTAAAATGAAATGCTTGACAACTTTAATGTTTTTTCCATTTATCATGATGTTGCTTATTGGTCCAGTTGTGAGGATTTTTGTTTTCTGTATGTTGAGGTGTATTCCATACTGAAGGCTGTATAGTCTTTGATCTTCATCAATGAGTGCTTCAAGTCCTCTTCACTTTTAGCAAGTAAGGTTGTGTCATCTGCATACCGCAGATTGTTAATAAGTCTTCCTCCAATCCTGATGCCACATTCTTCTTCATGTAGTCTAGCTTCTGGGATTACTTGCTCAGCATACAGATTGAATAGGTATAGTGAAAGAATACAACCCTGACAAACACCTTTCTTGACTTTAAACCACACAGTATCCCCTTGTTCTGTTTGAACGACTGCCTCTTGGTTTATGTACAGGTTCTGCACGAGCATGATTAAGTGTTCTGAAATTCCCATTCATCGCAACGTTGTCTATAATTTGTTATGATTCACAGAGTTGAATTCCTTTGCATAGTCAATAAAAAAAAGTAAACATCTTTCTGGTATTCTCTTCTTTCAGCCAAGATCCATCTGACATCAGCAATGATATCCCTTGTTCCACGTCCTCTTCTGAATCCAGCTTGAATTTCTGGCAGTTCCCTGTCGATATACTGCTGTAACCACTTTTGAATTATCTTCAGCAAAATTTTACTTGCATGTGATATTAATGATATTTTTTGATAATTTTTGCATTCTGTTGGATCATCTTTCTTTGGAATGGGCACAAATATGGATCTCTTTCAGTTGGTTGGCCAGGTAGATGTCTTCCAAATATAGGCGAATGTAATATATCGTTTACATTTATATTGAGATAGAAATATTTATTTCAAATATTAATACAAAGCATTTTATAATTGATAGAAAAGGCACCAATATAGGATATAATTCCACTAAATAACTGTAAATAACTGAATGTTATTGTATAGTCAGTGGTCTAATATTATTAAATGTATAGAATGTTCCTTTTTTGCAAAAATTTGTCATATTACTTTATAGACATCCTTGACATTTATGCATTTAATATTTCTAGTTTTGAGGCCTATGGTATGTTGTAATTTATAAAACTCTCAGGACTTAGATTTGAACAGATTGGTTTTCAAAGGTGGTGTGCAGGAGTGTGTCATTTAGGGGGTGAAAAGCCTTGTTGGTCACAGTGAAGCATTATTATGTGCTAGAGTGCTATTCACAAGTTTGGGGTGTTGATCGGATGACGGGGGTCTGCTCACCTGTAAAAACAGCGTGACGGCTAAGGTGAATACTCCCAGTGGGATTCCAGGGCATGGTGGAGACTGGAGAGAACCTCTGTCGGGACTGTAACACAGTCACCGAAAAAGGAGGGGAGAGCTTTTTTGGAATTGCTTTCAAAGGTTTCAGGTATTTCATTCAATATCCTACAAAGAGGCAAATAGTAAATATTTGATGTAAATTAGACTTTGTTTTCCTCTAGCTGAGAGTCAAGAATGTACTATCTGCCAGCTCTGGATGATATTAGAGTCACGTTGTTGTTATTGGCAGGCATTGACCTGACCAACCATGATACCCTTTCTAGGGAATTAGAGTCATACTTAGCTTTTAATAGCCCCAGGGTTTAGCAGAGGGGCTGGCATGCAGTAGGTGCTCAATGAATATTTATTGTTAACTGACTACATGAATTCTAGAAAACAATTGATGCACAACTGGAAAATTCAAGGCTGGTATAAAACCAGATTGTTCTGAGCACTGAGAGAAGTTTTCTTGTGTAGCTTGCCAATTGATCATATTGCTTCCAGAAAATTCTCAGCAATAAGAGACTCATTTGAACAAGAGTAGGCTGCCAAGGAGTATGGACATCCAAGGTGAATGGTTTGACAAGGATCATTTATATGTGAATTTTAAATTTCAGAATCATTTGTTTAAATCAAACAGTTCACTTTCAATTTACTCGCATTGCGTGTGCATGGGTACATTCACATGTATATACACACACTCATGGACCGGAAGTTTAATTGGCATGGCTTTACACAGATCACTTTTGTTTTCCCTGGTTCGTGAAGACTGCCTGGATTCAAATCTAGGCTCCTCCACTTTTATTTGTGTGACCTTGGAGAGGTTACTTAACCTCTCTGTACCTCAGTTTCTTAATCTGTGCATTGGAGATAATGATTACATCTAAATTACAGAACGTTTATGAGGCTAAATGAGTTAATATATGTAAAAAGTGTAGAATATCATTGTCACACAATAAGAGCAGTTTAAATATTGTTATTATCCAAAACCATAGGATATTAATATTAAAAAAAATTAGAGGTGGGGCCAAGATGGAGGAGTAGTCAGAAACTTGCTGTGGTCCCTCTTACAACAAAGACCTGAAAAAACAAGTGTATCGGTTATATATGACAATCTAGGAGCCCTGAACATCAAAGGCAAAGTTGAGGAATTGGACTGAGTGGTGGTAGGGGGAGAGATGGTTAGGAAGCAGCAAGGAGTTGCCAGACCTGACCTGGCAGGAGCCAGTGCCCCTCAGGCCGGATCGGTTTGCATGTGTGGTGAAGCAAGCAGTACCACTCAGGAGGCGTTTCCACATCGGTAGAGACTCAGTGGCAGAGTCTACTCGGGCATTCAAAACCAGTGAAAAAGCAGCGCTCAAATTGGCAAAAGATAAGTAGATGCATCTGACCTACCACGCAGATCAAAAAATACCCCCTTTGGGAAAAACCTCTCTCCCATTTGCCTGTCCCCCCACTCCCACTCTGCACCAGGTCCTGGGCCGGCTTCAGCCATTGCCGAGTCTCTGGGCCAGAAGTAGGACCCATCATGCACCCTGATCCATTCTCCTGGCCTTGCAGAGGGAACAAATTAACAAACAGGAAAAAATAATCTGCCAGTTCCCCTAAGCCGGGAACTCAGGGTACGCACAGCTCCTTTGCCTAGGCACAGGCATAAGGGGTCCATGGTCCTCACTACTGGACCAATAAACAGTATCATGATAAATGGAGAAAAGTTTGAAGTTTTCATTTTACTTGGACCCACAGTCAATGCCCATGGAAGCAGTGGTCAGAAATCAAACGACATTTTGCATTGGACAACAGACCTGCTTAAAGTGTTAAAAAGCAAAGATATCACTTTGAGGACTAATGTGTACCTGACCCAAGTCATGATATTTTCAGTTGCCTCATATGCATATGAAAGCTGGGCATTAAGTGAAGACTGAAGAAGAGTTGATGTCTTTGAATCATGGTATTGGTGAAGAATATTGAATATATTATGGACTATCAGAAGAACGAACAAATCTATCTTGGAAGAAGTACAGCCAGAATGCTCCTTAGAAGCGAGGATGATGAGGCTTTGTCTCAAGTCCTTTGGACATATTACCAGGAGGGATCAGTCCTGGAGAAGGACGTCATGCTTGGTAAAGTAGAAGATCAGTGAAAAAGAGGAAGACCCTCAACGAGATGGATTGACACAGCGGCTGCAATAATGGGCTCAAGCATAGCAATGATTGTGAGGATGGTGCAGGACTGGACATTGTTTCATTCTGTTGTAGATAGGGTTGCTGTGAGTCAAAACCGACTCAACGGCACCTAACAACAACAGCAACAACTAGATCAAAGTAGTCTATACAGTGTTTGTTAATTTGTACAGTGAGGATACTGATTATACACCTTCTCCTCACTTATCAACTTATTGTTATAGTCATTCTGCATTTATGACAATAGTAAAAAATCTACTGACTATTTTGCGCATTAACGACGTATGTCTGGCAGTAATGAATGCCATGTGCGAGGCAAGAGCTGTGATGGTTAATGTTATGTGTCAGCTTGGCTGGGCCACGATTCTCAGTGGTTTGGCAGTTATGTAATGATGTAATTTGACTGTTATATAATGATGTAGTCTTCCTCCATTTTGTGATCTGATGTGGTCATCCTCCATTTTTACATAACACCAATATCTCATAACGACCTGGTCTTTGGAACCTAACCCTGTCAATAAGTGAGGAGAAGGTGTACTTAAATCTTAGGAAGTTTATGTGACTAAATGAGTTAATATATGTAAGGGCTTAGAAGAGTGTCTGTCACATAATAAAATAACTATTTTATTGTTATCATCCTTAATCATAAGATATTTACATTAAAAACACTTAGATTACTAGGTCAAACTAACATTTTAAAATGATTTACTGTTAAGCATTTAGCTTTTTGATTATTTTTGATGTTTTAAGTATGTTGAAAACTATGAATTACTAAAATGAGAATGAAATTAAATAGTTAAAATGGAAAGACAGTAATTTAGAACATCTTTTTCCTCTTTAGATGAAAAACATCCTCAAAAAGGCCAGTTTCCTGGAACTGAATACATTTTAAATTATAATTCATTTTTCTTGCAATTTATAGATCTGGCGTTATTAAAATATTCATATCTTTGGGCTAATGTGGCATAACAAATTTAATTTGCAAAACAAAGATTATATGAATAGAATATGAATCATAATAAATTTTTTCATAAGCCTCATGTTGTAGACACTCCATTAAAAAAATAGACAGATCAGTCATATTTTATAACTCCATAGAGCTCTCCAAGCAAATATGCTATTAGAAAATCATAAAAGAATAGAATTTTGGAGCCAAAAGTTTTCTCAGAGTTTATCTGTTTCATTGTTTCCCAAAATAGTTAAGGCACAGTCCCCTACCCCCTACAAACGAGCTCCGCAGGGATGTTTGAAATGTGCTGTTTTTAGGTGCCACCGAGTCCCATTTTTGGCTCATAATGACCCCATGTGACAGAGTAGAACTGCCCCTTAGGGTTTTCTAGACTGTAATCTTGACAGGAGCCTTTCCAGCTATCAAATTCTGGGATTATAATTCTTGAGAATGAATTTACAGCTCCTGCCATTGTGAAGGTTGTATAAATGCATACTGCTGTCATTTCTAGAACACGAAGCATTTAATACCAGGAAGATAGTAACCACCCTTTATTTATGTGGAGTTTACAGTTTGCAAAACACCTTCTCAGCATCGTCTGTTTTCTTTATTCTCACATCATCCCCGGGAGACAGTCAGGTTGGCTATTATTATTATCAACTTCACATAGGTGAAGAAATTGAGGCTTGGAAAATTAAATATGTCATTTCGAGGTATAATATAGGACTAGTAGCATATAGAATACTCCAGTTCACTTCTCAGTTGTGTTTTATTATTGTTATTGTTGTTGTAGAAATATACAACAATATACCTTCCTGGGTAGGAAGGTGGTTTTTTAATATCAAATAGTTCCTGATTTGACACTTAAACATTTTTCACTTGTACAGTTCAATAGAAGGAGCCCTGGTGGTGCAGTGGTGAAGCACTCGGCTGCTAAGTGAAAGGTCGACAGTTTGGCGCTCACTCATGGCGCTTAAGCGCTGCACCACCGGAGCTCCTTTGCTTTCAATAAGGCATTTAAATTCATTCAGTATCTGGAGAGAATCACCTCCTTGTTGTACCTGTTTAGAGGAGTGAGGGAGGTGGGGAGGGTCATCAAAATTTGGTTTTGCCCATTCCCAAGGCCAAGTCTTCAGACAAAGATTAGACTGAACTTTGGGACATAAAATGATCCTTGTGAAGAGTGTGCTTCTTAGCTCAGGTAGATACATGAGATTAAATGGGCAGCTCCTGTCCAGAGGTGAGATGGGAAGGCAGATAGGGTTAGGAGCTGGTTGAATGGACATGGGGAATCGGGTGGAAAGGAGGAGTGTGCTGTCACAGTATAGGGAGAGCAATTAGGGTCACATAACTGTGTGTGTATAAATTTTTGTATGAGAGACTAACTTGAATTGTAAGCTTTCACTTATAAAGTACAACAATAAAAGAAAAAAAATGGGTTGAATGAATGAGTGCAGGAATGAACTAGCTGGACTTCCACACAATAGCCTATCACGGAATAGCCTATCCATGGACTTGCATGGAATCTAAGGAGACTGAACGGGTAGCTTCTGTCCGGAGGGGAAATGAAAAGGCAGAGAGGGTCAGGAGCTGGTTGAATGGACGTAGGAAATCAGGGGTGGAAAGGAGCAGTGTGCTGTCACAGTATAGGGAGAGCAACTAGGGTCACAAAACAATGTATGTACAAATTTTTGTATGAGAGACTAACTTGCATTGTAAACTTTTACTTAAAGCACAACAATAAAAAAAAAAAAGATAAAAAAAAATTGGTTTTGCTCAAATTCATTAATGGATTTAATGATAGCAGAGGACCAGGCAGCCTTTCCTTCTGTTATACAGAAGATCGCCATGAGTGGGAGCCGACTCGATGGGCTCTCACAGCAGCTGCAGATGCGGAAAGAGTCAGGCTCATCGAAGGCCATTTCGAGTTAATGCAGTCAAAGTGGAGTGTCTTTAAACAGAGAAATGGCCAAAGCTTCATGGATACACTTTCTGAAACTGCAGACGTGGGATTTTAATAATATGATCATGAGGTCAGCCAATGATGGCCCAGTGAGAAGGTTTTAAGAAGTCCTAGATATTCTGACGTGTGATCTGGTTGAAAATTGCGGCTCTCAAACAGAAAATGAATGTAAATTGCTAACTCTGTGGTTGTGTGCTTAGACTGCCGCATCAGTACTACCAATTGCCATCAAGTTGGCCCCGATACATGGTGACCCCATGTGTGTTAGAGTAGAACTGTGCTCCATAGGGTTTCAGTGGCTCTTTTTTCAGAAGTAGATCACCAGGCCTTTTTTCTGAGGTGCCTCTGGGTGGACTCAGGTCTCCACCCTTTCAGTTAGCAGCTGATCCATTAACCATTTGAACCACGAGGGCATCCTCATCACTGATAGCCCTTTCCAAAGAAGCCGTTCAGTTGTCAGCTCCCGAAATGTAAGAATGCTGAGGCCGCCCGAATCCTTTAGACTTTCAATGTTTTTCTTGCACAAAGATACCCATTTCTGAGTCATCACACCACCTACAGTGAAAAGGGGAAACCAAGTACTCCATAAAGTTGGACTCTTGGGCAGGAAGGTGCTTTTTGTAATATCCAGGTGTGTGCTGGAAAGTGTATACACCACCTGGCGAGTTCAGTTGTGCCCATCCATAAAGTGCTCTGTGGCCTCAGGACGCCAGCTCTGCTTACTAATGGAGAGCAGTGTCATCAGTATACACGTGCAATGCACAGGCTGATAAAGTTACGCAGTAACCCTGGGACTAGGGAAGTTTTATAGCCCCAGCAACATCTGCGCCTTTATAATTTGTAATGTTTATAGACTGCTTCTGGGATTTTCCTCCAAGGATAAATCAATTCCTTTAATCTTGTTCCCACCTATATATCAATGAGGTATTTTGTTGTGTGTTTTCACTTGTTTGCAAGATGAATGGAACTCTTCCTTCTGAATCCCAAACTATCCTAAGATGAACAGGACCCCTGGGAAACCTCAGACCCCTGCAAACCCTGTCACACACCCAGCTTTCTAAGCTCCAACGCACTGACATTTTTTTTTTTAACCAGTAAGGATTTGGGGCTGTGTTCCTGTTATGTGGAGTCCCTGAGTCATACAAATTGTTAATGTGCTCAGCATTTTCAAATGAAGAAGACTCGAGCATGTTG
Source organism: Trichechus manatus latirostris (assembly GCF_000243295.1). NCBI lineage: Eukaryota > Metazoa > Chordata > Mammalia > Sirenia > Trichechidae > Trichechus > Trichechus manatus. The sequence continues at coordinate 1,752,996 of NW_004444070.1, read as the reverse complement.
GAGGTTCGAGTCCACCCAGTGGTGCCTCGGAAGAAAGGCCTGGCAATGTTCTGAAAAATCATCTGCTGAAAGCCTTATGGAGCACAGTTTTACTCTGCACACATGAGATTGCCATGAGTCGTAGCTGACTCCAGGGCATCTGGTTTTCTAACCGGTTGCTGGGTCTGGTAACGTGGGGGTGAGCTGTGAGTTGGAATCATTTGCTAACATTGTTGTCCAGTCCTGCACCATCCTTACAGTCATTGCTGTATTTGAGCTCATTGTTGTAGCCACGGTGTCACACCATCTCGTTGAGGGTCTTCCTGTTTTTCACTGACCCTCTACCAAGCATGACGTCCTTCTCTTGGGACTGATCCCCCCTAATAACATGTCTAAAGTATGTGAGACGAAGTCTCACCATCCTCGCTTCCAAGGAACACCCTGGCTGTACTTCTTCCTAGATAGGTTTGTTCGTTCTTCTGATAGTCCGTAATATATTCAATATTCTTCACCAGCACCATAATTCAATGGCATCATTGTGTCTCTGTTCTTCCTTATACATTGTCCAGCTGTCGCATGTATATGAGGCGATTGAAAACACCATGGCTTGGGTCAGGTGCACCTTAGTCTTCAAGGTTACATCTTTGCTTTTCAACACTTTACAGAGGTCTTTTGTAACAGATTTGCCCAGTGCAATGTGTCCTTTGATTTCTTGACTGCTGCTACCATGGTTGTTGATTGTGGATCCAAATAAAATGCAATCCTTGACAACTTTAGTCTTTTGTCCGTTTATCATGATGTTGCTTATTGTTCTGGCTGTGAGGATTTTTGTTTTCTTTATTTTGAGGTATAATCCATTCTGAAGGCTGTAGTCGTCAGTAAGTGCTTCTAGTCCTCTTTGCTTTCAGCGAGAAGGTTGTCACCTGCATATCGCATGTTGTTAGTGAGTCTTCCTCCAATCCTGATTATACACGCACACTTACACACACACACACACACACACACACACACACGCTGCTCGGTTCTGCACATGATCTGTTGCGAAGGTTGGACTGTTGTGATCCATAGAGTTCTCACTGGCTGATTTTTGGAAGTAGATCACCAGGCCTTTCTTCCTAGTCCATCTCAGTCAGGAAGCCCTGCTGAAAGCTGCTCAGCATCATAGCAACCCGCAAGCCTCCACTGACGGATGGGCAGTGGCCGCACCATGAGGTGTATTAGCTGGGAATTGAACCCAGGTCTTCCTCATGGAAGGCAAGAATTCGACCACTGAACCACCGCTGCCCTCCTTCGTAAAGAGGTACCTGTGCTTTATTTCCACATATTCCTTACGATCAAGAAGCCGATGGCACGGGGCAAAATAATGACACAATTAATGAAATCTGTGTTTGTGCGGCATCTCATGGATTCTTTGCCATCTTTCTTTGGCTCAAGATTCTTAGCGCAGTGTCCGAAAGTCTAGTGCAGGTATTCCAGTCCACCAGTGAAAGCTGGCATTGTCTGCACTGCAGTCCAGGAAAGATGTGTTAGGTGAAAGTTGTCACAAGAGAGTGCCGGAAAATGTCAAGAGGGGCAGACCAATGGGCTCAGGTACAGCATTAAGAGAGACTCTGCATGATGTCTCAGGAGTAGCACTAGGGAGTAACAGATGCTTCTATAAGGGAATAATACAAGAAAAGTACCAAAGGGGTGTGTGGGGATTTTTGACTCACTGATTGGAAGTTCTGTTACATTAAGAGAGATCATAATCTCTCCTATCAAGCATGGTGCTAGACTAGGATATAAAGCAAGCTCTTACATTTCTGTCCTCTGCCTTTAGACCCTGGCCACACCACTGTGACAGGATTTCAGAATCACGCCTTAATCCAGCCTGCTCTCATCCCAAGACACAGTGGGAAAGGGTTCCATCCATCAATCCCACTGGCACACTCCCATCGGTTGGGTGTTTTATACTTGGGTCACACACCATCCTACCTAATTCCCCCACAACCTTCTCTTGTATTATGTGTGTTACTTTATTTAGGCAAAAATGGTAACATCACCCTGAATCTCAGGCTCTGTGGGTTTCCAACCTATAACTGAGCCTGTGTAATATCCGGAGACCACACAAGCAATGAGTTGGCAAAGGGGAGCTTACATTAATCCTCCATCACCTCTGTCTAGCCCCGAACACAACGAATGGGAGTGCTGCACTGTGGTGACCTGGTTTGAAGCATTTTATTGCCCACTGCGTCCCTGGGTGGTGTCAACGGTTAACATGCTCAGCTGCTAATCAAAAAGTTGGCAGTTCAAGTTCACCCAGAGGCACCTTGGAAGAAAAGCCTGGCAATCTACTTCTGAAAAATCTGCCATTGAAAACCCTACAGAGCACAGTTCTACTCTGACACATGGGGTCGCCATGACAGCAACTGGTTTTGGTTTGGTGCACGACGAATGACATTTCACAGTCAGGCGTTTGAGGACCCTGGGTAGGGATGCTTTATTTCTCCCTTCTTGTTTTCAGGGTGAGAAGGCTGGGGCTTGCTCCCTCCTGGAAGGATCCAGCCAACGCCCCTCTGTCTTTGGGTTCCCTTTCCAGGGGTAGCCAGGTGATCCTGAGCAGGCTGGGGCACCTGATGCTCACTGAGACTTCCCTGCCAAGCCCGGTCTGAACTCCTCACCCAGAAGAACCCAGCAGCATAATAAAATGGTTGTTTTACCCAACTAAGCATTGGAGAGGTTTGCTATGCTTTGATAGATGTTTGCACTGCCCACTTGTACTGACATCCAACAGTATTTTTGGAAGTAAGATATGAACAACCAGTTGTGTTACTTAATTAGGCTACACTGCTATAAAGAAATCGTTTTGACTCAACTATTCAAATCAGTGACTGTTGTGACCACATTAATTTGTACTCAGTTAATCGATAGTTTAAGATAGAGGTCCCTAGGTGGCGAAAACAGCTGCTAACTTAAAGCTTGCTGGTTCAAAGCCACCCAGTGTCGCTGCAAAAGAAAGGCCTGGTGATCTGTTTCCGTAAAGGTTAGAGTCAAGAAAACCCTATGAGGCAGTTCTGCTCTGTCACATGGCATCACCATGAGTTGGAATCCACTCAACAGTGATGGATTTTTCTATTTTTGGTTATGTTCAAGATATTTCACTAAAACTAATTTTGCCGGTGGGTTAGGCACGTGAGAATATATCAAAAATATAAATTACAAAGTCTTTTTTGTCTCTTACGCGGACTGAATATCTAATTTCTTCTCTTCCAATTTTATGTTAGGTAGAAAAATGTTAATGTAGTGAAAAATTTATACCGAAAGGCCCAGTAGATGATAAAGGTAGAGAGAATCAGTAACTGTTTCTGAAGTACGTTGCCAGTATCATCACATCTTGAAACATTACATCAAATCTTTGTACATTTAGCTTTAGAATATAAGTGGTCATGATTTTTTATAGTTAATTCAAATACATATTTTATGAACCTGAAAATTATAAAAACTATTTTATATTGTTTATGACGACAGGGATAATTCCGTGTCAGATATGTTGCACAAGAGAAATTGTTTGTAAATTAATTTAAAATGCCGTGTGAAAGGGCATATGATTTTGAGCTAGAAGACTTGGGTTTTGAGTCTACCATTTACTGTGTCCTCCTTAGCACATTCATTTCTGGGTGGAACCTTTAGCTAAATCATCTTTAAGTGGTACTGCTAATACCATCCCTCCCACTGGGTTGCTCCAAGAGCTTTAGAGCTAGATAATGTGTGTGAGAGAATGAAGTGAGCTGCAGAGCTCTCTGCAAATTTAGAGAAGTCATAAAAGTATAAAGTCCGTGTCTGAAATAGCAAGATATATATGTTTTTCTTTTAAAACTTTGTTCATATGTAACAAAGCACTCCTCAAACAGTAAATCTAACTCCTTGTATAGTAAAACTAAGTGTAATTTCTTTTCCTGTAATATGCCATTCCGTACTAGGACAATATCATCTAAGATTTTCATAGGTTTAATGGATAATGGAGATTAGAACATTTTTTAAAGACGATCACATTTGTCCTTGAATAAAAAGGCATTGCAGTTAAATTAGTGTTAAAGTTGCCTGCTTTGTCCCAACTTTGGTCTCTGGGTGGTGTAAACAGTTGGTGGTCAGCTACTAACCTAAAGACTGGCAGTTTAAACCCACCAGAGGCACTGCGGAAAAAGGCATGGCAGTCTGCTTTCGTAAAGATTCTAGCCAAGAAAACCCTATGGGGCAGTTGTACTCTGTAACACATGGGGTCGCCATGAGTCTCAGTGGGCTAGATGGCAAGGGATTTGGTTTGGTTTATGGATGCTGGGCACTGTGCAGGAAGCCTCAAACAGTGTCAACAATTGTAACATGTCTGATGGTTGCAGGTCAGGAGGTGAGAGAGAATTTGGAGGGAGGGCTAGAGGCACCCAAAGGAGCCAGATCTCAAAAGAGGATGGTGTCACTCCTGGGGTCACACTCATGATGAAGGGGCGAGTACTCAGCAACATGGGAGAGTGTTGGGAGGGGAAGCACGTTCCGTACTCAGCAATATGGTGGGAGTGTTGGGAGAGGAGGCACGTTCTGTACTCAGCAACATGGGAGAGTGTTGGGAGGGGAAGCACGTCTGTACTCAGCAATATGGTGGGAGTGTTGGGAGGGGAAGTACATTCGGTAGTCAGCAATATGGCGGGAGTGTTGGGAGGGGAGGCACATTCTGTACTCAGCAACATGGGAGAGTGTTGCAAGGGGAAGCCTGTTCTGTAGTCAGCAATATGGCAGGAGTGTTGGGAGGGGAGGCACGTTCCAGGTGGGCCTATCATCCTGTGGGCTTGTGAGGGCTTTGGGAGAGGAACCGAGTGGGTAAGAGGTGAAACAGCTGTCTCTGGGGAAGAGAGCTGCTAGAACGTAATAATCTCTCTTCTCCTGGATGTTAGCCCACCTACATATGGCATGCGTCTTAGTCATCTAGTGCTGCTATAATGGAAATACCACAAGTGGGTGGCTTTAACAAACAAAAATTTATTCTCTCACAGTTTAGGAGGCTAGAAGTCTGAATTCAGGGCACCGGCTCTGTTGTCGTTAGGTGCCGTCAAGTCAGTTCTGACTCATAGCGACCCCACGTACAACAGAACGAAATACTGCCCAGTCGTGCGCCATCCTCACAATCATTGTTATGCTTGAGGCTATTGTTGCAACCACTGTGTCAATCCATCTCATTAAGGGTCTTCTTTTTCACTGACCCTTTGCTTTACCAAGTGCCAGTTCTACGGGAAGGCTCTCTCTCTGTCTGCTCTGGGGAAAGGTCCTTGTCTCGTCAGCTTCTGTTTTCTGGGTCCTTGGAGATCTCCATGTGGCTTGGCATTTATCTTCCCCACGTCTCTGCTTGCTTAGTCTTCTTCTTTTGTGTTTTGTAAGAGATGGACTCGAGACACACCCTACACTAATCCTGGCTCATTAACGTAACAAAGAAAATTCATTTCCAAATGGGATTATAACCACAGAGGAGGAGTTTAGAATTTACAACACAAAATTTGGGGGGATACAATTCAATCCTTAACAGCATGTTAGGAGCCCTGGGGGGGCACGGGTTAAGTGCTTGGCTGCAACCAAAAGGTTGGCGGTTCAAACTCAACCTGCCGCAGTTCTGTTGGGGCAGTTCTGTTCTGCCACGTGGGGTCACTATGAGTCAGAATCGACTTGATGGCAGCTCACAACAACATATGGGATGTGGAACTGCAGTAGGTTCTCGTGTGGTGGGAAAGACAAGCCCAGGGCACGTGGTGCCATCTTTGAAGTACTTATGTGTGTCTTTGAACAGCCATACAGAGGTGTTTCCTCTTACCGGCAATAACAGTTTCCCTTATTCTGAAAGCCATTTGGAGTTAAAATTTCTCAACTTACATCCGAAGTCATTGTGAATAAGACGAGTCCTTTTCCTGGAAGAAGAGTGGAATATTAGAAGAGCAAGGGAGAAATGACAAGGATAATTTGAACATTGCCTGAATCATCTCCAGCACCTTCCGTCTTTAAAGAGACATTTGAGGAAGAGGGGAGGAGAGCGGGAAAGGTCATGAAATCGCTCCTGTTTGCTCTTGTTTGGGTCAGCCCCTCCTTTCGTTCTGTCCCATGTGCCCATTCTGCTGGGAAGCAGAGTTTTCTTGCTTGAGGATAGTCTGCCCAACACAAACCTTGTTCTAAATTAATAATACACCTACAGAGAGAATCCACTGCATGCGCTGGTGTCTTCAACCATAGAGCGTAAAGGAAAAATAATGGAGAAATTTCATCTGAATTAGAATGCTGTTCCTAAACAATTCCATCTTCTGGAAGGATTTTCTCAAAATGATGGATAAGGAAAGCATGTCGTATTGCTGGGGGGTGCTCGGAAATGTGAGAGGAGAATTAGGGGTCCTGAGAGAGGACTGGATTACTGTAATCATCCTAATTCATTGGCAAGGAGTTTAAGCATATCACATTAAAAATACTCTGTCTCTAACAATATAAAATATCACCAAGCACACTGGGCCGTCTTATGGTTGCCACACCCTGGAAAGTCTCCTCAAGGTTCCATCTGATGCCGAGATTCTCTGCTGGACTCTAGAATTGGCAGAGCTTTGTCTGAATGAAGTTCTGGGCTGTGATGTTTGCCTTCCAGGAAATCACTGGCAAAGGCCCATTCTTCGTTTGTTTTCAGATTTGTTGCTCAGCTAATAAGCCAGAACATGTGAGCCGTGTAATTTACCACTGGAATCTGCTTAGGGAGCAGTGCTGACCTGCCATTGTCGGAAGATCAAGCGTGTTCCCCTCAGGAATCACGTTTAATGGTACAGAATCCATGTGTTTCATTTTTTCCTAATTCTGAATGTGAAACCATAAATGTGAACTATTAGCAATAACACGTGTAAAATACCTAACAGGGTCAGGTAGAGAGTTGTTGAGTGCTGGCGAGTGGATTTCAACTCATAGCGACCCCAAGTGACAGAGGAGAACTGCCCCATAGGGTTTTCTAGACTGTAATCTTTAGGGGAACAGGTAATCCTCCTCGAACCACCAACTTTTGGTTTAGCAGCCGAGCTCCAGATAGTAGACGGGTAAAAATAAAATCTGTTCCTTTCTTCTTGTGCTTCTTTACCTTCACTTTGCAAGTGGAGAAATAACTTGTCAGAGGTGGTTAATTAATATAAACTTCTAAAAAGTTTGTCAATACAAAATGGTGCATGTAAGTTTGCGAGTGAAGACAGGATTAGATTTGAGAAATGTAATCTACTCTTCTCAAAAGATCAAAGGACAAATGTCTAATGGTACATTTATCATAGTGACCTAGATTAAGGTATACAAAATAATAACATTCTAATTATAAGAATGTAACATGCTTTATTGAGTCTGGGCGGCTCAAATGCCTAATGCACTTGGCTGCTAACCAAAAAGTTGGTGGTTTAAATCCCCCCAGGGGCATCTCAGAAGAAAGGCCTGGTGATCTACTTTTTAAAAAACCAGCTGCTCAAAATCCTGTGGAACGCAGTTCTACTCTGACACACCTGGAGTCACTATGAATTGGAATCAACTCAACCAAAAAAAAAAAAACCCATCACAGTCGAGTGAATTCTGACTCATAGAGACCCTATAGGACAGAGTAGAACTGCCCCATAGAGTTTCCAAGGTGCGCCTGGTGGATTTGAACTGCTAACCTTTTGATTAGCAGCTGTAGCACTTAACCAGTGTGCCACCAGGGTTTCCATCAACTCGACGGCAACTGAAATCATGCTTTATTAATTGAAGTGTAAGTTGCTGTTCACACTAATGCTGTATCAAAATCTAGTAACAATTTTCTGTCTCAGATATAATTTAAGGACTATCTGTGGGGCATCAGAAGTGTGTGAGGAACAAATACGGAAACGCTGTCACTAGTAGACATGCTTTGAACATCTTCGTGACTCCATGACCTGTTGGTTCTACAACCAATCAGTAGATTTTGGAATGGGACTCTAACAACTGCACCGATTCTTGAATCTTCTTTCCATAGTAGAGGTTCCCTTGTCAAACTCAGAATGTAGAAACAGCTCTTAGTGTTGGGGTAACGTAGCTAAATAGAATGCATGGCATCAGTGCCTGTGCAATGAGAGTATATGTGTGAAGCATCTGTGGAAGTTTAGCCATATTTGTATTTACTCAAATTTTCAGTTGATAATTTGATAAATGAGTCAAGGATGTCTTTAAGGAGAGTGTACTGGGATTCAGGAGACATTCTAGAGAATTCTGTGATTCCTGTGTACTGTGGCTTTTCTGGATCCAAAATTCTTTGATTTTGCAGTGTGCAACAAATCTGTCAAAGAAGTGCAGCCAGAATGCTCCTTAGAAGCAAGGATGGTGAGACTTCATCTCACATACTTTGGACATGTTATCAGGAGGGACCAGTCCCTGGAGAAGGACATCCTGCTTGGTAAAGTAGAGGGTCAGTGAAAAAGAGGAAGACTCTCAGCAAGATGGATTGACACAGTGGCTGCAACAATGGGCTCAAGCATAGCAACTATTGTGAGGATGGTGCAGGACCAGGCAGTGTTTCGTTCTGTTGTACATAGGGTCACTATGAGTCAGAACTGACTCGACGGCACCTAGCAACAACAACAGCACCAGTAAATTATAACTATCTTTTATGTGGTGCTTGACTGAAGTTGAAAGGAGCAGAGGCAATGTTCAAAGGGAAGATAAGGAAGTTAATTTCCTAAATGGGGTTAGAAGTATAAATGCAATAATTCCATTATCAATTAGCATGCCAGCTGGGGAACATTGCAGGACACTGGTTTCTCTTCCATGTTTTGAATTACTTATCTAACTAGTTTTACAGTCAACAGAACAATGTGATTTGGAGGTTTTGAACGTGAAGACCAACAAAGACTCAACGCCCAATCAAAGAAGGCATTTGTTAAAGAGAATGAGATGGCATCGTCTGTGAATCGGTAGGACCAAATCAGAGCGGCGCCTCGTAGCCTCAGTTGGTATACTGTCATAAGGGAGGCATGGGAAACCGATAGGAAGAGAAGACAGTGCAAGTGTTAGAGAATGGTGTTGATGGAGATTACTAAAGAGCTGTACAAATAGAAGGCACTGGATTTTTGTTTAAACATAAAATTCATGGAAATAGCAACCTTGGGTCTCAATGTCTTAGTGATGCTTTATGCATAACTTTGCACGGTGCTCTCCATTATAACACAAATTACGAGGGATATTACAACATAGAAAGGACAGAACCATCTGTAGATACACGGTGAAGAAAGCACTTAAAGGACATTCCGCACTTAATTAAGGAGCCCTGGTGGCACAAATGGTTAAGCGCTCGGCTACTAACTGGAGGGATGATGGTTTGAACCCAGCCAGGGGCTCCACAGGAGAAAGACCTGGTGATCTGCTCCCGTAAAGATTACAGCCCAGAAAACCCGATGGGGCAGTTCTCCTCTGTCACATGGGGTTGCTATGAGTCGGAGTTGACTGGAGGGCACCTAACAACAAACAACACTGGCTTAATTGTATCTGGATCTAATGGCAACATTTAAAGGACCAAACAGCGTGTTCTTTCCACGTGGGTTGTTGCCCAGCGAAGCGCATCAAAGCTCCCGGAAGCTGAGTTCTTCACTTCTTTCTACCCTTTCGTCTTAGAATCCAGCCAGGATTCCTTGGTGTAGAGTTTTGTACAGAGGGACCATCTAACAACTTGGATTAAATATTTTAGGTGTCTAAAACTAGAAGATGCCTTTGTTGTCATCTGCTTCTAACTCCTTGCTTAACAGACCCACGAAGTACTGAAACACAGGGATCATGTAACTGACCCCATTCTTACCCTCAGTCCAGCACTCTTGGCTCTGTACTGTCCTATCCCCACAATACATTATTTACATCCTGTGATGTGATTTGACTATGATCCATGTTGAGTTAGAAAAACCCAAATTACGTATTTGAATATTTAATAAGAAAAAGTTGATAGTTTCTTAAGCTTAAATCCTGTTTTTCTGTGGTAGAGTTCAAATATACTCTGTAGGAATCTGCATTTGTTTCTATAAGGAAACTCTGCAAAGACATGCAGAGATTATTTCAGCTCTCAATAGCTTAGGACCCCAGATGTGTAAGTTAAGGTAACCTGTACTGGCTGTGCTTTCATATTTTCTTTGTTCACGAGACGGTCATGACAATTTAAGGACTCATTCTCAATTTATTGGAGATTTCATATTAAGAATTGGATATTTTAGAATCTTTATTTCAGTGATATTTGTTGAATACTTAATAGTATTAAGCAGGCATTACATGTTGTTATGTGCTGTCAAGCCAGTTCCAACTAATAGCAACCCTATAGGACAGGGTAGAACTGCCCCATAGGGTTTCCATGGAGCGGCTGGTGGATTCAAACTGCCGACCTTTTGGTTAGCTGCCAGGCTCTTAACCATTGCACTACCAGGGCTCCTAGGCATTATATGAAAACCAAAAAACCAAACCTATTGCTGTCGAGTCAATTCCAACTCATAGCTACCCTATAGGACAAAGTAGAACTGCTCCATGGGGTTTCCAAGAAGTTGCTGGTGGATTCAAACTGCCAATCTTTTGGTTAGCAGCCAAGCTCTTAACCACTGCGCCAGCAGGGCTCCTAGGCATTATATAGGGCTCCTAGAATAAACAAGTCTGTTACAGACCCAAGGAATCACAGAGTGTGTATAAGATGCTGTGATCCTCCTTTTCCTGAGCTATCTGTTAATTGTCCTCTGTAACTTTTACTTTGTTTTTACCATGCAGGGTATCATTAATTTGAATTTCTGTTTTCTTGGTTTCAAGTGCATTCCAGTTCTTCCTCCAGGAAATTAAATCTGAGCATCTTGGTTTTAGTTTTTGGTGTTCTAACCCCTTCAGTCACGATTTGCAGAATCTATCTTGAATTACACTGCAATATTGGTTAATCTCCTTCAGGGCATGTGGAGATTTTAATGGTCTAACTTTTAAGGGGTAAACATTTTTCCTTTACTGGTCCCTGTGTACTTCAAAGGAGCCCTGGTGGCATGGTGGTTAAGAGGTCAGCTGCTAACCAAAAGGTCAGCAGTTCGAATCCACGAACCGCTTCTTGGAAACCCTGTGGGACAGTTCTGCTCTGTCCTGTAGGGTCGCTATGAGTCAGAATCGACTTGACGGCAGCAGTTTTGGTTTTACTAATGTAACGGTTGGTAGTTTGAACTTACCCAGAGGTGCTGCAGAAAAAAGGCCTGGCAATCTGCTTAGGTAAAGATTACAGCCAAGAAGAGCCTGTGGAGCAGTTCTACTGTGTAACACATGGGCCACCATGCGTCAGAGTCAGCTCGTCGGCCATGGTTTCTTGTTGTTACTGTTGTTTCCCTTATTTACAATTTCTGTTTGTCCCCGTGTGTCAATCCTGTGGAGTAACTACCTGAGCTTCCCAGTTTTGAGGCGTCTGCTCACACTGTTTTCTGTGACTGTTGCCTTCCCTCCCGTTCTACTCACCAACATCCTGTTGTTGTGTACCATCTCACAGTGACCCTATACGACAGAAGAGGACTTCCCCATAGGGTTCCCTAGGCTGTAATCTTTACTGCAGAGCAGATGGCCAGGTCTTTTCTCCTGCGCAGCCGCTGGGTGGGTTTGAACCGCCAACCTTTTGGTTAGGAGCCAAGTGCTTGACACTGTGCCACTAGCACTCCTGCTTACCACCATCCTACGCATCCCTAAAGGGCTAATTCAGACTGTCTCCGCTCTTCAGTTAGTCCCATCTCTCTTCTCGGTCCTCACCTCCCTTCATATTTAGGGTGCCCGTCACGCCCTCCCTTCATGGATGTTATTGGTAATTGCCCCGAGGATGATATTCTTTGAAAAATATTCCTGTGCCCTTCCTCCTGCGGGTCCTTCTCCTGGAGTGAGCCAGAGCCATGCATTATTCACATGCCAATAAGGATGTCTAGGGCAGGAAGGGGAAGAGAGATAATGAGGCCATTGTTCACCCTCAGCTCTCCAAGCCTGCTCCTTTTATGGGAACCTAAGGTGAAGTGACCAGCCTTGACAGTCAGGCTTTATCTGGGAGAAAGGGGATTTATAGCTCGCTTTACATATCAAAAGCGAAGCGGGGTGGCCTGAGTGCCAAGTTTTACTTTAAATCATAGTATAGAGAGGTTGGAGGGTATGACTTAGGCAGAGATCAGCAAACTTTTTCTCCAAAGGATCAGATAGTAATTGTTTTAGACTCTGCAACTG
>NW_004444070.1:1738029-1740149 GCF_000243295.1 Trichechus manatus latirostris | reverse complement strand
CAGCCGAGCTCTTAACCGCTGCATCACTAGGGCTCCACCCAGCAACTTTAGTAGGTCCAAAATCCAAAACCATTGTGGTCAAGAGTCCACTCCGAGTCATAGTGACCCCATGGGACAGAGTAGACCTGCCCCATAGAGTTTTCTAGGCTGTAATCTTTTCTGGAGCAGATCACCAGGTCTTTCTCCCCCAGAGCTCCTGTGTGGGTTCAGACCACCAACCTTTCAGTTAGCAGCCGAGAGCGCTTAACAGTTGTGCCACCAAGCCTCCTTATTTTATACATAAACCAAAAACCAAACCCATTGCTGTCAAGTCAGTGCTGACTCATAATGACCTGTAGGACAGAGCAGAACTGCCCCATAGGGTTTCCATGGCTGTAAATCTTAAGGGAAGCAGACTGCCACATCTGTCTCCCAAGGAGCAGCTGGTGGGTTCGAACTGCCGACCTTAGCAGCTGAGTGCTTAACCATTACACCACCAGGGCTTCTCATTTTATACGTAAGGATGATAAATATGAGTTCTTTATTTTCTCAGGTGTTGCCATTGAAATTCCTTTTTGCCAGTAGATGAGTCTTCTTAGACTATGTCATAAGGTTCCATCTGCTTCCACAGTCTTAATGAATTAAGGCTAGTTTCACTGGCACGTGAAAACATGTTTTCTCTGTTTTTCTGTGGACTTACTCATTTTTCCAAGGATGTTTCTTGCCTGCTTGACCTATCTTGGGCTGAGAAGGGTCTGTTAAAATCTCCTGTATTTAGCGTGTTTCTATTTTTCTTATGTAGCCTCTAGGTTTCAACTTGATAAAAGTTATTGCTGTGCTATGGGGTATGTAGAGACGACCATCTGTAACATCTCCACTGTGAATCTTAGCCTTATTTGGACAGTCTTTTCTTTTTTATGTCTTTTAGTGCTGTTTTGGGTCTGAGTTCTAACTTGTCAGAAATCAATAAAAAAAAACAAACCGTTGCCATCAGTTGATTCCGACCCGTGATGACTCCGTGTGTTAAGGAGTAGGGCTGCTCCATAGGGTTTTCTTCACTTCAGTCTTTGCTGAGTGGGTTGGAACTGCCAACCTTTAGGTTAGTAGTCAAGTGCAAACTGCTTGCACCACCCAGGGACCTTAGTGATGCCCTTATTTTAAGTTGACATTTGTCTGGTATGCATTTTCTGACTCTCTGTTTCAAATGCAGCTCACAATTGTAGGTAGCAAAGGGTTGCATACTGTTTGGTTGTCAGTTTGAAGTTCTTTTTCTTCTAACAAATGAATTAATCCCATTTACATTAATCAATACAGCCATTATGTTTAATCTAAATTCTGCTGTAATTTGCAGACACACACAGGCGCGCACATGCCTGTTATAGAGTAAAAGCTCTGCTGTGATGCAGGGCTAGCGGAAGTCTTTCTCATCTTCCCTCTGCTAGCTCCTGCCCAGCCCTTGTCTCTCCAACCTTCTTACTGCTGCTGGTCATTCAGTCCACTCCCAAGGTGAACAACCACATCATCTGCTTTTGTTGAAGATAGTGTCTGTAGTAGAAAAATGGCCCCCAGTGACGTCCGTGTCTTAATCTCCTGGATCCAGTCTCCAAAAAGCCTCCCAGATCTGAGATACTAATGTGAAGCATGGATTTATCTTCTTCTTTTTTCTGTGAATATGTTACCTTAAATGGCTAAAGAGACCTGCAGATGTGATTAAGTGAAGGATCCTGAGATGGGAGATTATCATGGCTAATCCAGTTGGGCACAGTGTAGTCACAAGGGTCCTTATAAGAAGGAAGTAAAAAGACAAAAATAAACACTTACGGAGGAGTCGATTCTAACTCGCTGTGACCCAATGTGTGTCAGAGTAGAACTGTGCTCTGTGGAGTTTTCAGTGTCTGATTTTTCAGAAGTAAATTGCCAGGCCTTTCTTCCCAGATGACTTTTGGTGAACTCAAACTTTCAACCTTTTGGTTAGCAGTCGAGCATGTTAACTGTTTGCGCCGTCCAGGGACTCCTGTGTTATTTTAAGCCACTAAATTTGTGGTTATTTGTTACAGTATGTTGTAGGTAAAAAAAATCACAAAGTTTAGTAAAGCAAAAAGGAAGTTTTATTTGGCATATATTCAGAAAGGCAAAAGTGG
>NW_004444070.1:1735899-1736842 GCF_000243295.1 Trichechus manatus latirostris | reverse complement strand
ATTCTTCCAGTTGTGCCGCTGTTCTCACTATCTTTTTCCAAATTATTCAACACCGTTATCTTCAACTCTCTACCCCCTAGGCTTCCCATGAAACCTTTTGAGTTGCTGTTGTCGATTTGATCTCACATAGATAATTTTTTTTTTTTTATACTTTAGATGGAGGTATACAGAACAAACAGTTAGTACACATATTGTCCTATGACAATGGTTACCAACCCCACGACATGTCAACACTGTTCCTTCTCAGCCTTGGGTTCCTTCCCTATTACCAGCTTTCCTGTCCCTTCCTGCCTTCTAGTTCTTGCCCCTGGAGTGCTGTGCCTCATTAGTCTTGTTTTGTTTTCTGGGGCTGTCCAGTCCCCGGCTGAAGGGTGAACCTCGGGAGTAACTTCATTACTGAGCTAATAGGGTGTCCAGGGGTCACACTCTCAAGGTTTCTCCAGTCTCTAGTCAGTAAGTCTAGTCTTTCTTTGTGGGTTAGAATTTTGTTCTACATTTTTCTCCAGCTCTGTCCCGCCCTCGTAACCATCAAAGAATGTTGTCTTCTGTGTTTAAACCTTTCCTTGAGTTCTTATAATAGCGGTCTTATACAGTATTTGTCCTTCTGTGACTGACTAAATTCACTCAGCATAATGAGTTTCAGCCTCCTCCATGTTATAAGATGTTTCACGGCTTCATCATTGTTCTTTATTGTTGTGTAGTATTCGTAATTTCTTTATCCATTTGTCCGTTGATGGGCATCTACGTTGGTTCCATCTTTTTGCTATTGTGAACAGTGCTGCAATGAACATTGGTGTGCATATATCCATTCATGTGATGCCTCTTATTTCTCTAGGGTATATTCCAAGGAGCGAGATAGCTGGATAGTATGGTACTTGTATTTCTAGCTTTTTAAGGAAGCACTAAATCGATTTCCAAAGTGGTTGTACCATTTTACATTCCC
>NW_004444070.1:1734122-1735537 GCF_000243295.1 Trichechus manatus latirostris | reverse complement strand
CTTTGTCACTCTCCCTGGAAACATATTGTTGACAGTGGTCCATAACTCATAGAGATAATCATCGGGAACTTGGAACCCTTTTCTGCAACACATGTCACTGTTGTTATTATGGTGGAAATTTCATATGTGCATCAGAAGGATAAGTTTGGTGTATGATACTTGAGGGACTCTGGGCCTAGATTCTAGATTCATATCTCAAATCAGATCCATGCAGCTTTGGGACTTGTGCACAGAGTAATTCCAGATCAGTAGAGCAAGCTTTGGCAAACGAGTTAGCACTCAAAGAGTAATGATTAAAGTACCTTCTCCTCAGTAAGGACAGTCTCTAAAAAGCCCTCAGATCTGAAATGTGAACGTGAAACATATATATATGTATATATATATATACATACACACACACATATATATTTTGATTAAAATGCCTATGTTTTTGTGTAGGGCTCTGTTGTTGTTAGCTGCCGTTGAGTCGATTCTGACTCATGGCGACTCGGTGTTTGCAGAGTAGAACTGTCCCATAGGGTTCTCAATAGCTGTGACCTTTCGGAAGCAGACTTCTAGTGAGAGATGGTAAATAGCCAAGACATTTGTTTTTAGTATGTTCACAGTGTTGTGCAACCATTGTTGTTGTTATTTGCCATCAAGTCGATTCCGACTTATGGTGTCCTCACGTGTGCAGAGTAAAACTGCTTCATAGGGTTTTCAAGGCTGTGACCTTTCAGAAACAGATCGCCAGGTCTTTCTTCTGAGGTGCCTTTGGGTGGGTTTGAGCCACAAACCTTTCTCTTAGTCGAGTGCTTAACTGTATGCGCCACCCAGGGACTCCTCGAAGGGCTCTAAACTTCTCCAAATACCATTTCCTTAATCATCTTTCCGTCTTTCCAGTAGAATATAAAGGCATCTTACGATAGTGATTGAAGAAATAAGGCCCAGGAAGGTTCAGGGTAAAACTGTAGTAAATTGGTAATGAGGATGTCTTGGTCATCTAGTGCTGCTATAACAGAAGTACCACAAGTGGATGGCTTTAACAAACACAAGTGTATTTCCTCACTGTAAAGTAGGCTAAAAGTCCAAATTCAGGGCATCAGCTCCAGGGG
The DNA here is from genome assembly GCF_000243295.1 of Trichechus manatus latirostris. Lineage (NCBI taxonomy): Eukaryota > Metazoa > Chordata > Mammalia > Sirenia > Trichechidae > Trichechus > Trichechus manatus. The sequence continues at coordinate 1,734,443 of NW_004444070.1, read as the reverse complement.
AAGGCTTTGTCTCTCTGTCCGCCTTCTCATCCGTGTTCCCCTGGACTAGGAGCTTCTCTGTGCAGGAGCCTCGGGTCCAAAGGACGTGCTCTGCTCCCGGTGCTTCTTTCTTGGTGGTATGAGGTCCCTCTGTCTCTCTGCTCACTTCTCTCTTTTATATCTCAAGAGATTGCCTCTGGACACAGTCCAATCTTGTAGATTGAGTCCTGCCTTTCTAACACAACTGCTGTCTATCCTCCCTCATTAACGTCATAGAGGCAGGATTTACAGTATATAGGAAAATCCCACAATACCAGGAATCATGGCCCAGCCGAATTGATA
>NW_004444070.1:1730693-1733368 GCF_000243295.1 Trichechus manatus latirostris | reverse complement strand
TCCGTCAGAGTGACAGCTCCACCCTTAGAAACACCAGAGGCCATGGCTCCACCCTTTGAAACCCCTGAGGTCATGGCCATACCTTTTGAGACCGAGGCAGCTCTGCTTCTTGTGTCCCTAGTCTCTTCAGCTTGTTTCCTGGTTTCTTAGCCTCTCGCCTCCTCAGGCCTCACGCCCACACCTGCCCTGCTGGGGCAAGTGTTCCAAAGCTCTGTAGATCCACCGATAAGTGCCCAGAGGCACCCCACTCCGCCAGGAAGCCTCGTGCGAACAGACACTCAGCTCCCTCACTACGGTGGGTTGGCAAGCCTAGCTCCACCGATAAGTGCCCAGAGGCACTCCACTTCGCCAGGAAGCCTCCTGCACACAGGCACTCAGCTCCCTGGCTCCGTGGGTCGGCTCCAGCGCCATCTCGCACTGGTCTCCTGGTTCTGTGCTGCTGGCTCTCTGCCACTGTCACTTGTCTCCCGCTGCAGGTTCTGCTGCTGCTGCTCCTGGTCCTTTGCTGCTGCCACTGCGCTGTCCATTCGCAGTTTGAAAACTGCTTCCACATTTTAGGTATCTGTTAGGGCAGCACCCCACTCTCTCGGTACCAAATTCTGGGACATAGCGGGGTGATTCACCCTCTGCAGGATGCTGCAGGCTTTCTCAACATCAAAAAGCAACTTTTTTTTCCTGCTGTAAGTGTAGTGCCATATTGTTGTTGTTGGTAGCTGCCATTGAGTTGATTCCGACTCATGGCAACCCCATGTGTGGAGTACAACTGCTCCACGGTGTTCTCAAGGCTGTGACCTTTCAGAAGCAGATCGCCAGGCCTTTCTTCCGAGGCGCTTCTGGGTGGGTTTGGACCGCCATTCTTTATGTTGGTAGTCCAGCGCTTAACCATTTATAGTACCCAGTGCCGTATTAGTAATTACAAAGCGGGGGAATAGCCCATTGCCCAAGGGACCCGCCCTTTGTCCCCCTTCCTGCTCTTCTTCTCCATGCTCATCCTATTCTCTGTGCTACAGATGACCCGGCTGTTTCCAGCTCCTTTTCCTTCCTGCTTCCCACTCCAGCCTTGGTGCTAGCCACGAGTTGAGGCTGTCCTGAGCATGCCAGGATGTGGTGGCCCCACGGCTCCCATCCTCCCACAGCACAGTCAGTGGCCCTCGCCCCACGTGTCCTTGGTTGTGATGTAGTGTGTGGAGGGCGTCTCGTGAAGGAGGCCTGTTGTAAATATGTAAGGGCCAGGTCTGTGTCTCCTACTTCAGTGCACCCACATAGCTGCCCATTATGGTTCCTAGGACCTAGTAAATGTTTTTTGAAAAACCAAACCTGTTACTGTTGAGTCGATTCCCACTCCTGGCAACCCCATGTGTTACAGAGTACATCTGAGCTTCATAGGATTTGCTTAGCTCTCCTCTTTTATGGAGGCAGATCACCAGGCCTTTCTTCCACAGTACTGCTAGGTGGGTTCAAACTGCCAACCTTTGGCTTAGTAGCCAAGTGTAAACCATTTGCACCACCCACAGACTTAGGAAATGTTTAAAGGTTTGTATTAATTAATTGGAGCCCTGGTGGTGCAGTGGTTAAGAGCTTTGGTTGTCAACCAGAAGGTCAGCAGTTTCAATCTACCAGCTGCTCCTTGGAAACCCTATAGGGCAGTTCTACTCTGTCCTGTTCGACTCACTATGAGTCGGAATCAACTCGATGACAATGGGTTTAGCTTGTTTTTTATTAACTAATTGGGTCATTGAATTAGCATAACTAATGCTATGGGGGTCAGTGGTTGTCTTGTGGTAGAATTCTTGCCTTTCATTCAGGAGACCCAGGTTTGATCTCAGGCCAGTATATCTCATGGGGCCACCACCTATCCGTCAGTGGAGGCTTGTGTGATGCTATGATGCTGAACAGGTTTCAGTGGCGCTTCCAAACTAAGAAAGACTAGGAAGAAAGGCCTAGCAATCTACATCTGAAAATCAACCAATGAAACTCGATTGGTCTTAACAGTGTAATCTGCAGCTGATCGTGGGGATGGGGAGGACCGGGCAGTGTTTCCTTCCATTGTGCGTGGGGTTGCCATGAATTGGGGACTGACGACAGCTAACAGTGACAATAACAGTCATTCGATACCAGAGTAAATGCTATTGTTTCAGCAAATATGGACAACTCTTTATTACCAAAGACTGTTTAATTGTGGAGATCTTCTTGGGTGTCTTCCTGCAACTTTGGTCTACATACAGCTCAGACCACACACTTTTAGACGTGCATAGCCCCTAAAATAATCCACCAAACACGTATTCGTCAATGAGCTGCAGTTTTTGGCACCCAGGTGCCTAAATACAGTGTGGGTACTGTTAGGCTATTATAACCAAATTGAATTGGAAAAAAAATCCTAAGGACAACTAGTCTTGCTTATTTTCTGAGAAAGATGAAACTCTTCTGAGGATTGATTGGTCTAGTCAGTAAGCACGGAAGGAATCGGAACAGGGCAACCCTTTGTAGGAAAACATGCTGGAAAGTTCAAGCTTGTTTTTATTGGAAGGTAAGAATACATTTAAGCACCTAGCTTTGGCTAGACGTTTCCCCCTTAGGTCTTCTCATCCGATGCCTGTAAACACTCAGCGTTATGTATTAAATTGCCCCCCGTCCCAAAAAAAAACAAAAAACCATGTGTGGGAATCTGAACCCCT
>NW_004444070.1:1727690-1729061 GCF_000243295.1 Trichechus manatus latirostris | reverse complement strand
TGTTTCTTTAGTTATATACAAATGATATATGAATTGTGTAACATTTCCAGTAGCTGGATATTAGATAACAATTTGGCCTGATAAGTTGACCGATGACATTTGTTTTTTTCCTCTCCAAATGCCAGCCTTCCAACATAAAAAGTCATCTCTGAGACACTGTTATATACTTAGAAATGCCCTAGTTCAGTAGAGATGGCTCTGTGACTGCTGGGTGTGACCAGTAAGACCTGCACCGCTCCACTGGGCACCTTTCACATGGATTAATCTCATGAAAAGGGTGCCCCCTGGAGTCGGGTATGCAGAATCGCACAGCTGCGCACAGTGGCCCTGGTCCTCTGAGCAAGCATGCAAAGCCCTGTCAGGAAAGGAATCTGAGCGCGGGAGGCTCAGGAGGAAGAAGCTAACACTGATCCCGTTCTCAGTTAGGGACTGGGTAGTACACGCGTGCGGAGGACGAGAGAAATTAATGACCGAGAAACGAGGCGGCAGCAGGCTGCTCATGAAGATGGGATGCTGTCCTTCAGTGCATGGTATAACACATGGTGAATCAGAGATCTGTATGTGGTACAGAGTCTCCAATGGGGAACCTGTGTGAGTCCTGAAACCAAGAGGGAAAATGTCCCCACTTGTCATGATTTCCAGGGACCCACTGAGGGTCTTTGTGGTGCTGGTCCCCAAACGTAGCATATATTTGCCGGGGGACAAGGTAAATCTACTATGGATTGAATTTTGTCCTCCCAAAAACATGTGTTGGAATCCTAACCCCTGTACCTGGGGATGTGATCCTGTTTGGAAATAGGATTTTCTTGTTATGTTAATGAGGCCATATCGGTGTGGGATGTGTCTTAAACATAGCCGTTTTTCAGATATAAAAAGGAGTAGATTAGACACAGAAGCAAGCCAGCACAGATGAGGGAGGACAGATGCCATGTGGAGATTGCCAAGGAACCGGGGAATGCTGGGTCTTCAGAAGCTGAAAGCGAACTTCCCCAGAACCCACAGAGAGATAGCCTTCCCCTAGAGCCAGTGCCCTGAATTCCAACTTCTAGCCCCCTAAACTGAGAGAAAATACATTTCTGTTCTTTAAAACCACCTGCCTATGGTACTTCTGTTACAGCAGAACTAAGAAACTGAGATCTTATTAAACTCTCTTCTGTTAAGCTATAAGCCTGGGCGATTGAGGCTCCTTATGTCCAGCAGGCAAGAAGAGGAGTCATCCCCTTGCCAGAGATAATTGACCTTCGTCCTCATCGGAGGAGTCCCTGGGTTAAGCTCTTGACTACTAACCAATAGGTTGGAGGTTCGAGCCTACCCAGAGACACCTCAGAAGGGCCTTGCAATCTACTTCTGAAAAACCAAACATTGAAAACC
>NW_004444070.1:1725653-1726472 GCF_000243295.1 Trichechus manatus latirostris | reverse complement strand
GAGGATTGTTATGCTCACAGTGCCCAGAGACAGGGAGGCACAGCACCCAGGATGCAGGGCCACACAGAGAGTTGCACTGGGGACAGGGTAACAACAAACTTAGAGTTGTAGGACAGGTTGGACATATGGCAGGCAAGTCCAGGTTAGTAGGTTTCACGGGCTTCCTGGGGATTGGGCAGTTTGAGTAATTCTTCAGGCTTGGGGCTCAGGGGTAGTCCCTAGTTGTTGGGTACCTGGCAATTAGGATGGTGGGTAGTGGCCCAGGAGTGCGAGAGCTGGATAAGGGGAGTAGGTGGAGAGCAGACTCAATCAGCTGTACCAAAAGGAGGATGGACTGGTCCCCAGCCAGGGCTTCAACACTGGGTCAAGCCAGCCTTTTAAAAAAATGGCGTTGCAGGGCTGTGTTGCAGTTCAGCTTTCCCTCCACCCAACTCCATGTCCTCCCCTCACGCCCACCCTCATGTGTTGATCCTTAATATCCACCCTTCTGCAGAATCCATCTCGGTATCGCTTCCAGAGAACCTGGCTGGCGGTACGTGGACTCTCTAATAATTGTTTTTGTTCTTTCAAAAAAGAAATACCTTGGCTGATGTCTTAGTCATCTAGTGCTGCCAGAACAGAAATACCACAAGTGGGTGGCTTTAACAAATAGAAAATTATTCTCTCACAGTCTAGGAGGCTAGAAATCTAAATTCAGGGTGCCAGTTCCAGGGGAAGGCTTTCTCTCTCTGTCTGCTCTGGAGAAAGGTCCTTGTCATCAGTCTTCCCCTGGTTTAGGAGCTTCTCAGCCCAGGAACTCCTGGTCCAAAGGATGTGCTC
>NW_004444070.1:1714216-1715398 GCF_000243295.1 Trichechus manatus latirostris | reverse complement strand
AAGTCTTTGCTTGATGCTAGCTCACTAAGCGACCAAGATTTTCGTTGTTGTTACTTGACATCACGTCGATTCTGACGCCTGGTGGGCGACCCCACGTGTGCAGACTAGAACTGTGCTCCATCAGGTTCTCAAAGCTATGACCTTTTGGAAGCAGATCACCAGGCTTGTATTCCGAGGTGCCTCTGGGTGGGTTGTAACCTCCAACCTCTGGGCTTGTAGTCGAGCACTTAACTGTTTGCACCACCCAGGGGCTGCTTTGACCAAGATTAGAGTCTATAAGAAATAATTACGTCACAAATTTCAGCAAGGAGAAACAGGGTAGCCTTTCTAATATTTGACCAAAGATCTCTAATCTCTAGAATGTAGAATGTCCACTTCCTCCTTTCTCATGTAGATCCTGTCTTTCATTTTGAAATCCATGCAGCATATTAAAGGAAATGGAATAAAAGTTGTCTGTTTCTGATTCGGTTTTGCTTTACTCATTTATTTATTTTTGTTGTCATTTCTGGAGAACTCATCAAACTGAGATGCCTTCGTGAGTAAGACTCTCAAGTGTTTCTTTGGGAAAATAAGGAACCACATTTTGTAAAAAGATAGAAAGAATTTTACTTTCTGGAAGACTCTATTTCGATAAAAAAATGATATTTATGAATTCCAACTGTGTTAAAAAAGTACTCATTTTTGTAGTTATGACTATCCCATATCTAGTTTATTCATATTTATGCATAGAATCTCAAAATAATATTATTTTTAGAAATGTATCTCATAAAGCATTTTCTAATGTTTCAAACCTGTTTATCAATAGAAGATGCGTACTTAAAGTAAATCACGGTTTCTCCAGCTCAGTACGATAGCCATACGGATTGGAAAATTCTTTGCTGTGGGAGGCTGTTCTCTGCACTGTAGGATGGTTAGCAGCATCCCTGGTCTCTACCCACTAGAAGCCAGTAGCACCTCCCAGCCTGGCAATCAGAAATATCTTCAGATATTGTCAAATGTCCCCTTGGGGAGGAAACCACTCTCAGTTGAGAGCTAACTACTGAAGCAAATTATAGCATTTTTATATAATTTTGAAGACTTTTCATTTAGAAACTATGGAAGCAATTATAGATTATAACTGACATTTCTATTAGAATAGAATTTTCAACATTTATATCATTACGTTTACTTTATAAATTTCAA
>NW_004444070.1:1712483-1713705 GCF_000243295.1 Trichechus manatus latirostris | reverse complement strand
GGCAGTCTGCTTCCATAAAGATTACAGCCTTGGAAACCCTGTGGAGGAGGACTGCTCTGTCCTTTGCGATTGCTGTAAGTCGGAATTGACTTGATAGCAGCGGGTTTTATGCCGGTTATCTTACCTATGAATAGACTTTGATAGAATTTCTCGTCAAATACAAAGATGAATCCTGTGGAACTGCAGTCATCATGACAGTAGTGTGGTTATAACTGCTCAACCAAACACCCATTCCTAGGAACAATTTAGGCAGGAATGTACGTATTTTTTCCTTTCAACTCATAGTTGAACCCGTAGCTGCTAGAGCTACTTTTTAATAGCACACATTTCTGTATTTTACAACCCTTTTCTATCAGATTGCCACTGTGAGTACTGAGTCGCAAGGATCTGCAAGGAATCTCTTGAAATGTGTGTGTATTGACTGCAAATACCTTCTTTTGGGCAAACAAAATATTTTTACTAAATTTACTGTGTGTGCCGGGGAACGTTGCAGAAGAAATATTTTCGTTCACTACCTGCAGAGTTCTTGGACAGATCAAAACGCACCGTGAGCAGCTCCAGGTGCTCTGAAATGAATGCAAACATATTTTTGATGTGCTGTTTGCCCGTTAGCCAAGTATTTGTTTTATTACAGCTATTGAAATACCTTTAGAAATATTTGCAGACAGAGCTAACATTTATTTTGGAGACTTTCACTTGACTGTTAAGGTTGCCATTATTCATTCGTTTGTTTAATAGAGAAAAAAAATGGGTTTGGGAAATGCTTGCCAAGGTACTTGTTACCTGATGGTGCTTTTATTCCCTTTAAGATTAAATCCGTGGGGTGACGTGAGTGTTAGAAGGGTTCAGGAATCAAAGCAGTGCCCGAGGAAGTTAGAATCAGCCAATCTGATTGTTACATGAGGATGACAACTCTCGGCAGAATGTTAAGAATTAAAAAAAAAGGAAGATAGGAGTTAGAGAAAACCCATGGGCAGATACGAGACTAGCTGAAGTTAACAAGAGAAGGAGCTTCAGGGGAACGCGGGCTCTCCTTTTGCTCTAGGTTTCTTTTTCCCACGTTGCACTCCTTGAGCCTGTCTCCCCATCAGAAGTGCTCACGGAATGTTTGCAGCTATGGGCATGACGTGGGCCTCGGGTAGCCGTGAATACGAGTTTCTGCTGCACTGGGTTTATGAACAAAGCAGAGACTATGTCCTCAAGACAAGAAAAAACTCAACTT
>NW_004444070.1:1691518-1711266 GCF_000243295.1 Trichechus manatus latirostris | reverse complement strand
GGTCTTTTTTTGTGAGTTAGAATTTTGTTCTACATTTTTCTCCAGCTCTGTCTGGGACGCTCTATTGTGATCCCTGTCAGAGCAGTCAGTGGTGGTAGCCAGGCACCATCTAAGTTGTACTGGACTCAGTCTGGTGGAGGCTGTGGTAGTTGTGGTCCATCAGTCCTTTGGACTAACCTTTCCTTTGTGTCTTTAGTTTTCCTCATTCTCCCTTGCCCCTGAAGGGGTGGGACCGGTGTAGTATCTTAGATGGCTGTTCACAAGCTTTTAAGACCCCAGACGCTACTTACTAACGTAGGATGTAGCACATTTTCTACAATTGAGCTAGCTGTTCCCTGAGACCATGGTCACCAGCCCTCAACCCAGTAATTCGGTCCCTCAGGAAATTTGGATGCATAGACACCCAAGTTGTGATTCTGATAAATAGAGAGTCTGTTAGCTTTATTCAGAAAACTAGCCAACAAAACTTCCCCTTGTACAAGCTGTCCCCCATGCCCTGCCTAAGAAGAAATAAATATAATTGGTAATTTTTGCTTCCATAGCAGAGGTAGTGGATGTGTTGCACTTCCCCATCCTCTGTAAGAGCCGGCTGCTTCTTCCCGTTTTCTCTGACCTCAGGTTGGTTTCTCTCCAACTGGTGGGGCTGGATGTCTCATTCCAGGTCTTCCTTTATTCCATGTCTTCCGTGCAGTTGTGGCCTTGTCTATAGCTCTCAGCTAGCTGGCTGGTCCCTCCTGGCTGGTGGCCAGCATCACCTTTTCACTCTTTCCCTGGCCAACAACTATTGCTTTAACCCCTTTCCTTTCAACCACCTCCAATGCACAGCTACACATGAGGGGAGCTGCGTGAGAGAGAAGACATGGGTCACAGCAAGCTTGTGTTCCTTCTGAGAAATGTGACATCAATGGGATGGCTGAGCCAAGTGGTATATGAGACTCTAATGTTGCTCATAAGGAGCTCTGGTGGCGCAATGGTTCGGTGTTTTGCTACTAATTGAAAAGTCGGGCAGTTCAAACCCACTCAGTGTCTCCATGGGAGAAAGACCTGGAGATCTGCTCCTGTAAAGATTACAACCAAGAAAACCCTATGGGACAGTTCTACTCTGTCACATAGTATCACTATGGATGAGAATTGACTTGATGACACCTAACAACAACAGTGTTCCTCATTAGCATACCTTGGGTTGTTGACATTGGCTCAACAGAGCCACTAGGAAAAGCTCTTTTTTGTTGCCAGTCATATAACCATTGCGCAGGCTTTTGGCTACAGATAACCTTGCTACAGACGGCCCATGAACAGCCACATGCTTGAGCTACAAGTTCTAATACTTTCAGCTGATGCGAGTAATTGAACTGCTTTCCATTGGGCAATAAAGCACTGACTTTCAAGAAACATGGGGAGAAGACTCTTTTTTACATTCTTTTTTCTTTAATCTCTTGATTAAGCTGCCTTCTCTGTGGCACCTGAAAAATCTCATATTCCATAGTCATGATCAGCGCCTTGGTTTTTCAGAGGTATCATTATACACCTGGGGGTAGGTACCAATCAAATATGGCAGTGATCGTAAATAGAAGTGATTCCTTCTTATGCTTCTCAGCAGAGGCATGATCAGCTTACATTTGAAAGATCTCTCATGTCTTTCTGCCTTGGGAGTGAATATACTTTATGGGTAACGACGGTGGATCCTCATGGATAGCTATGTACATGATCACTTCGTGACCATGTTTGTATTTCCAGATCCTTGCACACTACCTTGCACATAGGCATTGTTGTTCTTAGGTGCTGTTGAGTTGGTTCCAACTCATAGCAACCCTGTGTGCAACAGAATTAAACATTGCCCCGTCCTGCGCCATCCTCACAGTTGTTGCTATGCTTGAGCCCATTGTTGCAGCCACTGTGTCAATCCATCTCATTGGGGGTCTTCCTCTTTTTCACTGACCCTCTACTTTACCAAGCATGATGTCCTTCTCCAGGGACTTTTCCCTCCTGATGACATGTCCAAAGTATGTGAGACATAGTCTCGCCATCCTTGCTTCCAAGGAGCATTCTGGCTGTCTTTCTTCCGAAACAGATTTATTTGTTCTTCTGGTAGTCCATGGTGTATTCAGTATTCTTTGCCAACACCATAGTTCAAAGGCATCATTTCTTCTTCAGTCTTCCTTATTCATTGTCCAGCTTTCACACGCGTATGAGGCAATTGAAAACACCATGGCTTGGATCAGGCCCACCTTAGTCCTCAAAATGATGTTTTTTTTTTAAACACTTTAAAGAGGTCTTTTGCAGCGTATCTGCCAGATGCAATATGTTGTTTGATTTCTTGACTGCTGCTTCCATGGGCATTGATTGTGGATCCAAGTAAAATGAAATCCTTGACAACTTCAATCTTTTCTCCGTTGATCGAGATGTTGCTTATTGGTCCAGTTGTGGGGATTTTTGTTTTCTTTATGTTGAGGTGCAATCCATACTGAAGGCTGTGCTTTTTGGTCTTCATCAGGAAGTGCTTCAAGTCCTCTTGGCTTTCAGCAAGCAAGGTGGTGCCCATAGGTAGTGCTTAATAAATGTTTATGAAGTGAGCTGAACTCAGATTAGATTCTGCCACCAGTATTTCAGACACCAGCAGTGTCGCCTGTGGTGGACAGGTTTCAGTGGAGCTTCCAGACTAAGACAGACTAGGAGGAAAGGCCTAGCCATCGACTTCCAAAAATTAGCCAATGAAAACCTGATGAATCCCAACCAGTATTGTCTGATTTAGTGTTGGGAGACAAGCCCCTTAAGTTGGAAGGCACTCAAAATACACAATGGCCGCAACAATGGTCTCAGACATATCAATGATAATGAAGATGGTGCAGGACCGGACAGTGTGTTGTTCTGTTGTACGTGGGGTCTCCATGAGTCAAAGCCAACTCAACGACAGCTACAACGCTAGCAAGATCAGATCGCTCTCCATGAAGCTTCTGGTATAGCCACAATGTGGGCATGAGTGAATGGGTAGCATCTGTCATCATGCAGATAAGTATTTCTAATAAAGTTTAGACTCTTGAGGAATTTGTCTTCATCCTCAGCCTTCTGTTAGGATTCATTCATGGATTGGGAGAAGATGAGAGGTCTTGTCAACAGCAGATCAGTGAGATCGTAGATGAATGATCTGAAATGTTATACATGGGCGCAACAATAATAAATGGTCGGGCTATCTAGGGGCACTTGATACCCAAGGCTAGAAGTGAGCTATCCAATACAGCACTGATACAATCAGAATTTTATTACAGAATTTCCACCCTGGCAACACTATCACCTCCAGCTAAGAAATGCAGCAGCAGCCTATTTCTTGGATGAATGAGGACAGATGCATTTATATGAATAGCTCAGTGTTTTGTGCAAGTGGGACAAAAATAGCTAATGCTTTAAATTAGGTTAAAGTTTTCTAATACGATGATTGAGTAGTCAGGCAATTCTAGCTGATTTCTATGGGTACTAAATGATATATTATGGCACCTGTGATACTGTAAAAATGTCTTTATCGCAACCATTTCACGTTAAATAAACAAAAGTCAAAATAAAATGTCTGAACTTAACATTTTAGCTTTCCTTATCAAGTTTCATTGACTTTCCTTTCCTTCTTGTGACCAAAAATCCTTCTAACTAAATTTATCTGTACTTGGCTTGTAAAAATATCGCTTATATTTCTTGTTGAAGAAGATGTAGTTCTGCGCCTATTTCTAAAAACAGAGCTCATTTGCAAATATTAAACCAGACAAAAGTAAACAGAGGGGGAGATGAAGGATTTATATGGGAGAAAAACAAGCAGAGAATAAGAAAAAGTTGTGTTTTGAAACAGTTCAAATAAAGGAGAAAGAAAGGCCAGCACGGTTCTGAAAGAGTGTTCTACGCTGATGCTAAGAGAGGGGCCTGGTAGGGGAGAAAGGAAAACCGGGGTTTCTCGAAGGGGCGTCACTGCTTCCTGTCCTGCAGGGTATTTTGACAGTTCCTAGGGGCTGGTACTGGTTGTCTCCATCACGGGGAAAGTTTACTGGTACTGCGGGGTGTGAGAGGGCCGTGCTGTGGACAGTGCCTTTTGAGATCTGACTTGCCAATAAAAAGTTGCCGTTGAGTCCACTCTGACTCATGACGCCCCCATGTGTGTCAGATTAGAACCGTGCCCCATAGGGTTTTCAGTGGCTGATTTTTCGGAAGTAGATCACCAGGCCTTTCTCCCGAGGTGCCTCTGGGTGGATTTGAACCTTCAGTCTTTTGGTTAGCAGCTGAATGAGTTGACTATTTGCGCCACCCAGGGACTTCTAAACAGGTGCTTTCAAGTCAACTCCAATTCATGGTGACCCTGTATGCGTCAGAGTAGAAATGTGCTCCATAGGGTTTTCAATGACTGATTTTTTGGAAGTAGATCACCAGGCCTTTCTTCCGAGCTGCTTCTGGGTAGACTTGAACTTTCAGCCTTTCGGTAAGCAGCCAAATGTGTTGGCTGTTTGCACAGCCCAGGGACTCTGCATTGTTGATAAACCAAAAAAACTGTTTTGCCTTCGAGTTGATTCTGACTCATAGCGACCTTTGTTGATACATACCTACAAATCGGCTTCATGTGTACATGATGTTTTTATAGTGGATTTACAACTATACACAGATATACTTATTTATATACTTATTTATCTGCTTTATATTGCAATGGACATTGCTTTTTATAACGCTTCTAATTATATGTAGATAGAGCCTGCTGTCTATAAATTTTGTTTCAGGAGAGTTCACAAGGCATGCCCAAATACTTAGGGTTAAGAGGTGCACAGCACCAGTAGTGTTAAGAACCAGTGATACAAAGGCCTGCAGAATTTGGAAGGAGCTGTAGGAAATGGAGAAGTCCAAGCTCCTTAACGGAACTCTAGGAAAAGCAGTGAAGTTCGGGCTTCTGAGAAATTCATATGCAGGTATGGAAGAGGGGTCCTACTCGTGAAGGCCTCAATGAGAAAGAAGCATAGGAATGAGGTAACTCTCAGGACTGAGTGAGATGTTGAATATAACTTCAAAATGGAGCTCTTCTAAGCCTAAATAAATCACCTCTTAGGTACAGTCATGTGGAGGAGGCCAGGACAGCTAAGACAGTTCCTGCGTAAGAGTTCAGACCCTCGTTTGAGTGATATTACAGAAATACAGACATAGGAAAGAAAACTGATTTAAAAAATTTAAGGATGGAATTCACATTTGCAAGAAATATGCCTGGTAATGTTCTTAAAGGTGCTAAATGTTCAAGTATTAATATATCCTCTGTATGTTTCTAGGACAATTGTGAGATGTAATTGCAGTATAAGCACACACACACACACACACACACACACACACACACACACACGTATACACTACCAAATGGATCTATTCCTCCATTACTTAAATATTTAAAAAGTGTTCTTCTTGAGACGATCAGACACTTATCTGTGTTTCGTCTTGATGTTTCATAGTTTTAATTCTCTAGTGTAAACCATGGGGGATTAAAATTAAAGTTTGATATGATGTAAACCTCTAAATCTGTTCATTTCCCCAAAATTACTATATGTCTCTATGTCCAATCTTAATTCTTTTTTTTTAACAAGTCATTTTGATTTTTATCATTCCTTTTAGGGTGTGTGCATGTGTGTGTCTGTGTGTCTACTGCCCTCCCCCGACATGTATTGTTTCCTTTGCTCATCTTTCCATAGAATTCTAGAAGACATATGATTCCTGCTAGTTTCCTATTGCAGGCTTTTTTTAATTTTTTTAAGAATACACTTTAATCCACTTGTCTTCAGTAGTCATCACAATTAATAAAGTTTTATTTTTCAGCATGCTTATATTTCCTCTTCACATTTGCTGTTATTCTTGGTTGGTTTTCTGTAGAATTTGCATCTGAATTATTATTTCCTTTTATATTAATTTTCAAGAATTACTTTCACACGTGCATTAAGTTTTATAACCATGTAAATGACCCTTGTGTTGAGTTTATTCTGTTATAGTTTTTTGCTACTTGCTGCAATTCTTTTCCTCTGCAGCTTTTATGTCCTTGACTTTACTACTAGGCTGGCTAGTGTGATGACTTTTCTTGGGTGATGTACTCCCTCTTCCCTTGCATGTCCTGAGATAATTTTTTGGTTGCTTCCTTCCCTGAATGAGAACTTAGAGAGACAAGGATTCTCGAGTCATGAGCTTTTTCCCTAAAAAGTTTATTAACGTGGGCCCAATGCCCTTGATACTGAATATGGTGAAAGAGCTTTGAACTAATCTTTTATTCTTTTAAAATTTATTTTATTACTTGTTGTTGTTGACAATATACACAGCAGAACATACACCAATTCAACAATTTTTACAGGTACCGTTCAGTGACATTGATGACCTTCTTCAAGTTGTACAACCATTCTCTCCCTCCTTTTCCAGCACTTGTGCTCTGTCAGTCGCTATGAGTAGAAAATTGACTTTACGGCACCTAACAACAGTTACTACTTTTATTCTTTTCATGTATTTGGTCACTCCCATGAAATAGAGATTGTTGTTGGCAGATGCCGTTGAGTCGGTTTCTACTCATAATGACCCCATGTGACAGAGTAGAACTGCCCCATTGGGTTTTCTAGGCTGCAGTCGTTACGGGATCAGCTGGCCAGGTCTTTCTCCCCTGGAGACACTGGGTGAGTTTGAACTGCCAACCTTTTGGTTAGCAGCTAAGCGCTTAACCTTTGTGCCACGAGGGATCCTTGAAGTAGATATTATTGTTATTGTTGTGTGCTGGAGAGTCACTTCCTACTCCTAGCAACCCTATATGACAGAGTAGAACTGCTCCATTGGGTTTGCTTGGCTGATATCTTTACAGGCGCAGATTGCCAGGTCTTTTCCTTCAACAGCTGAGCACTTAACCATTGCACCACCAGAGCTCCTTTTGAATAAAATGAAGATATTAAAAAATAAAAAACACTGTTTCTATTAAACAAAGGCTTTTAGTTGACCATCAAACTCTGAAACTGTCGACAGTCACCTGAAATATTCTGTTTCAGTCATCTGGAATTCTACAAATAGGTTATGAACAGGACAGTGCAATGTAATGGAAACAGAAACTAACTCTGTCCTTAGTGAGTGGTTAATTTATGAAGTATGATTCTACCAAGTAATGTAGGGTGTTCTGTTGCATGCATGAATAAGGTACTTATGTTGAACACAAAATGATAGGTATATTATTATTTACATTAAAATATTTTTCTCAGCTTCCATGTAATAAATAACCAAACAGTTGTCGAGTGGATTCTGAACCATGGTGACCCCATGTGTGTCAGAGTAGAACTGTGCTGCACCGGGTTTTCAGTGGCTTATCCTTCAGAAGTAGACTGTTAGGCCTTTCTTCTGAGGCACCTCTGGGTGGACTGCCAACTTCTAACCCTTTAATTAGCAGCCGAGGGTGTTAACTGTTTGCACCACCAGGGACTCCTATTTAATAAATAGTAGACAGATATTTGGAGAATACATTTTGAAGATACAGTAAATTATGAGATTGCCTAGGGCACCCATCTGCCTTGGTTCGGCTTTAGCTAGACCAATATCCAGATTTTTGTTTGTTTTCTTTCTTCAATCATCCTTGTTGTGAGTAGAGATTCTTATCTCCTCTGGGAACAGGAGTATATCAAATAGCTTTCAGTGATAGTATGAGATTTTGCCTTTCTTATTTCTCAAAGCGATTTCCTTGAGCAGTTTGGAATTGCAGGAAACCTGTGGTTTAGAGCCTGGCTCCCCTCCTTAGTAGCTCTGTGATTTGGGGCACATTACCTCCTGAACCTTATTTCCACGTGTCTTAGTTACCTAATACTGCTCTAACAGAAACACCACAAGTGAGTGGCTTTGAAGAACAGAAATTTATTCTCTCACAGTTCAGGAGGCTAGAAGTCTGCGTAGCTGTTGTTAGGTGCCAGGGAGTTGATCTGACTCATAGCGACCCTATGTGACAGAGTAGAACTGCCCTACAGGGTTTCCTAGGCTGTAATCTTTATGGGAGATCACCAGGTAGTTCTCCCTTGGAGTCACTAGGCAGGTTTGAACCACCAACCTTTCCGTTAGCAGCCGAACGCTTTAACCACTGTGCCACCGGGGCTCCCCTGTAAAGATTACAGCCTAGGAAACCCTATGGAGCAGTTCTGTTCTGTCACACAGGGTCGCTGTGAGTCAGAATGGACTCAATGGCACCCAACAACAACAATAAATTAAATGAATTTAAAAAGTGGAAATGCATTAAAACCTATAATTTAGTACAAACTTAGGACAGAAATAACAAAGATAGCATTATTATTATTATAGTATATTATTACTTTATTACTCTGGATGAAGTAAATACAGTTGGGGTTGCCTGAAAATGGCAAAATGCATACATTGTAGTAAAATTCGGACTATTCATTGACAAATAAGCAGTGAATTAATTTTCCTTGTTAATTTTTCTACTCCAAATCAGAATTTGCAGCACATACTCTTTTCCTAAAAAACAAAAACTATCAAAATAGAACCACCTGCAATAAAAACATCAAAAAAGTTATCGTTTATGCAGACGTGTTAGCTGATCTGAAGATGGGAGTAAAGTTACGATGGCTAATGTTATTTATCAACTTAGCTAGGCAGACACTGGACTGGGTACTCTTCGATAATATAGTATAATGTAATTCACTTTCCATGATGTGATCTGATATGAGCAGCCAATCAGAGGAAAGAGGAGTTTCCTTGGGGATGTAGCCTGCCTCCAGTACATAAATGGGTGTTCTGGCAAAGCTGGCCCTCTCTCTCGACCCTGCACTCATCACATCTCTTGACCTCTGATTCTCAGGCTGTAAGCCAACAGAGGTCACCAGCCTGTGGCCTGACCAATGGATTTGAGACTCGCCAATCCCCGTAATTGCGTGAGCCACTTTCTCGCAAATATGTGAGCCAGTTCCTTGAAGTAAATCTCTGTCTATTCTGTAGAGAGCGCAGACTGAGAAATAGTAGAGTTCCTACACTTCACAGTCTGTGGTCAGGGCATCACACTCCCAAAGCTCTTTGGTAAATACCCATCAGTATCTCCTGCTGATCTTACTGTGTCTTTTCAAAGTGCTCTTTCTGCCTCTCCAATCAGAGTAACTCCTGCTCAGTAGCAAATGACTGCTGGTTCTTAAAATGTATGATATTTCAAAACCTGAGAGAGCTTTTATAACTTTCCTTTGAGATCTGCACCACTCCGTTTGTATGTTGTAGATTATGTGGCTGTGACATTGTTTTGCAGTTAAAGTCCAGAAGATCATGCTGCCAATTACCGTGTACACTGTAGAAGATTAATTTTCAACAATTTTAGTAACACGATCTTTAAAGGTATTATCAGAAATAATAACCTTCTGGAATAGTTTTGTAGTATACTGATGCCTTAAAGGCAGTCCCTATTCCCCTTTGGGTCGCTTGGAATCTACTCCTGACTCAGTTAGTTGGAGGGTGTTCCCAGTGGACCAAATCATACCAAACAAAGAGGGCAATTGGCACAACAGCCTAGGTCAGGTGTTCGTAGCTTCCATGCTGTGGACATTTAAGGCCAAACATCTGTTTGTCGTGGGGGCTGTCTGTCCTGTGGGTTATTTAGCAGCATCGCTGGCCTCTACCCACTAGATGCCAGTAGCACCTCACCCTTGGTGGTGACAACCAAAAATGTTTCCAGACATTGCTTAATGTCCCCCCGGGGACAAAATAACCCCTACGCCCTTGAGAACCACTGAACTAGATCAACCTTCTCAACATACCAAGGCTGGTGACCACTCCTTAGTGTGGGAGGCCTGACACACTGTATCAGGACAGTGTACAGAAGCTAAGTATGGATGTATGGACCAATCACTGTTGGTTAATTTTTATTGCTCGGTTAAAAATCGCTCCCGATGCTGCTTCAGATAGCCACCTGTACTGCTTGAACTCTACCTGACTAGGCACTCAAAATTAATGTGCCTCGAGATTTGATGGGCAAACCAAGGCGTGCCCCAGCCATCAAATAACATACAAGTATTTGAAGGTGTTCCTGTCTCTGAATACTCTGAGTTCCATATATATCCACATCACTGTAAAACAAAGTTTAATCAGATGAGAGAGTCTATTTCTGGAAAATACTTAAAAAAAAATTATACCTGTGATATAGTTATTCATCCTTGGCTTTCTTTCAATGAATGGAAGGAAGGAAGAAAAGGAGGTAGGGAGGGAGAGAGGAAGGGAGGAAGAAGTCAAGTTTCTTTATTTCCTTTAAGATAGTGTTTATTCATTTATATTGTCTAAGTTTTTGTTCATCAGAAGGAGTTTCTTACTTATTTCACAAGTTATTCCTGGCGACTGAGGATGTCTGTTTTCACTCATGTATCTAAATCAGAAATATATTTCTAATTATTCAAAACTAATTTTTCCCGACTCCCATTGGTTTAAAAGAAATTTAATCCATGTATTATACATTTTAATTTTGGTTTTAAAATCATCTCAAACTTAAGCATGTTTAAGTTGCAAACAAATACCAAGAGGTTTCACTGTTCCTAAACCGTTTAAGGGTCAGTTGGTGACATGACGCCTTCTCACTCCTGAGTACCTGTGTGTGCGTTTCCTGTAAGGGAGAATATTCTCCTACATAACCACAATGTTGTTGTTAGTGACCCTCAGGGCCTCTCGTGGGGACCCCATTTGTTACAATAAGACCGTCAAAATCAGGAAATTAACACTGGCATGTACTTCCAAAATGCCCGTTCAGGTTTTGCCAGTGGTCCTAAAAGCATTCTTCCTTGTAAAAAGATTGAGTACAGAATCCTGCATTGCACTTGACGTTTCTATATCTCCTTTAATCTGGAACAGTTGGTCAGTCTTTCTTTTACTTTCATGACCTTGACATCTTGTTACAATTCCATGCCAATTATTTTGTCTATTGTGCCTCAACTGGAGTTTGTCTCAAGTTTCCTCGTTAGATTTGGGTTATGAATTTTTGGCAAGAAAATGATAAATATTCTGTGTTCTCCTTGTGTCTAGTCAGGTGGTAGGTAGGTTAGTTTCATGATTTACAACTTTAAAATTAAGGAGGCTTCCTCCAGATTTCTCCATTGTAATCAATAAATATTTTGTGTAGAGCCACTTTGAGAAAATGTCAATATTCTGTTCCTTGTCAAATTCGTACCCACTAGTTTTTGCATCCATTGGTATTTCATGAAAGAATTAATTTTTACAATGATGGTTGCCAAAAAGGGCTATTCTGCATTTCTCATTTCTTCTATATTGATCACTTGGCATTCTAAGAAAAGCTCTATCCTCCACATACTTGTTTGTCTGTCTTCCCACGGACTCAGAGATTCCTATTTTATTTAGCGAGTTATGATCTATTGCTGCTACTATTTACTGTGATACTTATTCCCTACTGAGCCCAACAAGTGATTCATCCATACTTTCGTGTGTTAGCTCTTTCTATTTCTTTTTTGTAATTTTATTGTGCTTTACGTGAAAGTTTACAGCACAAGTTAGTTTCTCCTTCAAAAATTTATAGAAAAATTGTTTTGTGACGTTGGTTGCAATCCCCGGAATGTGTCAGCACTCTCCTCCTTTCCACTTCGAGTTCCCTATGTCCATTCATCCAGTTTTCCTGTCTCTTTCTGCCTTCTTATCTTTGCTTTTGGGCAGGGATTGCGCATTTGGTCTCATATACTTGACTGAAGTGTAGGCCTGTCTAATCTTTGGCTGAAAGGTGGACTTTGGGAGTGGCTTCAGTTCTGAGTTAGAAGGATGTCCAGGGGCCATAGTCTCGGGGCTTCCTCCAGTCACCATGAGACCAGTAAGTCTGGTCTTTTGTTGTGAATTTGAATTTTGTTCTACATTTTTCTCCCACTCTGTCTGGGACACTCTATTGTGATTCCTGTCAGAGAATCGGTGGTGGTAGCTGGGCACCATCTAGTTCTTCTGGCCTCAGGCTGGTGGAAGCTGTGGTTCACGTGGTCCATTAGTCCTTTGGACTAATATTTTCCTTGTGTCTTTGGTTTTCTTCATTATCCTTTGCTTCCGGATGGGATGGGACCAGTAGATGTATCTTAGATGGTCGCACACCAGCTTTTAAGACCCCAGACACTACTCACCAAAGTGGGATGTAGAACATTTTCTTTATAAACTATGTTATGCCAATTGACCTAGATGTCTCCTGAGCATTAGCTCATTTTAGCACTTAACACCAGGTTCATCTTGGACTGAACTACATAACTATGAACAAAGCTCTAGGTCAGTCAGCCTGGCTGTGGTGGGCATGTGATTTCAGAGAAGTCTGGGCTTCCCTTGGCAGTGATGGTCCTGGTGTTTGAGTGGTCTGAGAGCACCCTGAAACCAAAACCAAACCCGTTGCCATCAGTTCAGTTCACACTCATGGTGACCCCATGTGTTACAGAGTAGAACTGTGCTCCATAAGGTTTTCCTGTCTGTAATCTTTGCAGAAGAAGCCCTGGTGGTACAGTGGTTAAAGCGCTTGGTTTCTAACCAAAAGGTCAGCAGTTCAAACCCACTAGTTGCTCTGTGGGAGAAAGATGTGACAGTCTGCTTCAGTAAAGCTTACAGCCTTGGAAACCCTTTGGGGCAGTTCTCCTCTGTCCTGAAGGGTCACTATGAGTTGGAATCAACTCAATGGCAGTTTTTTAGGAATCTTTAAGAAACAGATTGCCAGGCCTTTCTTTCTTGGCACTGCTGGCTGGGTTCAAACTGCCAACCTTTAGCTTAGTAGTTGAGCTGAAACCATCTGTGCCACCCAGGAACCTCTGAGAGCACTAGAGCAGGAGAAATCAGAATATGGCCAGGTGAGAACTGGCGTGTGATTCCCTGTGTCTTAGCACTTTCACGGGAAAGTCCAGGACATGTGACAGTTCTGAAGACAGCCTCATACTGCCCCAGGAGAGACTCAGGTTGAATGTGGGTCATTTATTCACCCACATTACGGGAAAGGGTCATGGAACTTGAAGAGAATAATTGCATTATTCTTCCAAGACATACAATTTTTAAATATAGAAAAGGCAGGGAAAGACCAAAACTGAGAGGAAATACTTGGCATATTTCATCATATGGAGATGTCGGGAGACATGTTTGATTGTCACAACTCGGGGAAAATGGTGCTACTGGCATCTAGTCGGGAAAAGCCATGGATGCTCTGCTTGTCCGGAGCAAGAGAAAGAAGAAACCAAAGACTCAAAGAAGAAACTAGTCTATGGGACAAAGAGTCTGCATGAACCACAGCCTCATCTACCCAAGAAGAAACTAGTCTATGGGACAAAGAGTCTGCATGAACCACAGCCTCATCTACCCTGAGAACAGAACTAGATGGTGCCCAACTCCCACTACCAACTGTTCTGACCAGGGGCACAATAGACGGTCTGGATAAAAATATGTGAAACAGAAACTCAAATTCCTAAACAAACAAACAAAAACAAACAAAAAAACCCCAAACTACTGGACTGGTTGAGACAGGAGGACTCCCTAAGACTGTTGTCCTGAGATACTCTTCAAAGCTTGAACCGAAACTTAGCCCCTGAGGGTTACCTTGTAGCTAAATAACAAATTGGCTCAAAAAATAATGAATATCACCTGTAAGTACTGTGCTCCTTTAAAAAATTACCTATATGAAACCATATGATCAACAATGACTTTAAAACAAAGATGAGAATGTAAGGGGCCTGGGAAACGAGATTAATGGAAACAGAACAACCAGAACGGAAATAATGAGAGTGTTTATGAGGTGTGAAGAATGTAACCAATGTCCCTAACAATTTGTGTAGAAATTGTTGAATGGGAACCTAAACTACTGTGTAAACCTCCACTGAAAACACAGTAAAATTAAAAAAAAGAAAAAAAGCTAACGATGCTGCCAAATGTCCTGCAATGCACAGACAGCATCCCACCACAAAGATTTATTTAACTAGCCCCAAACGTTAATAGTACTGACCTTCAGAAACCGTGTTCAATGTAAATAATGTTGTCTCGAGATAATTTTACTTGCATAGTTCTTTCGTGTTTTCCGAGGTCTTTCAAAACCTGATCTTAATTGATTACTTATGATGCTTTCAGGATTCAAATCGTTTCAGACTTAGTTCACCTTCTGTATTTCATTGTTTATTTTCTCTCCTCTGGCATTCACCATTTGCCCCAGATTCAAGTTGCAGAAAGTGCGGTCAAGTTGGAACCTTATATTGGGTCACTGACCTCTAAGATGGAAGCCTGAGCTTAATTATTATCAACTTGAGGTTGCAGAATTAGCTCTTGTATTTGTTTAGCTATATTTATTTAGTTATTTTGATAATGTGTAAATATTATGTAGTCAATATGCCTGATAGGACTATTTTGTTATACTTTTTTTAAATACAACTAGAAGTTGACATTGTTTCAGTTTTCATTATTCTCCATTTTGTGGGAGTTGAACTTCATAATGTAATATGAGGAGCAGCTGTCCTATGAAGAGAACAGTACCTACATCCATCCAAGATTTAAAACAAACAAAAAAAAGTCTCATAGTGGAATATTTTCATGCAACTTACTGTTTTTACAAGTCATACCGATATGTTATGCATAGAAATTACATAGCATGATATGTAATTTATGACTTTTGGTATTCCAAAGGCTACCACACACCACCCCAGTTACCAGCAAGTTGACTGTCAACTGCTGGCAACCCCATGTGTGTCAGAGTAGAACTGTGCTCCAGAGCGTTTTCAATGGCTGATTTTTCAGAAGTAGATCACCAGGCCTTTCTCCTGAGGTGTCTCTGGGTTGACTCGAACTGTCAACCTTTAGGTTAGCAGCCAAGCACGTTCATCATTTGCACCACCCAGGGACTCATTTCCAAGAGGATATTATTGCTGTGTTGTTTTCTACTTAATTGGGAAGACCTTGAATGCTTTTAGGCAGTGGTTTACCTGCAATATTAGTTGGACTGTTTTCCAAAATATTCACGTGGTCATTGCTAATTACAGAAGTTAAAAAAACTAAACAGATACATGAATCTGAGGAGAGAAAAAAAAAGTGTTGATTAGAAATAGATCAGCATTTAGACCTTAGCAAGGTTGTCAGAATCCACAGGTTGGGCTGATTTATAGCACACCATTATAAAACAGCAATTTCCTGTTTTCCAGCTTCCCACGGTGTACCCGTTAATAGTTTGTAACTTATCCCCAGACAACCAGGATCCTTGCCTAAGCTAGTAGTTCAGTAACTTTATCTCCTGTTCTTGTTTAAACAGATGCCCAAAGTTGTTTTTGTTTATGGCATGTACAGACTGGCAAGAAGTGTTAAACTAGGTTTCAGAACAGTCCAAGCCCAGTTCTGCTCCGTTAGAACAAGATGAGAGACTTCAGGAAATTCTCTTAGCCTCTTTAGCACTCACTCTCCTTATTATTGCGGAAGAGATTGGGAGGAAAGAAGTTGAACAGATTCTGTCTAGTATCATTTTCTTCCATAAATGTCCAGGATTTAAAATTTTAAAAAAACTAATCAGTCTTGGAAGAAGTACAGCCAGAATGCTCCTTAGAAGCAAGAGTGGCAAGACTTGGTTCGTCTCATATACTTTGCACGTGTTATTTGGAGGGACCAGTCCCTGGAGAGGGACATTATTCTTGGTAAAGTAGAGGGTCAGCAAAAAAGAGGAAGACCCTCAACGAGATGGACTGACACAGTGGCTGCAACAGTGGGCTCAAACATAGCAACGATTGTGAGGATGGCGCAGGATCAGGCAGTGTTTTGTTCTGTTATACATAGGGTCGCTATGAGTCAGAACCAATTTGAGAGCACCTAACAATAACAAGTATCATTTTCTTTTATAAATGTCTAGGATTTAAAATTTAGCTGAGCAGAAGAAAACTTTAATTCAAAAACTTCTGTAAAGTTATTGAAAGCTAATTCTGCTTTATTGTGCTTGTAAATCACATGTTCTTGTTTACAATATTTAGAATGGATTCAGGCTTGTGGTTCGTTTTCTCAGTAAAATGAATAGCTAGAGATAGAGAGCTGCCTTCAAGTCGACTCTCATTCATGGCGACGTTGTGTACAAGAGAGTGGAATGTTGCTGGGGCCTGCATCATCCTCACAATCACTGGCATGTTCAGGTACACCATTGTTGCTGTTGCACCAATCCGTCTCACCAAGGTCCTCTCTGGTCCTCCACTTCACCAAACATGATGTCCTCCTCCCGATGACATGTCCAAAGCAAGCAAGTTGGACCATGTTCCATTGGGATCCAGAAAGTTTTCGTCAGCAAATTTTTGGAAGTAGATTGCCAGGCCTTTCTTCCTAGCCTGCTTTAGTCTGGAAGCTTCACTGAAACCTTTCCACCATGGGTGTTCCTGCTAGTATTTGAAATACCGGTGGCATAGCTTCCAGCATCACAGCAACACACAAGCCACTGCAGTAAATGATAGACAAGAGGTGGGAAATTAGAAACGTGCAGTTAATGGTCTGTCCTGGTAATGTGCCTGATACTACTGAGACTTTCTTTAGGAACTGTCAAAAATAGGTAGTTCTACTTATTTGGCTTTAATAGTCAAAGAGCAATATTTTTTCTTACGTCTTATTTAAGGATTTGATTGTGAGAGAGCAAATACACATGTTATCATTAGAGTCACAGTTATTCACAATTGTATTCACATTCTCCGTTCGAACAGCTGTTGAGTGCCTACTAAGGGCCTGGCATTGCAGGAGGCACTAGGAACTTAAGAGATGAGGTAGGCGTGGTTCTTGACCTGAAGGAGCTGCAAAGGATGGCACAGTCACGTCTGCCTGGTGCCTCAGAAGATGCCTGGTAAAAGCTCTCTAGCAGAGATGGCATTGGAACTCTGAACTACAGGTGGATAGAAGAGTATTCCAGGTAGCAAGGAAGAAGGTAATTTTGGTACAGATAGTGACATGAACAATGACATGAATGTGTGAAACGATTGTGAATATGGGCGAATGGAAGTTGTCAGTATGTCACATGTGTCAGTGTGTAATGGTGCATCCCAAGACAGCAGGCTGTGGACGTGGACGCTGTTAGGGACACACAACAGAGGGCCCTGGGCACCGCGTGTTGTACTTGATCAAGTAGACTCTGGGGAGCCACTGAGGAGTTTAAGTTGGGGAGTCCCATGGTCAGGGTTGTGTTTTGGAAAGTCCTTCTCTTGGCAGTGTGGAAGATGTCCTGGGTGTGGAGGGAGTGCGGAGGCTTGGAAACGGAACATTCCTGCCATCATCCAGGGACCAGATGCTAACACGAAAACTGTAGGGTTGGAACAGAAGGGATGGCAATGCTCCGTGTTCTGAAAAGTTAATAGGATCTGCTTATCAGTTGAAGGTGAGATTTACCGAAAAGTATCTGATTTGAGCGGCTAAGAAAAGAACGGAAGTTCATGACTTTAGTTTAGGGGTATACTCAGTTTGGGGTACTGGAGAATATCACATTGGATAAATCTAGTTGGTACTTGAAATCACAAGACAAGAGCTTAGATGAATCTGTTGTTGTTGCTTGGTGCCATTGAGTCAGTTCTGACTCATGGCAACCCAAGTGTTACAGAGTAGAATAGCTTCATAGGGTTTTCTTGACTGTGACCTTTTGGAAGCAAATCACCAGACCTTTCTTCCGAAGTGCCTCTGGGTAGATTCGAACGTCCAACCTTCATTTAGTAGCTGAGTGCTTAATCGTTTGCACCATCCATGGACTCACTGTCTACCACAGTCCCCTACCTATATAAATTACACATTGCTGTCAAGTCGATTCAGACTCATACACTGTAGATAGTTGTATTAGTCATCTAGTGCTGCTGTAACAGAAATACCACAAGTGTATGGCTTTAACAAAGAGAAGTTTATTCTCTCACAGTCTAAGAGGCTAGAAGTCCAAATTCAGGGTGCCACCTCCGGGGGAAGGCTTTCTCTCTCTCTGTCGGCTCTGGAGGAAGGTCCTTGTCATCAATTTTACCCTGGTCTAGGAGCTTCTCAGTGCAGGGACCGGAGGTCCAAAGGACGTGCTCTGCTCCCAGCACTGTTTTCTTGGTGGTATGAGGTCTCTGTCTCTCTGCTCTCTTCTGTCTTTTGTATCTCAAAAGAGATTGGCTTAAATTGTAGATTAATCTTGTAGATTGATTCTGCTTAACTGCTGCTAATGCCATCCCATTAACATCATAGAGATAGGATTTACAACACATAGGAAAATCACATCAGATGACAAAATGGTGGACAATCACACAATACTGGGAATCATGACCTAGCCAGACTGACAGATATTTTGGGAGGGCACAGTTCAATCCGTGACAGTATTGTTTGCCAAATTTTGGGTAATGTGGGGCTGATCCAGGTGCTGATGATGGAATGAATTATTTATGGTTCTGTGTGAAAATGGGGTTAAGGACAGTGGCGTCACTAGGGTTGGTGTCACCCAGTGAAGTAATTCATGGTGTCACGCCCACCACCCAGGCCCACCTCTCACAGCTCCCCGCAGCGCCTCCCCTCTCCCACCGGCCAAGGCGGAGACCCTCCTCTTCGCCCAATTGCCCAGCTGCCTGCACCCTGATGGGAGTGTTGGGCAGTGATGAGTTAGCGCACTGGGTGCAAGGTGACACCAACCCCCCTGACCCCACTGCCTTGACAGCCCCTCCCCCAACAGCGGTGGCTTGCCCACCACCAGGGACCCTGGGTTATTTTGGTGTCACCCCCTCTGACAGTGTGAGTGGGTGTGGCTTGCACCCCCCCACCAGCCCTCACGCCCCAATATTGCCACTGGGTAGGGACACAGTTCACTTGTACATTAACTAATTAAGAAATTCTGAGCTCCTAACATATGCATGGATCCCTGTTGGCGCAATGGTTAAGAACTTGGCTGCTAACTGAAAGGTCGGCAGTTCGAATCCACCAGGCAGTCTGTGAGAGAAAGATGCAGCATCTGCTTCGGTAAAGATTTACAGCCTCGGAAACATTTTTAAATTCTTCCTCAGGTGGAACTTGTAACCACCGTAGAAGCTATAGGCTTCAGGCAGCAGTTAATAGAAAACCTTGAAAATAGAAGGGCCTCTCTGGACACTGACGCTTTGATGTGGCAAGGACTCAGCTGGTAACTTATATTTTGTCAGATAGCTATGGAAAAGGTCAATAAATAGTTACACAAGTCTTGTAAAAAAGTAAAGATAAATATATGTTTATTCTGAATTTCATCATCACCGAGTTGAAAGCCTGATAAAAGAGCAAAGAGTTTCTCTATAATATTTAAGGATTTATTTTAATATTTCCAAAGATCGTTGACTTGTAACCTTAAGTTTAGAATATGTTTATGATTGACGTCGACATCTGCTAGGATGATTGCTGTAGACAACTACTTTTGGTCACTTAGAATTATAAAATATGTTTGCTGTAGGAGGTTGAGTTAGAACACTAACCTTGGTGATAATTAATTTTTGGTGACCTCACTGATCTAGTTAGACTCAAACTAAAGCAAAACAGTTTTTTTGTAAAACTGTATTTTCAAGAATATTAAGTGACTCTAAAAAGATCACTCGAAAATGTAGAGTCTCGATTTTTTATGTCAGGTGACTAACACAAATGGGGAAAATAACATTAAAACAAAAAGGAGAAGTTCCGGCAAAATGGCGCTCTAGGCAGAAGCACCACGCCGTCCCACCACAGCAAAGATCAGAAAAACTAAGCCGAACAGAGAAAACGGCAATCCTGAAACCCTAAAACATCAAATGAAGAGATAAAGAACTCAGCCAAGCACCAAATGGAGT
>NW_004444070.1:1659868-1687367 GCF_000243295.1 Trichechus manatus latirostris | reverse complement strand
AGAAGTTATAGGGTTGGTATGTTGTGGGGTTGTTAACCAATGTCATAAAACAAAATGTGTACTTCTGTTTCATGAGGAACTATTTGTTCTGTAAGCCTTCGCCTGAAGTACAATAAAATAAAAAAAAAAAAAAAAAAAAAGAGTTTCCTGGCCCGTGGCTACGCCAGAAAGAACTACAGGCAGCTACGTCTTCAGCCGTCCATCTGTCTGCCCATCCAGCCTTTCCTTTATTAAATTTTTCAGTCAAGAGCACATACTGATTACAGGTGGCACGTACAGCTAAGTGTTCTACTAACCGAAAAGTTGGCAGTTCGAACCTCCCCGGAGGCGCCTCAGAAAAAAGTCTTTGTGATCTGCTTCAAAAGGTTACAGACTTGAAAACCCTGTGGAGCAGTTCTACTCTGCACATACAGGGTCTCCAGGAATTGGAGTCAAGTTGAAGACAACTGGCTGGTTGGTTGGTAGTGTGCCAGGCGTTATGTTAGGTTCTAGAAATAGAAAGAGAAGCATAAGATGTAATATCTTTAGATAAATTATCCTAAAGGTGTTTCCATATGTGATGCAGAGTTCCTCAGTACAGTCGTTGAGACTCATTGTCTAATTCCACAAAGAGGCATCTACCTATTCTCCCAAAGTGCCAGGATTGCATGGGTTAATTCGCTGTCTTGCTTCACTGTGGAACTGACTTGAGGACAACTGGAAAAGGCATAAAATGAGCCCTTTGTGATCACTACCAACTTTCACTCCTAGGCAGAGCGCCTGAGAGGCGTGTGACGCCGCGAAGCTGGCGTCCTTCAGTAACTGTTGGAAGGATGTGTAAGAGTCCGCAGCTGCCAAGAAGGAGACCTACATAATGGGGCACCACAAACCAAACATGTGACAGGAGTAATGAGGTGTTTAACATTCGAAAGGGAGTGAGACAGCCCTCTCCTAAGGCTTGTGGGACTAGAAGCTTTGGAACTGATTCTTCAGGAGCTGTTCTTTTATAGAAATTGTGCTGGAAAAACCAGTCCAAACCAGTCACCGTCAAGCCAACTGGACTCCTGGCGACCCCACATGTGTCAGAGTAGAACCATGCTCCTTACAGTTTTCAATGCCTGGTTTTTCAGAAGTAGATCTCTAGGCCTTTCTTCCAAGATGCCTCTGGTTGGACTTGAACCTCCAACCTTTCGGTTAGCAGGTGAAGGTGTTTACCATTTGCACCACCCAGGAACTCTGTGTAAGGGGTAGAAAGCTATACAAATAATGAGAGCTGCTGAAAAATTGCAGGGAGAAGAACATCAGTAAAAACCAAAGCCGTTGCCTGGAGTCGATTCTGACTCATAGCGACCCAATAGGGCAGAGTAGAACTGCCCCGGAGCGTTTCCAGGGAGCGGCGGGTGGATTTGAACCGTTGACCTTTTGGTTAGCAGCCAAGCTCTTAACCACTGCATCACAAAGATCATTAAATATTTGAAGTGAGTAGTCTCTCTAGTAAAATGATTGAAACTTCGTAAAATAGGTCACTAATTTCACAGATTTAAGTTTTCACGGGTAAAAACCAAATGCTTGTAATGTATTTCTGTTCCTTTTGGAACCTTCAGAAAAGACCCAGGCCTCCCTGCCTTTGCCTCTGTTTGAGTGTTTGATGGGGCAGATGCAGGTGTAGAGTCACTGAGTAAGTTTATACATCTTACAAAGTGATGTTTTCTGAGCCAAACTTGGATGGGTTTCTACAAATTCCTTGCTGAGCAGTGTCGGTGTTTAGACTGGTGGTAGGTACTTACTGTTCACTGATGTCCATCGGGATCATTCGTAGGGTTGCCTGCAAGGAACTCAGTGTTTTATTTTTCTCATGTTTTCTTTTTACATTCATGTAACTGTTAGATTTACTTTTTTATTTTCCCCCATGGACTTTCTCCAGATATGCTGATTCTTTTATTGATTTATTTTCCACTTCCTGTTTTTCCCTCCACCTGGAAACCGCTCATCTGCTTTGATCTCTGTGTTGATGTTGTTGTTAGGTGCCGTCCAGTCAGTTCCAGCTCACAGCGACCCCTCTGTACAGTGCAACGAAATGTTTGCCCAGTCCTGTGCCATCCTCACAATGCTTGAACCCATTGTTGCAGACACTGTGTCTGCCCATCTTGCTGAGGGCCTTTTTAGGCTATGTGTCTGCCTATTCTATATATTTCATATATATGGTTTCGTACAATGTATGTTCTTTTGTGCCTGACTTACTTCACTGAGCTTCATGTTTTCAAGGTTCATGCATGTTGTACTATGCATCAGAGCTTCATTTCTCTTCATGGCAGAGTAACACTCCATTTACGGGTAGGCCACATTGTGTTTATCCGTTCATCTGTCGATGGGCACTTTTGTTATCGTTCACCTTTGGGCTGTTGTGAACAGTGCTGCTACGCACGTTAGCGTATTACGCTTAGTTTTTAAAGACAGAGATTTAAAACTTAGAAGTTGCATATGCAGACGTACTTAGTCCTGCAGTGTTGTTACAGAATTTATAAACTTATTCAAATCATATTTTTGGAAACTCTCTTGGGGTTGTTTTCCAACTTTTGAGCATTTCACGATTTAGTTGATACTGTATATTTAATTATCTGTTCCTTGGTTCATCACATCTATCAGCCTTTCTTTGCCCAGAATGGTTTTTGGTTGCATCATAAAGTCACATCCACCATAAAGCATTAAAAATATGCCACTGATAATATTCTAAAGGATGTGCCTCAGATACAAGGACGTTGTAAAAAAGGAGAATTCAGAAGGGATTGAAGGAAGGGCGGCATTATTCGAACAGTGAAGCCTTGAGGGATGTGACTGAATCCCATGTATATGATTAAGCATGTGTTCCCGAAAACAATCACCATCCCCTCATCTGTAAATGGTTTAATGCCTTGATTGTCATCAAGTCACGCTGGGCACGTAAAAGGCAGCTGTTTTTGAAGCATTAACTCTGCTGCCCATGCACCTCGGTCATGTTCTCCCCTCCCCCATTGCTTGGATGCAGACCCGGCAGTCTGGAGAAACTGTCTGATGGCTCCGCGCTCTCCTCTGCCATTACCGGGTGGGGCGGACCGTCAACAAGTGCTTCCAAGGACAATGGAAACATTTGTCACATTGGAGAAATGTCCATTTATGTGCTATTGAAGTAGTCCGATTTTGAGATATTCTAACTATTCAATGCTGACATTTCCTATGTCAGCGTTACACAAACAGAATTATGGAGTGTTTAGTATGGTGCCTTTCAGTCAGGTGTTTAGGATTGCATTTGGTTTCATGCAATTTGGAATTTTTATAGTCATAGTTAGAGTAAGAAATTTCAAGGGAACCGTTTTAGGGTATATATTTTACTTCTTACTCATAGCTTGGCTTCTAACGCTACAACATTCAATTACCTTTAACTTTGTGAATTAAGTTCAAATGTTTTCAAGACCTTGTCTGTGTTCTAATGGTTTTTGGCTTCAGTATGTTACAGCTGAGCCAAGAAGAATAGAAGAATAATTCTTAAATAAAAAATGGGAAAATACTGAATAAGTCAAATGCTCTCCTTTCATTTAGTTGGGAAATACTCTTGTATTTTGCCAAACTTTGAGACAAAATTCTATTGTTCTTTATTGCCTCTCTTTTCTATCACTTGTTTAAGTATTTAACATCGTTTGTGTGTGTTTAAAGAGCAGGAAATGATAACTTTACAAAACTAGAGTTACATACTCCAGTTCTACACTTTCAAATAGCTGTTGCAACACATTATGAAATCATGTAAGTAGGAAAGCCATGGATTCTCCTAATCAATTAAGCACTGATATTCATTGTATTCAGATTAAAATGGGGGGGGGGATTTAAGGGGAAAGGAAAATACACAAAAATGCAAATTTTAATCTTTGGAAATTTCGATCTCATTGAAGTAAAAATTATGGAATGTCATATTTGGAAAAGATTTGGTTTTTCCATTCCAGCCCTCTGTCTATTTAATTCAGACACTCTCAACAAAAACTCCTACAAAGTCAACCGCAATTCCCGAACTGAGGGGCCGACTACCTTCTGAGATGACCGTTTCTAAGTTTGCTGCGATTATTGGTAGCTGCCATCTTGTCAGCTCCGACTCCTGGCAACTTTACGTGTAACAGGATGAAACATTGCCCCGTCCAGTGCCATCTTCATAAACAGCTTTAAACTCCCTACTTCCTCGGAAACAAACGTGTATCTACCTCTCTGGAATCTTTCTTCCTTGTTTTACAAACCATCTTTCTCAAAAACACTGAATAGTTTTAAAACCTTTCTGAAGGAAACCACCTCAGATATTTGCTGACTGTTATGGCGTCTCCACTCCAGCCTTTGCTCCATTTTTCTTTCTAACTCTCCTCCCTAGTGGAGGGCTTCCCTCCTCTTGGTATGGAGCTCACTCTATTTGACATTTCTCCCATTTACCAGTCCCTTGCCAAAGGGCAAAGGTCTGAATCCAACACCCTGCAAGGAGGCTGAAGAGGTGGCGTAGATTGGAGGTGTGGATTTTTTTGTTGTTGTTCCAGATATTCATTGAAAAAACAAACAAACCAAAGCCATTGCCGTCAAGTTGATTCCAACTCATAGCGACCCAATGGAACAGAGTAGAACTGCCCCATAAGGTTTCCACGGAGCAGCTGGTGGATTTGAACAGCCAACCTTTTGGTTAGCAGCTAAGCTCTTAACCACTGCGCCAGCAGATATTCATCATTCCAATAAAAAAGTGAGAATTGCTTTAACTTTTGAGATAATAATTACACTGCTGACTTACGTCGAACTTACAGTAAAGGAAAAAATATTAAGTAATTTTTACATACCACTCTCCAATA
Source organism: Trichechus manatus latirostris (assembly GCF_000243295.1). Lineage (NCBI taxonomy): Eukaryota > Metazoa > Chordata > Mammalia > Sirenia > Trichechidae > Trichechus > Trichechus manatus. Next base: position 1,682,538 of record NW_004444070.1, on the reverse strand, counting down.
TTCAGTACTTATGGATTTATTTTAAATTCTAAGTTGAAGTATTTACATTTTTATATTGTGTAGAAATAATATCTCTGAGTAAAATGATGTTTATAAGAATCAACTCGAAAAATATATAAAAATATATTGGGAGTAACAGAATTGGAAGCAGGCTTCTTTTTCCTTTTCCTGCTCTTTTTGGGTTTCTATTAATGTTGTTGTGGTACTTGGCTTCCTCACAATCAAAAACAAAATCATGTTAGTCTTAAGACTTTGTTCCAAGCTATTCTGATCCAGATTTTATAACCCGTGAACTATTTTTCCCAGATCTTGTCCTTGTGGAGTAGCCATATCCTCAAGCGGGTGACTGACAATATTGTCAAAAATATGTAAGCCCACAAAACACCCAGCTTGGTAAAGTAGAGGATCAGCGACTGACACAGTGGCTGCAACAATGGGGTCAGACATAGCGGCGATTGTGAGGATGGCGCAGGACCGGGCAGTGTTTCGTTCTGTTGTACGCAGGGTCGCTAGGAGTCGGAACCGACTTGACAGCACCTGACAACAGCAACGCACACATCCAAGTTGACTAGTGGACCTCTCTGTCTTTGAGCACCTTTGCTGGCCCTGCATGTGGCTTGGGCATCCTTTTCTCTGGTTCTCTCTTCTCTCCTTTATGTTACCTCCTTTGTTCTGAACAAAGGCAGAGATTCCTAGTCATCTCGAGTTCTGCGCAGTGTGTTTCCAGCTCCCCTGTGTTTTACTTCTGGCTAATCCATTTCCTCAGGATCTTACCTTCCATCCAAAGACGTTATCCAAGTATCAGCCTAGATTGAGAGAGTTCCTTTATTAAGACAAGTTTTATAACTGGCGATTTTTAACCCTTATAATACATTCTATTTCTCTTTTGCCTTTCTTTGGAGATATTTTACCGTCCTGTTATTACCTCCGTTTCCTTGGCCAGTCATGTTTGCCTTCATCCTTTGAAATTCCAGTGCTTACAGCTCAGTTTGGGTTAGCTGCAACTCTAGAACTCCTGTCTAACACGATCTGAATGTTTCTATTGTTTTTGTTCGTTTTGTTTTAGCACTGAAAAAAGAAATGTTGAGTGAACTCAGTATAAATAACCAGAGTTGAACGATTCCTTGAGAAAGAACAAGTTGTGATGTTATCACGTTCACATACGTACATTAGCATTCGTGTGGCTATCTACTCTGATCTATACACAATCACCACACTATCTACTCTTATCTATACATAATCACCACACCATCTACTGATCTGTACGTAGTCACCACACCATCTACTCCAACCTGTACGTAATCACCACACCATCTGCTCCGACCTGTACGTAATCACCACACCATCTACTCCGATCTGTACACAATCACCACACCATCTACTCCGATCTATACACAATCACCACACACACACACACACAAAATCTAACGGAAGAACCTTTGGAACATTTCAATAAGTGTAACACACATGTGTTGAGCAGAATATCTAAAACCTCCTTCCCAAGCCAAACTCTTGTTATTTGAATTCTTGCTATCCAAACTCATGAACTGAATGGATTCAGATAATTTTTTGAGGTAGGATGATTTGGAGAAAACTTTCAAGTATACTTTTCCTTAAATGAGCAAATGCTGAGTATCTGAACCTAAGAATGGATTTGGGGGGGGAAAAAAGATTCCTTTCTTTCACTCTCCTTTAGAAATGGACCATCTCCTTGGACGTAAGCAATTATTTTAGAATGTAAATTTTTAAAACTGTAAGAATTTGTGCAAGCCTTCAGCACATGGGTAATTTGCTGTATGGTACTAAAGTGAGCTAAAGGATTTGGTATAAAATTATAAAGAATGTGCTCTTCATATGAACAGGTCTCTGTGTACACTGGGAGAATTAGATGTCAGTGTAATTACAGGGCCAAAAGGCCCCAAGTGTCTGTAATATAAACCAGCTTCTATCTAACGGTGCAGTATGGTCACACTCAATAAAAGATGCTGCCGAGGTTTCAGGATCTTGAAAAGTGTGGCTGTTCATTTGTATGGACACTAGCCCGAGAGACTCTGCCAGAAAATGTTTCCAGTGGAGAGGTCGGTATTCCATCGGTGTTGGTTTGGGCCCAGGCGTCTGTATACAGTCAGAAGGGTCTTGTCTGCATGTTCCCTCTTTCTTTGTTCTGCTTTCAGAATTGTTCTTGTTTTCTGGTGTGTTATGACATAAATAATTGTGTAACAGTCACAGTCAAGAGGCTATCAGCTTTAAAAGGTGCTGCTGGCATTTCAGGGCAAAGCTGTTATTCATATCCCTGTTCGTGTTATTGTTGTTAGCTGCTATCAAGTTGATTACGACTCACAGCAACCCCACGTGTGTCAGAGTAGAATTGTGCTCCATAGGGTTTGCAGGGCTGTGACCTTTCAGAAGCAGACCACCAGGCCTTTCTTCCAAGGTGCCTCTGGGTGAGTTGGAACTGCCAACCTTTCAGCTAGTAAGTTGAGCACTTAACCGTTTGCACCACCCAGGGACTCCGTTCCTGCCCATACCTCGTTTTGTTTCTGGCCATTGCGCATTGCATTCTTACACTTTCTCGGGCTTTCGTTTCAATAGTAACAGCAAAAACAGCAGCAGAAACTACGTGGTAAGACTTTATTCATTTTACTTCATTGAGAATGCGCTGGGTAAGAAAGTTTTAATTCAAGGACATTATGTGAATTTCATTTTCTACAGTGAGGAGTATGTGTAAGATCTGCTCTGCCAGTGGTTCTTTGAGTGAAGGGAAAGTGGTATTGTGACTTCGAGTCCAGTGTTGAGAAGTCTACAAGTCAGCTCTGTTGTGGGTATAATACTTGTGTGACATAAGAAGCTCAGTACTGGCTTTAAAAATATGAAACCGACTCCTCTCTTGGCAGAAAGCAAACTAAGAGACGCAGAGCTGTGCATCCTCTGCGGATTCCTGACAAACAGAAATAAATTGTGATTGAGAACTCTCTGGGGCGTAATTCCTATTTGTGAACCACAGTTCAAAAAAAGCTGGTTTCATTTCACTGAGGTAAACGGCTAGAGTTTTGGCTTTTTTTTTCTTCCAGATAACATGTCTTCAAGTTTTAAAGTGAGATTCAGAAAATGTTACTGCTATATGCAAATGGAGATTGTAGATGGCAAATGCAATATTATTGTTTTTCTAGTATCAAATTACTCATTGCCGTCGAGTTGATTCCAACTCATAGAGCTCCTACAGGACAGAGTAGAACTTCCCCATAGGATTTCCAAGGAGCAGCTTGTGGATTCAAGCTGCGACCTTTTTGGTTGGCAGCTGAGCTGTTAACCACTGCACTACCTGGGCTCCAGTATTAAATTAAAAAAAAAAAAAAACAACAAAAAAGCCAAACCCATTGACATCAAGTAGTTCTGACTCAGCGACCCTATAGGACAGAGTAGAACTGCCCCGTAGGGTTTCCAGGGAGTGCCTGGTGGATTCAAACCGCTGACCTTTGGCTTAGCAGCCTGAGCTCTTACCCACTGTGTCACCAAGACTCCAGTGTTAAATAAGGCACCTGGAAAAGCGTATTAGTAGTTCAAGGTGTTAGAGGACTGTTTGCTGTTGTTGCTGTTGTTGGGTGCCATCGTGTCGATTCTGACTCATAGCGACCCATATGACAGAGTCGAACCACCCCATAAGGTTTTCTAGGCTGTAATCCTTTATAGGAATAGATCACCACGTCTTTTTCCTAAGTATTAGGCACCTGGAAAAGCATATTAGTAGTTCTAGGCATTAGAGGCCTATTTGTTGTTGTGATGGTTAAGATTGTGTGTCAACTTGGCCAGGCCATGATTCTCAGTGTTTTGGCAGTTGTATAATGTTATGATCACTTCCCTGTTGAAATTCGACACGTGATCATCCCTGTAATGGGATCTGCTGTGAATTGCCGATCAGCTGAAGGGAGTTTCCTTGGGAGTGTGGCCAGATGTTCAGTCAAGGCTCCAGGGCTTTTGCTTGTTCTGGATCCTGCAGCTGGCTCCTGTTCGTCTGACCTCCAGTCCTTGGGACTTGAATTAGCAGCCTTCCTGTGGTCTTGCCTGCTGATATTGGGATTTGTTGATCTTCACGGCATTTCCTTGATATAGATCTTTCTCTATAGATACATATTTATATGCTTTACTGGTTTTGCTTCTCTAGAGAACCCAGCCTAAGACAGGTGCCATCAAGTCAATTCTGATGCACAGTGACCCCGTGTGACAGAGTAGACCTGCCCCATAGGGTTTTCTAGGCTGTAATCTTTACGGCGGTAGACTGCCACATCTTTTCTCCTGTGGAGCCACTGGGTGAGTACAAACCATTGACCTTTTGGTTAGCATCTGAGCACTTAACCACTGTGCTATCAGGGCTCCTTAGAGGACTATTTACACTGCAGTAAAAAAAGAAAAAAGAGGGAAAAGGAAAAAGGAAACACATTACAAGTATCCTTGACCATCCTAGTTTTTTAAGCGCCTTGAGACTATGATTGAGGATTCCCACATGTGTGAATTTTATAGAAAACAGAAGCTTTTAAAAATGTTTGTGTTGTTAAAGAATGGTCATCCATTTTAGCAGTAAAGAAATACTTAGAGATTGCTTATCTCTTTGCCATGCTGTAGCACCTGGAAATTTTCATTTTTGTGCTGATCAGTGATCCAGGGTCACCACTGTGAACCTTTTGTTCTGTTCAAGCCTGTGATGCGGACGTCGCCTTCAAGGTGTACTGGGCTACGCGAGTCTGTTTGCCTTCACATGAGATGGCCCCCCAGATGCCTTGTTTATTCAGTTAGTGGTTTCATTTTATAGTTTTCTGGTTTCCTGCTTCACTTTCATTTCAGCCACTGCTCAGTTTTTGTGGCTGGTGGAAGCTGCAAACTCATGTGACATACTCAACTTTTTTTCATGGTGTATCTGAAATTCAAATTTAACTGGAAGTCCTGCATTTTTATATGGCAAACTTATTGCACCCCTTTCAGGAAGTTCTAAAGTTAGTCAAGTTCTGAAAATCAGCCATTGAAAACTGTGGACCACAGTTCCGCTCTGATGCATATGCAATCTCCATGAGTCAAAACTAACTCGATGGCGATTGGTTTGTTGTTGTTGTTGTTGTTGTGTTGTGTTTGTTTATAGAAAGGGGGAGCTGGAGTATACATTCTGGAAACATATTTCACAATTTCTGTATTTCTGAAATGAATTAATCCTAAGCCAACTAATGAGGAATAGAGGAGTAGACACCCTTGCTCTTTCCTTCCCTGTCTTCCTTCACTGTCCTCATTCTTTTCCTTCTTCAAGTTGATTTAACTCAAACAAGGCATTTTGAAAGAAGAAGCCTCTCAATGGCTGAAATACTGAGGAGGTCCGGTAGACTGTCTTCTGTACTCTGGGGTTTTATTTTATTTTGCTTTATATGGAGAACCCAACCTTCAAAATATTAGAGTAAGACGTCTTGTATCAAACGTTCATGCTTCCCTGTCTTTCCCTCAGTATCAAGTTATAACTATCGCTAAAATTTTGAGGACTTTCCATTTTACTAGGGACGTTCATTACCCAAAGTTTGGCAATTATCAAGAAATAGTTGGAGCATAGCAGCAGAATAACTGGAAATGGAATTTGAGTTAGATGCAGTGGGCTGATGTAGCTAATGTAGTCCTAGAAAATGTAGAATTTTAATTGCCTGGTTAAATGTATAGACCCATATTTACTGTTCAGTTTTGTAATATACTTACTTTACAAAAACAACAGCTAAAGTCTGTAGATGTTGTTGATGTTATTAGGTGCCGTCAAGTCAGTTCTGACTCACAGCGACACTGTGTACAACAGAACGAAACACTGCTTGGTCCTGCACCATCCTCACAATCTTTGGTATGTTTGAGTCCATTGTTGCAACCACTGTGTCAATTCATCTTGTTGAGGGTCTTCCTCTTTTTTGCTCACCCTTTACTTTACCAAGCATGATGTCCTTCTCCAGGGACTGGTCCCTCCTGATAACATGTCCCCAAAGTCTACAGATAGTGCACACATAATCAATGATGTTTTTGATTTAATATTTGTCTATTAAGAAAATGAGGAGCCCAGGTGTCGCAATGTTTAGTATTGAGCTGCAAACCGAAAGGTTGGCTGTTTGAACCCACTAGCGGCTCCATGGGGGAAAGACCTAGCCAAGAAAACCCTATACTACAGTTTTCCTTTGCCACCTGGGGTCCACAAAGAGTCGAAAATGGACTCGATGGCACCCAACAACAGCTATGAAAATGTTATTTGCACCTTAGCCCCCTAAGCATCCTTGATAGTCCCTGTTACAGATGAAAATCTGAGCCTTGGAAACATTTAGAAACTTCCAAAGAGCAACTAGGATGAACTATAAAAACCCAGCAGGACATCTGTTAGTGAGAATACCTTACATTTTAGGAACAAGGGGAAGTATGGCTTCGCTGTCCCCAGGTGGGAGCTTTAGGGAGGAGAAATGGCATTTCCGTGCATCTATGTGGGATTTAATTAAAGTACCTGGCAATGCAAACAGTTAAGCGCTCAGCTACATACCAAAAGGTTGGTGATTTGAACCCACAAGTGGCTTGGGAGAAAAGACCTGGAGATCTACTCTTGTAAAGATTATAGCCTAGGAAACCCTATGGGGCAGTTCTACTCTGTCACATGGCATCGCTATGACACCTAACAACAACCATTGGGATTTACCTTTGTAATGCACAGTACGTTTGTGTACCCTAAGCTTCCTGAAGTATTTGGTGGGGTAATTCGTAATAACTAATCATTTACCAGAGTCCTTGGGTAGTCCAAATGGTTAACTGCTCAGCTGCTAATGGAAAGGTTGCAGGTTTGAGCCCGCCCATAGATGCCTTGGAAGAGAAGCTTGGTGATCTACTTCTGAAAACTCAGCCATTGAAAACCCTATAGAGCACAGTTCTGCTCTGACACATAGGGTCTCCATGAGTTGAACCTGACTCCACAACAGCTGGTTTTTATCAATTTCTACCTAATTAATATTAATTCAGAGATGAATTATGGATTCTATATTTTTATTACAATTTTATCTGAAGTTTATAGTTGTGAGTAATTACTCGTTTTAATTTTTTTCACCCCTCTTCCTGTGATAGAACCTGATGATTTGAACACAAATATCTCCTTTTTTTTTTTTTTTTTTTTAAATATTATTATCCTGGACATCTTTAATCAAGTTTAACAGCATTTGAAAAAAAAAAATATAGGAGGGAATTGAAGTTACTTACATTGTGCGGACTCTGTGGCTTATGCTGTTTTTAACTGTGTCATTTACAGCTAGGTTGATCATATCCAGAGGCAGAGACTAGCTTGTTTCCCACTGTTGTTGATTGTGTGCATGTGTGTGCACGTATGAGTCTGATTTTGTTGACTCTGTGTGTATCTGACTTAGTTGAATGTGTGCATGCACGGGTAAGTCTGCCTTTGTTAATTGTGTGTGTGTTTGTGAGTCTCACTTTGTTGTGTGTGTGTATATATGAGTCTTACTTTGTTGATTGTATATGTGTGTGTGTGTGTCTGACTTTGTTGTTTGTGTATGTATGTGTGTGAGTCTGACTTTGTTGACTGTGTGTGTGAGTCTGACTCTGTTGATTGTGTGTGTGTGAGTCTGACTTTGTTGACTGTGTTTGTGAGTCTGACTCTGTTGACTGTGTGTCTGTGAGTCTGACTTTGTTGATTGTGTGTGTGTGAGTACTTTCTCTTGACTGCAGAGTCCAGTATGCAGATGGTCTGCTCTACACCCATGACCCCATTCTCTCTTGTGTCTGTTCTTTTCTGTGGAGTCTGAGCTGCTGGGATGGTTGTGAAGCCATCAATGAAGGTCTGTCACAGGCTACTGCCCCCATGGGGTCACCTCAGCCCCTGCTCAGCAGGTAGCCTCCCGCCCCAGGATCCTGTGTGGCAGGATGCAGCACAATGTGCTTTCTCAGGAGGTCCTGCCCAGATAGTCTCCTGCATTGACAGCCCTTATCAGCCCCTATTGATGAGGAAACAGGGCAGGTTCCAGGGCAGAGCTGAGCCGCAGTAGGGCTTCCATTTGAAGGTGGCTGATGATGCCGGTTCTCAAATGGCTCTTCTCGTAAAGATGACGCAAAAATTACATTTCAGGAACTTGGAGACTTGTAAGGACGTCTTTCATCTGCCCCAAGTATCCCCCTCTGTGACACTCAGAGACTTCTGATGTTTAGAGGAGCATAATGAGAGCCCAGAGCCCAGCAGTCCTCTTGTCTTCTAGCCTGCCTTGTGGATGACACCTTTCTGAAAAGTGATGTTGCTGTCTCATCAGCAGTTCTGTTTGCCTTAGGAGGCTGCAGTGGGGAAATGAAAGGGGTTAGGTGGAAGCCCATCTAAAGAACAAGAAACCCATCCGCACCCACTGTATCGAACCCTGCACATAATACCATGTTGTTGTTGGGTGCTATGGAGTCAATTCCAAATCATGGTGACCCCATATGACAGAGTAGAACTGCCCCATATGTTTTTGTTGGCTATAATATTTATGAGTGCAGATGACCAAGTCTTTCTCCCATGGAGCCACTGGGAGGGTTTGGGCCACCAACCTTTCAGTTAGCAGAGAGTGTTTAACTGTTTCACCACCAGATCTCCCTTACGTAATATGATGCCCATTCACATTTGATATTCAGTGAGCACAGCTCCTTATTCAAAGCTACAAAGGGTTGAGTCAGTTTCGGTGCAGAACCAAGTCCTAGAGTAAAAGAACACGATGCACAGGTTGATTAAAATGAACAACGTTACCTATGTTGCCAAAAATATCCAGAGCAGTTAAGGTTCAGGGATTGATCATGATTCAGGAAGGTTAATCCAGCGGTTTATCCGCAGATCTTGGACAAAATCTGCATCACGTGTAGTCAGGCTAATGGATATGTTTGTAATAACTCTCACTATTTAGAGAAATCATCTATCAGTTTCTGAATTCTTAGAAGTTGGAGAACTAACAATCTGACAAACAAGATATTGAGTTTACGGATGACATTGAGTCTAAAGAAATCAGTCAGTTGAGCCCACGGCCATCTAAGATACAACTATTGGTCTCTACTTGTCCAGAGCAAAAGAGAAAGAAGGCAAGCGAAGACTGAAAGAAGAAACTAGTCTACAGGACAAATAGTCTACAAGAACCTCATCTACTCTAAGATCAGAAGAACTAGATGGTGCCCGGCTACCACTACCCACCGTTCTACCATTCTGATCAAGGCCGTAATAGATGGACCCTGATAGAATGGGAGAAAAATGTGGAACAGAACCTCAAATTCCTAACAAAACAAAACAAAGACAAACAAACAAAAACAAAAAAGAGACCTACTGGACTGGTTGAGACTGGAGGACTTCCAAAGTTTCTTTATTTTGTTATAAAAAAAAGAAATCAGCCAATTGAGTCTAGGAAGATTATACTTATTTGGTTTCTTTTTACCTTGATTGGCGTAAGCTTTTATAGCATGTGTCTTAGTTATCTAGTGATGTTGTAACAGAAGTACCACCAGTGGATGGCTTTAACAAAGAGAAATTTATTCTCTCACAGTCTTGGAGTCTAGAAGTCTGAATTCAGGGCACCAGCTCTAGGGGAAGGCTTTCTCTGCCCGCTCTGGTTCTGGGGAAAGGTGCTTGTCATCAGTCTTCCCCTGGTCTAGGAGCTTCTCAGCACGGGGACCCTGGGTCCAAAGGACGTGCTCCACTCCTGCCTCTTCTTGCCTGGTCGTAATAGTTCCCTCTCCTCTCTGCTCACTTCTCTCTTTTATATCTCAAAAGAGTAACTCAAGATACAGCCTAATCCTGTAGTTTGAGCCCTGTCTAATTAACATAACTGCCTCTAAGCCTATCTCATTAACATCATAGAGTGATGGTATGATTGTCCACCATTTTGTCATCTGATGTGATTTTCCTACCTGTTGTAAATCCTACCACTGTGATGTTGGGTGGCAGTAAAAGAGGTTGAGGTTAGGGAGATGGAGGATTTGTAGAACACCCTTCCTTTTTTCTGGGAAGAGATAACTTGTCAATTAAATGCCACGCCCCCTAAAAAGTACTTTCCATCACTCTCCCCTCTCCAAAAACCACACTGCAGGGCTCTTGGTTGCAGTGTTTCCTCAGAAGCCTCTCCTCTCTTCCAATCCTAGATTTCTGCCCCAAGTCTCTGCTTTTATGTGGTTTCTACAGGCAACAGCAAAAGGCACCTTCATTGTTATGTTTGAAGAGAATGGATTTGCAGTGTTCTGAGCATGCATAAGAGCCCTAGTGGCTCAGTGGTTAAGTACTCAGCTGCTAACCCAAAGGCTGGTCGTTCAAACCCACCAGCTGCTCCTTGGGAGATAGATGTGGCAGTCTGCTTCTGTAAAGATTACAGCCTTGGAAACACTATGGGGCAGTTCTACCTTGTCCTGTAGGGTTGCTGTGAGTCGGAATCGACTCCACAGCAGTGGGTTTTTTTTTTTTTTTTTTTTTTTTTGAGCTTTCTTGGTCTGCATTCTTAAAGGAGATTAGGACTTTTTAGTATTCAGATGGCCCCCGGGTGGTACAGACAGTTTGCCCTCAGCTACTAGCCTCCAGTGGCACTGGAGAGGAAAGATCTGGCGATCTGCTTCCGTAAAGATTACAGCCGAGAAAATCCAAGGAGAAGTTCCGCTCTGTAACACGTGAGGCCGCCAGGAGTGGGAGCAGACTCAGTGGCAATGAGCTTGGTTTGTTTTTTCTCTATTCAGCTTTCAAACAGACCACAAAGTGGAAGAAGCACAGGCCTCCTCAGGAAAACAGATGCCGGTATGCTTTTGAGAATGGCAGCTTTTTTAACATGGGTGCAGAAAGAATAGATTAGTTTCTTAAACAATGTAATAAGTGCCATGTGGTCAGTTTCCAATTGACTTCTCCGATGTCCAGTCATGCCGGACAAGTAGCTCGTTGGACAACACCAGTTTCATGTAACCCAGGCATTTGACCCTGAAAGATGACTCCTGTACTTCACAGGAAGAACAGCCGTTTCCAGGGAGCTGGGGGGAATAACAATAATCATAAGGCTTAGAATGTCTCCCAGAGAGCGCCCTATTGGCCAAGCAATTGCTTCTCCTTGTATCAGGATCTGACACGAACTTTAGGGCAAAGAGCAAATGCCCACAGCACACAGATCTCCCTTAGGCAAGGCTGACTGAAAGGACAAATCGGGTCACCCTTTAAAGTGGCAGGCAAAGCCTATAGATCAACGCAGTGCCCATGGACAGGTAGGGGCAGGCAAGGCGAAGCACCTGTGACTCAGAAGGGACAAGGGAGCAAGCTGTATTTATCTGGACTGACTGTTGACCATCATACACTTACGCAGAAGTACTGCTAATTAATTCCTCGCAGGGTCTGGGAGAGTGGTCCGCCCGTTCCCGTGCTGGCACAGGAAGCAGCCTGAGAGAACAGCAGGAAAGGTCACCTGCACGCGCCGGTGGGTGGGGTGGGCTCTGAGCAGCGGCGGTGAGTTGTGATAACTGGTGGACGTTCCGGCAGTGTCATAGGCTCCTCCCAGGCTGGGAGTTACCTCATTTAAACTCATCAGGAATGAAACGGGGCAGGTCTTCCAAACTATACACATTGGTTTCCTTTCCTCACAAAGGTTGCACATTAGACCTCCTTTTGAGCCTCTCTTGAAATTTAAATTCAAGATAAATGTATGTTTATTTTTAAAATGTATATAAAATGCCAGGATCCCTGGTTGTGCAGTAGTTAAAACACACGGCTGCTAACCAAAAGGTCTGTGGTTTGAACCTACCAAAAAAAGATGTGAAAGATGTGGCAGTCGGCTCCCGTGAAGATCACAGCCTTGGGAACCCTCTGAGGCACTTCTGTTCTGTCTTGTAGGGTTTCTGAGTTGGAATCGACTGGTTCTATAGCCTATTTGTAAAATTTGGAAGAAGGTTCTTTTTGTACTAGCCCATGTATTTAAAAAAAAAAAATCAATTGCTGTTGAGTTGATTCTAACTCATAGGGACCCCATGGTGTCAGTGTAGAACTGTGCTCCGTAGGGTTTTCGGTGACTGAGTTTTCAAAAGTAGCCCACCAGGCCTTTCTTCCGATGTACCTCTGGGTGGACTTGAACCACCAATCTTTTGGTTAGCAGTGAATGCTTAACCATTTGCACCACCCTAGGTCTTTTTATCCCTAATTAATCTTGAATTTTGAGAGCATCTAACCCCAACTTTATGGGATAGTCAAAAAAGTCTTTAAAATAATAATAGTAATTGTGTTTGTGTATATTTGTATGTATCATGGTGATGATTTTGATATAGAAGGAACCCACGATCCTAAACTGTCTCTACTAAGTATATTCTAAAAGAACCTGAGGAGCTGTGACCCACTGGTGTAGGAGGCAAAGGAACGACACGGGTATAATATGTGTCAGCTGGGCCTGGGTTAGGAACCCGAATTACCCTCTCCCGCCTAGCTGTGTGGTCATCCTTTAAACTTCACGAGCTTGGATTTCTTCATCTGGGCAACTGAAAATAGAATATATAGAAGGGCATTGGGACCTAGCACATGTGCAGTGAACGACCGTTTCCTTCATTCATGTATATGAATGAATATATCATATTATATAAACTCGTTGCTGTTGAGTCGTTTCTGTCTCATAGCGACCCTAGAGGACAGAGTAGAACCGCCCCATAGGGTTTCCAAGGAGCGCCTGGTTGATTCAAACTGCCGACCTTTTGTTTAGCAGCCAAGCTCTTAACCACTGCACCAGGTCAGGTAATGACATTTCTGAAAAATGCAGTATGTAGTTAAGGCACATCCTTGGTAATAGAGGTCCAGTCATACTGTACTGTTAGCTGGAAAGTTATCCACCCATTCGGCAATTATTTAATCAGTATCTGCTGTGTGCCTAGGAGTCCCTGCATGGCGAAAACTGTTAAGCTCTCGGGTACTAACCGAAAGGTTGGCGGTTCAAACCCACACAGAGGCACGTCAGAAGACAGGCCTAGCGATCTGCTTCTGAAAGGTCACAGCCTTGAAAACCCTATGGAGCTGTTCTGTTCTGTCACATGCGGTCACTGTCAGTTGGAGTCGACTCCATGGCAACTGACAACAAGTCTGTACAAAGCTCATAGCAGAGGTTTGGTTTCTAAATCCCTCTCCTAATCATCAGATGGTGCATATTTCTTCAGTTTATGCATCCAGAAGGAAACCTAGATTCTGCCCTTGTTTTCCTGGGCTTTCTTTATGTTAGCATATTTTCTTTGTTTAAGATCAGTTGAGTAAACTAAACCTAGGTGAGACAAGGATAAGACTTACGTAAAATACAGTATTGGTCTGTCTAACAGGAAAATCCGTGTCCTAAACCCAGCCCTGATATGGCCAAATCCCTGTGGATTTCAGTAAAGCCAGAGTCAGAATTTTTTTCTGCATAAATACGAGCCTGGCTGGTTTTGTTGGTGCGCTATTTCTCGTCTGTTGAGCAGTGTGCTGCGTTTCTCCTCACGGGCCATGACAGTCCCTCTGTTTGTAAAGGTATCCAAGAGAACGACTTAACCCCCCTCTAGAGGGGCCAGGTGTCTCTGCTAAATTTAGCTCTGACAGACTGGCTTGGGAAGAGGGAAATGCTTTTTAATCCCTATGCCCTGAACTCAGCGTTAAGGACCTCCAGACAGTTTCTTTGTGATAATCGACGGGGGAGCATTCCTTTTCTTTTTCATTGGCGTAAAGACAGAGGCCACAGACAGGGGTCACTGGTCTGAGGAGGCCTGTTACAGGGCTCTGGGTGGCCCAGGTCACATGCATTTTCCTAACCAGCCGGCTGCTACATTTCCAACAGGGCTTGTCAATGGCCAAGTGGGATCAGAGCCCCTCAGCCTTCTGGGAATGCCTGCTAGGTTTAAAAGGCCTTGGCGTTACAGAGACATGACATTCCCCAGGTAGCTCGTAATTCAAGCCAGTTTGATCCCCGAGACCATTGCACGTTCTTTGAAAGACGGTAAAAGCAGAGCTGGCCTTACTCAGATTTAGAATGCATGACTAGTTTTGTGGGAGTGCAAAAAAAAAATTGGCCAGCCTGCCTTGATACATATTTTTTTCTTGGTTAAGTGTGTCATGTTCCAGAAAATACCATGGAGGAATATTAGGCCATTGTAATGCAGTCATTTTCTCTTCTTAGCAGGAAAGTGTTCTGAGGAAATGTGAAGCAATTTGTTCCCATGTTATGCCTTTTCCGCTATACCTGGGGTCAGCAAACTATGTCCCCACCGCCTGTTTTTGTAAATAAAGTTTTATTGGCACTCAGCCACAGACATTCATTTATGTATTGCCTGTGGTTTCTTTTGCAGTGTAACTTGATGAGGCCCTTTGGCCTGTAAAGTCTAAAAAGCTTACTCTTTGATCCTTTACAAAGAAAGCTTGCTGAGGCTGTACCAAGTAAAAGAGTTATGGAAAAAATGACGTAAAGGTCTATAAAAATGTTGATGAGTTGATGCATCAGCAATATGATTAACTCATCTAAAATAGATACACCGTGAGGCATTGAGTGGAGCCCTGGTGGCTCAGTGGTTAAGAGCTCGGCTGCTAACCAGAAGGTCGGTAGTTCAAATCCACCAGGTGCTCCTTGGAAACCCTATAGGGCAGTTCTACTCTGTCCTGTAGGGCCACTATGAGTCGGAATCAACTCAATGGCAACAGGTTTATGAGGCATTGGTGGTTCAGTGGTAGAATTCTGGTCTTCCATGAGGAAGACCCGGCTTCAATTCCTAGCCAGTGCACTTCATGCGTAGCCACCCCCTGCCTGTCAGTGGAAGCTTACATGTTGTTATGATGCTGAACAGGTTTCAGAGGAGATTCCAGATGAAGAGAGACTGGGAGGAAAGGCCTGGTGATCTACTTCTGAAAATCAACCAGTGAAAACCGTATCGATAACTACAGTCTTACCCGCAGCCAATCATGGGGATGGCGCACGACCGGGCAGCATTTCGTTGTGCTGTCCATGGGGTCTCCAAGAGTCAGGGGCTTACACAGTGACAGCGGACAGCAGCAAAAGCATGACTGGGTTCTGAATAAACAGTTTACTGTGAAATGGTTCTGTGGTTTCCCCATAGATTATCCAGTATTTAGAGAAAGACGACATAATACCACTAGCAGTTTACTGGGTGCGCTGTTTTCCTAAGGGTGGCCTTGGATCTTCAATCTGAGAAATCTCTGTATAAAGTATACATGGTTGGTGCAAAGGGGGAGATTCTGAGACTGTAGAAAAAAGTTTATGCATTTTTTTAAAGATCCAACTTTAGGGTATATCCTACTCTGCAAACTTCTTGAAAACGTTTCAGAGTCATTCTAAGCAATATTCAACGTCTTCTATTCTGACCATTTTTCTGAGATCAAGTGGTGCTGAGTTCAAGTAGAATTTTTTAAAAAACGTGACTGTTTGTGCTAAAGCTGCAAGAGTTCTTAAACAGAAGTCTTGGGCAGTTGAAATGTTTTATCTTCCTCAGGGTTACAAAGGTACCCTGTGTTGGTTTCCCAGTGCTGCTATAATAGAAATACCGTAAGTCGGTGGCTTTAAGGAACAGAAATTTATTCTGTCAAGTTCAGGAGACTAGAAGCCCGAATTCAGGGTGCCGGCTCTAGGGAAAGGCTCTCTATCTGTTGGCTCTGGGGGAAGGTCCTTGGCTCTTTCTCCTTCTGTAGTCTTGGTGTTCCTGGATTCCTTGTCAATCCTCATGTGGCGTCTATCTTCCCCAGGATGTGCGTGCTTCTGTGTCCAGCCTGCTCTTTTTATACCTCAGAAGGGATTCGGTTTTAGATCTACCCTGCACTGATAAGACCTCATTAACATAACAAAGAAAAGCTTATTTCCAGACAGGACCACATCCACAAGTATAGGGGTTAGCGTTCCAACTCGTATTTTGGAATTCAATCCACAACACCTATTTTTCCTTTTCCTTCCTTGCTTCAAGCCAACACATGGATGGGCAAATGAAATTTTACAAAATGACCTGTGTGCTTGGGGGAGATAATGTTCTTTTAGCTATTAAGCGCTGAAGCAAGTTGCAAAATATGTGTTTGGTCCTTGGAAATTTACAAGAGTGCAAACGCAACACGTTTGGACCAAAATCTGCTTCCGTCTTCTTTTTGTAGTTTTAGCGGAAACTCATTTAGGAGCCATAGAAAAAACTGACCATGGTTTTTTGTGTGTTTGTTTCTCTGCTTGTCCTGAACTAGCGCTGATTAATTGACTCCTATAAATTGACAGCTAAGCAAGGCTGCGACTAATTGCCTTAGCTATTTTGCTTTAGTATTGCAAGGGACCCCGGTGGTACAACGGTGAAGCACTTGGCTGCTAACTGAAAGGTTGGCAGTTGAACTGGGTTCAGCTGGGTTGAGCCACCTAGTGACTCCACAGAAGAAAGACCTGGTGATCTCTTTCCATAAAGATCACAGCCAAAAAAACCCCTATGGGGCAGTTCTCCTCTGTCACATGGAGTCACTATGAGTCGGAATCCACTAGACAGCACCCAACAACAACAGGCTTGAGACCTAGGGATTGGTGCTTTTGACAAGTCCCCCAAGTTGATTCTCATCATCAGGCAAGTCAAGGAGATGCTAGTTCAGGGAATTCACTCTCCATTAACCACACACTTGCTTACAAAATGATCTATGTGCTTGCAGAGATCGTTTTCTTCCTATTAACCACCAAAGTCAAGATGCAAGATAAATGTATTTGACCTTTGGAAATTTGCAGAAATCTCATAGAATATGAATTCATAAACAGTCTTCTCAGTTGTTGTATATATCATGCTGAAACTTTTAATTTGTCCTTAAGTAATTTGCTGTCAGTCACTTATTCTTAACCTCTTACTCACGTGGGACAAGAACAAAACAAACAAACCAGTTGTCGTCGAGTTGACTGACTCATGGCAACCCCATGTGTGACAGAGTAGAACTGTGCTCCATAGGGTTTTTGGAAAGAGATCACGAGACCTTTCTTCCGAGGCGCCTCTGGGTGGACTGGAACCTCCAACCTTTAGGTTAGCAGCCAAGTGGTTAACCGTTTGTACCATCCAGGGGCTCCATGGGATAAGAGAGCACCTTACTAATTAGTATTGTGTTATCCTTATAAAGCATGTCATTCATTTGCTTAAAAATCTGTGTGTGCTTCTTGTATCCAAGACATAGGTGCTGGGTATATACAGACAACAGCTTAAGTTCAGAGTCCAAGATTTTTCCACTTCTCTTCACCCATATCTCTTTCTTGCTGAGTAACTTGGGGTGACCTGTATAAACCCCTGAGTCTCACTTTCTTCTGTAAAATGGAAGAAATCATTCCTACCTTATAATAATGTAGTGATGCTCATATAATTTGTATAAAACGTTTGCATGATGTTAAGTACTCAAAAATGATAGTGTCTCTTAATGGTATGGTAAATATCAGTGGTATAGTTTTTATCATGATAAATACTATTACTATTAAAAGACATGGCAGTTTTCTAGGGATGACAGAATGGGAGTCATTTATAAAAAAGTAAGTATAATTCAGCAGCATGTTAGATGAAGCTTTTGCACCATGTATTGGGGTAGACAGTGGAGGGACTGGGCTATTAAATATCTTATTTATTCCTGGCGGAAGCATTTTTGCCTCAGTTTTTTTTCTCCTTTTTGATTGTTTGTAAAAATATTTATAATCCATTTGCCAATTCAGCATTTTTTACGTGTACAATTCAGTGACATCAATCATGTTATGAAACCATCACCAGTATATGTGGCTAAATTTTCCATCAGCATAAACATAAACTCAGTGCTTCCTAACCAATGACTTGTCCTTTCCCTTCCCCACCCCAGACCCTGGGGGTGACGAACAAACTTTGATCTCTGTGCAGTCTCTTCTGAGTATTTCACGTAAGTGAGATCATACAATATTTGTCCATTTGCGACTGACTTCTTTCACTCAGCATGATGTTTTCAAGGTTTATCCATGCTGTGGCCTGTATCAGAAGTTCATTTCTCTTTATGGCTGTGTAATATTCCATTGTGTGTGAAGACCACATTTGGTTTATCCAGTCATCTGCTAATGAACATTTAGGTGTTTCCACCCTTTGGCGATTGCCGCTAGTGCTGCCTTGAACATTGTTACACATGTGTCTGTTTGCATCTATCTCAGTTTCCACACGCACACCCTCAGTGGTCAAATACTTTAGTAAGCTGTCTTGGTCACTCAGTTTCACTAACCTTTTGTTTAAGAGATACAGAAAAAGTGAATGGCATAATAACATGGAAGATGAAAAGTTGTGTTGGTAGGATAGTTAAGCATGCTAAGACTCTTATCTAAAAATGCATGAGGAAAATACCACAGTCTGAATTTTGTATGTACTTGATAACGTAGCATCAGAATAACAAAACCGAAGACAAATCTCAAAGGTAAATGAACAACAGAAATTGCTTGAATACACACACATACAATCACAAACACACACACATTCTTATATTTTCTTTGACAAATTGGAAAATTTACATGATCCAAAGAGATATATACAGGAGACATGTACAAGAAAGTTCATTGTTTAATTTTTCATATTTACTTTTTGGTGAAAAAACAGGAAACTCTCAAATGTCTATTAATAGATGAATGGTAAATATGGAATGTAGCCATACTACGCATTGACAATTTAACGGTTAAAATAAAGCATCACATATATGGATGATGTCATTGTTGTTAAGTGCCGTCAAATCGATTCTGACTCATAGCGACCCTATAGGACAGAGTAGCATTGCCCCATAGGGTTTTCTAGGCTGTAGTCTTTACAGAAGCAGATTGCCAGGTCTTTCTCCCACGGAGCCACTAGAGGATTTGAACTGCCGACCTTTTGGTTAGCAGCCGAGGGCTTAACCATTGCACCATTAGGGCTCCTCATAAATGAACAGGTCTCAAAAACATAATGTAAAGTGATAAAATACAAGTATCAGAATAATATGTACTGTCTGCCATTTACATATACTAAAATGTATTGAACTTACAATGTTTATGGAATTAGTTACTTCCCTTGAGAGGTTGGGTGTACGTTAATTTCTCTGTAGTAGTCATAGCTAGAGAAAGAGCGGTGGGCCATGGAAGGGTGTCACAGATGACTTCATCTTTATGTGAAATCTCTCATGCTGTTTTTAAGTGTCTGAAACAAAAATGACTGTACTATTGCTGATTCTGGGTGACATATACATGAATATTTGTTTTAACCTGTTTTATACTTTGTTTGCTTTTATTAGAAATAATAAAGCAAACCCATAAGAAATTAAAAGTAGACTACCAGAGGGTGAAATAATTTAGAGGAACAATTCTATTGTGTTATGAGAGGGACATGCTTTCAATTTTTTTGGAAAACCAGGCTTTAGTTTTAAGAATCTAGAGAAAAATATATCTTCTCCTTCAAAGGGCATGTAAATATAATCACATCACAATTAATGAAATGCTATAGGTGAACTTGTTTTCTTTTTTCTTAAAGGAATGGAACCGTCAGAAATTTAATACCGTGTAGATTACTAGCGTAAGATACTGAGACTTGTTCTCAATTCGAGCAGCTTCCAGCAGCTGCAGCACACTCGGCAGCTGTTCAGTGTACTTTCTTCTATGTGGCACACGATGACTTGGGTTCATGCAGGAGATAACAGAGCTTCTGGAAGTAAAATTTTCCATCACAGATCATCATTAGTATTCACTCAGAGTCTTCACTCGGAAGTGGGTAGCGTTATTCCAATACAAGGCATCTCTTCCTCTAAATTATTCAGAGCAGTAGGCCTTGGATACCAAGATGGAAGAACTAGAACTTACACAAAATTAGTACAATGAAAAATTTAAACAGAAACAAATCTTTAAAGTTAGTTTTTCTCAAGATAATGCAGAATGTCAATGTCATTGTATCTCGATTATTCTCTGCTTTTCTTGAAACCCGTTGCCATTAGATCGATTCTGACTCATGGCGACCCCGTATGTGACAGAATAGAGCTGCTCCATAGGGTTTTCTTGGCTGTAATCTTCATGGAGGCAGATTGCCAGGCCTTTCTTCTGTCGTGCCTCTGAGTGGGTTCAAACCGCCAACCTTTAGGTGGGTAGTCGAGCACAAACTGTTCCACCCAGGGACCACTGGTTTCCTTAGTTCTCTTTTCATCATGTACAGTGATCATCAACAGTATGTAGACTATAAAAATAATCTACTTTTCTTTAGTCACTACATGTGTATTCAGTTGTGTGAGCCTTGAGTGTGGTCTTCCATTCATCGGGTCCTTGCTCCCACACTCTCCTTTGGATTACTTTGAAACAAAACTCAGTCACATTTTTCCACCCATGAGCATTTCAGCTTTCTCTCTCAAAGACAGGAATGCTTTATGGGGAGTCGTGTGGATATGTGACTTTGAAGAGCAAAGTAGGGCCTTAAGCCTCATGTTTGGTGAGCAGAGATGGCTGAGTCTCCCTGAACGTGTAAGAGCGGGCATTGTGAAGGAGCTGGGCGTGCCAGCAGACAACAGACAAAGGTCCCTGCAGACAGAGGGTACCCCAAGGGCAAAGATGATCAGAGGAAAGCAGCGCATTGCATTAATGCACCAGAAAAGTGCAGAGTGCATTGCTGACTCTTCATTGCCTTTGAAGACTCACCCCACCCACTCCACAAGAAACCCTTCTTAACTACTCTACCCTTAGGTTGAGGAGTCCTGGTTGGTGCAATGGTTAAGCGCTTAGCCACTAACTGAAAGGTGGGCAGTTCAAATCCAGCAGCGGCTTGGTGGGAATAAAGATTTGGTGATCTGCTCCCGTAAAGATTACAGCCTAGAACCACTCTATGGGGTGGTTCTGCTCTATCATATAGGGTCACTATGAGTCAGAATCAACCCTACGGCACCCAACAACCACTCTTAGGTAATTGCCATAACCTCATTATTGAGATGTTTTCCACATACCACAACTAAATTACAGAAAACCTCACTAAAGGATTTTCTCTGTTTGTGACGGGTCTTGAGCAGATCAGAATAGTCTGATAGATAGGGTGGCCAAAAACCTCAGCTTTTCATTTTTACAGAGTAATAAACTTTGGTGGCACAATGGGTAAAGCACTCGGCTGCTAACTGAAAGATTGGTGGTTCTAACCCACCCAGTGGCTCTGTGGGAGAAAGACCTGGGACTCTTACTCCCACCATGAGACTGGAAAGATTACATCCTAGAAAACCATCTGTCACATGGGGTCGCATGAGTCAGAATCCACTTGATGGCACCTAACAACAAAAACACTATACCCTTTATCATAAAAAACACAAAGTCCGATTTGGATCATCTGTTGTATGAGCACCCTAGATATACCGAAAAAAAAAAAAAAAAAAACAAACAAAACCCTCAAACGCATTGCCATTGAGTCAGTTTGACTCATAGCAAACTATAGGACAGAGTAGAACTGCCTCACAGGGTTTCCAAAGAGTGGCTGGTGGATTCGAACTGCTGACCTTTTGGTGAGCAGCCTAGATCTTAATCACCACACCACAGGGCTCCTACTCTGGATATAACTGTCTTTTAAACTAGGTTGGAGCTATCACTCCAGACGGATATGCAGAAGGTGTCAGGACAGTCACTGTGGAAAGATGCAATTTGCAGAGAAGCTGTTGGTCCAAACTGACTATTTCAGGAGGTCAGTGTAGGCAGACAAAACCAAAACCAAAACCACAACAGCAAAAACCCCGTTGCCGTTTCGTTGATTCTATGTGTTTCAGAGTAGAACTGAGCTCCATGGGGTTTTCTTGGCTGTAATCTTTATAGAAGCAGATCATCAGGCCTTTCTTTCAAAGCTCCTCTGGGTGGATTTGAACTGCCAACCCTTTGACTGGGAGTTGAACAAAAACCATTTGCACTACCCAGGGACCTTGTAGGCAGAGAAGTCCGCATATGCTGATAGCAGTTTTTGGTCCTCTGATCCAAGTGCTGAAGACCAGTGGTCTCTTTCCCTCTTTTGTACACCCTGTCTAGGGAGGCAGAAACAGACTAGCCCTGAGTACTAGGCCCACCCTCCATCTGTCAGTTCGTCCTGCTTTGGAGGCTTGCATGTTACTGTGATACTGGAAGCTGTGCCACCGGTATTTTAAATACCAGCAGGGTCACCCACGGTAGACAGGCTTCAGTGGGGCTTCCAGACTAAGACAGACTAGGAGAAAGGCCTGGTGATCTGCTTCTGAAATTCAGCCAGTGAAAACCCTATGGATCACAGTAGAACATTGTCTGATATCGTGCTGGAAGATGCGCACCCTCGGTTGGAAGGCACTACTGCGGAAGAGCGGACCTTGATGATGCAGATGGAGTAAAGCCCTTGGGACCTTCTTTTGCTGATGTGGCACGACTCAAAATGAGAAGTAACAGCAGCAAACGTCCATTGTAATTAGCAGCTAACAACAATATTGTAGAGGCAGGACTAAGAAGGAGAGGTTGGCAATGCTTCTGACTAGTCCTTACTAGATGTAATGAAGGCCTAAAATAGGATAAACCAAAACAAACTAAACCTGTTGCTGTCGGGTCGATTCCGACTCATAGTGATCCTACAGAACAGAGTAGAACTGCCCCATAGGGTTTCCAAGGAGTGGCTGGTGGATTCGAACTGCCAACCTTTTGGTTAGCAGCCGAGCTCTTAACCACTGGGCCACCAGAGCTGCCTTTATTGCC